>NC_067157.1:22572442-23172442 GCF_903995435.1 Acomys russatus | reverse complement strand
CCATAGCCCAATCTGCAGCCATTGCATGTCTGTCTAAAGTGATGCCTTCTATCCACTGGACAAGTATTCCTGGACTGCACTGACATCGTAAGCACTTGAGTGTCACTTTCCTTATTTTCACTGGTCTCTAAATGTGGGAATATAATATCTCTGAAAGCTCCACAGAAACATGCTTAATTGTATACACCCTATATTGAATATCACAATGCCTTGCATATAGCATGGATTTAACAGTTGTAGGATATACATGGAATCATTAGAGATGTTTCGTTTATTTAAATGAGCTACTAAATTAAATATATTAAGATATAGTCTTTACTCTGTGTATCCTTAGAAATGTGGCAAGAGGAAAATAACAATTTTACTAGAAAAATTTATAGCTCTCTATTTTCAAGTTTCTTGTTTATAAACTTTACTGCATTTTGGTATTGTAGATTGAGCCATATAATTATAGGAAGCTACTAGAAAAATCTTAATTTAAAATCTCATCATCTCCATTTAAAATACATACTACTTCCCTTATATAAAAAATTAAAAGAGGCATCAGTTGTATTACAACTTATTATTATCATATCACAAGCTAAATCTTACAAAAGTATTAATAATAGTGAGTTTCAGGTGTGTGTGCTTTTGTGGACTTTTGGCTGTGGCGGCAGGAGGACATCGTAGATTGTTTTGATTCAAGCGTCATCTATTTTACTTATTTTGGAAACAGAGGTTTTCACTGTCATGGAGTTCACCAAGTAAACAAGGAATGGTACACTGAGCCTTAAGTACCTGTCTGTCTCTGCTATCCATGCACTGGGATTAAAATCATGTGCTATCACTCCTGTTCTCCACTCAGTGTGTTTTCTGGGAATCAGACTCATGTCTTCAAGCATGCATGGTAAGCACATTGACAACTGAGCTATCTACAGAGCCCTGTAACTTTCTTTGATGCATTTATTGATTTCACAAATATGGATTATTCACATAACCTTCATATTTACTATTCTTTGGGGATATGTGAGTCTTGCTTTGTGTGTGTGTGTGTGTGTGTGTGTGTGTGCGTGTGTGTGTGTGTTTTACTGTGTCAGAGTAGTAGAAAGACAGATATTTTAGATAAGAGGTAAAATCCTAAGACAGAATTAAGCTTTTCATAAGAGGTAAGCCAGTATGCTGTCTTAAAAATGAGAAGAACAAGAAAGAACATGGTTTTGACCTTCAAGGTTTCAAAGCCTATGAAAGCTAAAGTGCTTTTTAATAGTGTAGAAAGGAGAAAGTGAAGAGCATAGAACAAAACACACTGTGCCCTTTCAGCTTTGGAGAGAAAGTAGGAGACAGATGGGGAACTCCATTGTGAGTTTTCTCTGCCACCTGTCACCATCGGAATGGTAGCCAGTGTTATGACTACACCTTATTAACTTGCTTGATGAAAATATTGGCATTACTGAGGAGCTACTTCTCTTGTAGTTCCTGAAACTTCCAGTTTACCAGAAGTATAAAAAGGCAAGTTTCACTTGGGAGGAAAAGTTAGCAATTAACCCTATTAATTTAGTCATTAAAATATAGAATATTTATAACTTTTGATATGATTTAGAGTCCATTGGACTAAATAATTGAGCCAATTGTACAGTTTGTAAGTACACATGATTACAGAAAAAATAGGCCAACTATTTCAGAAATACAATACTGATTTTAAAAGGTAATAAAGTGGTTAACGTTTAATAATTACCTGAAATAATCTATTGAACATTGTAGTAATGTCAAGGCTGAGGTAATATCTGTCAGTAAGTTAAACAGGAAAAAGTTTCAGTCAATAGGCTTATATTTCTGAAAATATGGAGTGTGCACAAGAGAACCTAACACTTGATAGTGTACTTATAATTGAATTGCTCAATTGTTTCATTTAAAATCATTCTCTCTCACTATTTATGACCGTTAAAGGGATAAATTACTTAAATATACAGTTAGCATGTTTTGATTAATAATGATGATTGGTTTTGATAATGTTTAATTAAATTATTTGCTAGAAAATAACTGTGAGAGAACTAGGGTTGGAGCCATTAAAGTATTGAGGTGTCATGCTTGGATGTACGATGCTCCAAAGATAAAAAAATGAGCCTGTAGGTTAGCAGCATCCCAAAGGAGAAGATGACAGAGACAGTTTGCTACCTGAGCAGTCACTGAAACTCCTCTATAATTTTGGATCTTCATCTTCAGCCTTCTGGCCCAATAGATCTGACAGAAATATTTGTGAGGAAGGAACGACTGAGGACTTGCTTACTCTGTCTTGGCAGAGTTTGGCCATTGACTCTGCCTCTATTCAAGCTTACCCATTTTTAGGCAGAATTCTGTCTGTGGTAGAAATGAGGTCATTTTTTCCCAGTGGCTTGTTTGCCACATTTGAAGCCATCTCCATAAGGAGGTTCTTTGATGCTCATCATCATCTTCTCATTTGGGAAGCTGCTAACCTGAAACCCTGTATACTCAGGGAACTAATTTTATTCCTTCTCAAGTCTCTGATGGGGTTGAAGACCAGATAGTTTCCTTTTACAATTACGCTTAGTTATTTAGGGTTTAAGATAATTTTAGTTCTAGATAGATGTTTTAAGTTGATAATGACAAGATATGATAGATATTGATATACACCCAGAACTTTAGACGTACAAAGATAGAAAAGATGTTTTCTTCAAGGCTGCCAAATACAAATAGCCAAAACTCTAAGAATGTAACATTTATATAGTTCCTGATTGCTTCATTGTTCTTCTTACAGTTCATTGTATATATGTGTAATAATATAAATGTAAATATAAAAACTAAAAATATTTAATTAAAAATGAACTTGTAGACTTCCAACAGGAAAGAAAGAAAGAAACGCCAGGTTAGCTTGATGAATATTTGGTTTTTCAGCCATGGTATAATTTCCAGAAATACTTGAATGCTAGGAATGACCTTCAATGGGTAGTCAGAAATTATTTTTGCAAAGCAACCAGTCCCAAACAGAGCTTATGTTCACTAATAATGGAGGAAAAAGTCTTTAAAACCACAACTATATAATGACACATCTTGAAGACTTTTGTAATGCTCATATAATAACGACCAAGGATAACTCATAATTATTATTCATAGGCTTTAAGAATTTAATCTAGGTTGTCACACAATTTTCAATGTTTTCTAGCCTTTTCCTGAGCATTTTGAGTAGCAGTCATATACTTAAAATTATATTGTAATGATTAAAATGATGTAATTCCATCCCACCTTTAGTGATTTATAAATGTCCAGGAAGCAAAACCAAAACTGTCTACACAGCAATGCATGTTCAAGTTGCATTAAAATTTGAGGAGAATCAGATGTACTTTGTGATTCATTTCACTTCTTGCTTCTGTTCACATGCAGAATCAGAGAAGGAAGTAACAAGGTTGAGGAAACAAATACGGTCCTAGCTCATGTGCGAAGATTTTTAAAAAATCTGGACAGCACATGAGCTTTCACTCAACCTGACCTGGCATCATCACAGCCAGTGTCTGGGCTCCCTGGAGGGAAAAGAACATCTGAGTCTGGATGCCACCTCCTCTTATATGTCATATGAAGGATATTCCTATCATCTCAGAGGAGCAACAGCTGCAGCCAATTGTCTCAATGTCAAAACAAAAGACATCATAATGGCTTGCGTGGGACACTCAAGAATTTAATTTGAGATAGTCTTTTGTAAAAGGACCTCTGTCATATAATGTTTTTAAGCAGATGACTTAGATATTAATGTCAAGCCTATTGGTCAGTGGGTAAGATATCAAATGACATGTGAACATATACACAGACACTATGGTAGCTGACAAATCATCTGAGAAAGCCCAGAAAGTTCCGCTCAAACCCAGACTCATTCTCAGTGTTGCCTAGTAACTCAGGTTTCTCTTGCTTCCTATTTCAAATGATCATCAAATCTACCTCATTTGCTTTCCTACTCCAAGTAAAAGGAATATGATCTTCCTGTTTCTGCCAAATAAAAGACATTTAGTGACTAGTCACAAATTACAAGAATTCAGTTATAAGGTGGAGGGTCTATACCACCTCTTAACTTGAACAATAAGAGGGTAAGGAAAGCAATGTGAGCAGTAGGACATAGCTAAAGACAGGGGCAACCTCGCTGCCCTCAGGCTAGGAATTACATTGCATAAAAAGTTATGTGTAATGGCCAAGTTGGAGGAGATAAACACTTGAACTGAAGCAATTTATATTTCAACTGAAAGTATATTTACAATATATTGCTCCGCATAAGTGAATATTTTTCAAGATACCATTTAATGGCGAAACCTACTTTGCTGCATATTAAAATTTAACTTTGCTAAAGCAGAAAATGAATTGGCAATAGTATAGTAAACACATAGGGTAGCCTGTAGGGACTTGCTTTCTAGGAAGGAGAAACACAGAATACATGGATTCACACTGACTTACAAAGCAGCGTGACACCATGACATGAATCACAACAAAAGGGAGCCAGGTGATAATCACTAACTACCATGACTTGTTACTCAGTTTTCCGTCTCTGCCACCAAACCTGATACAGACTATATATATGGTATGAAGAATGATTCGTTTGAGCTCATGGTTCAATAGATTAAAACCCAAGATGGAGGGAGTTTAATTTCTTTGTGCTTACAGTGGGGAAAGTATATCATGCTTAGGGGAGCAAAGGAAGCACTGAGTGAACGTATAAAGTGCTCATGAAGCCCTGAGTGATTATGTATTGTTACCATTGGGATGGCGAAGTCAAGGGCCAAGGCCTTTGTCAAGTGGAAAATAATGACAGTGTTCCTCCATTCAGGCTTAGAATGCCAAAGCCTTGTTGTGGTCCAAGCATGATTGTTTACAAATGATTAATTGAGCAGTATATACAAAAACTAGCAATTGTAGCTTCCTCTTCCAGAATGCTTATGGCCTGAGACTACTCACCTACAGAAGCTTCTGTAGAGTCTACGTACCCCTTACCTATGTGCTGTACATAACAAACACGCTGAGGTTTCAGGGTGCTGCATAATTAGTGCCACTCCATCAGCGAACTCACAACCCACATAATCCTTGCTTGTCTGTACTTGCGTCTATGTGTCTGTCTTTCTTCATTTCCCATTCTGGTTTTCAGGCCCATTCTGCATGGATTACAGCATCTTGGTTAGAGCATATGTCAGAGAAAGGTGTCATATCTCAAGACGAGACTCAGCGGAAATAAAGAAGACCCTAACTTCCTATTCAAGAGACTTCCTCCAATGACCTAATGATCTCCTACTCTAACCGTTTTCTTAATAGGCAGCAGTGTATCCTAATGCTACCTTCTGGGATCAAAGTCTCTACATAGGGACCCCAAAGCACACCCATTCAAGCCCTAGGTCTCACTATAAAATAAATAGTATACCCTGAAAATTCATATATGGAGACTCTGTCCCCAGTTTGATAGTACTGGTAATATTTGAAGACGTGCTTTTGGATCCCATCCTGTGAACCTGAGTTCTTACAAAGTACTGACAGTCCCAGAAACAACACACATGCATTTCTTATTGCTCTTTAGATTGAAATTCTTAGTCAGGGGACCAGCAAGTTCTGCTCATTCATTCTCACTTTGCAAACAGCCAATGACTTTCTGTATTTTTATATCACAGAAAAGGAGATAGTTTGTTCTGTGTTCTTTCATTATTAGGACACAAATCTCATTTATGAGGGCTCTGCTTACAGGAACTAACTAGTTTGTTTATGGTCTCATTTCCAAATACTATCAAGTTTGCCAGTATATGGATTTGGGGATACATGAATATTCATTACATTGTTGACATTAGTATGACCATGAAGGTGGATATTCCATAATGAAATTGATGCCTTGGTTTAAAAAAAAAAAAAAAAGTGGAGGGAGAGCTCATTTTTTTTGGCACTTGAAGACACAGAATGTGTAAAGTCTGAAAGACAGAAATAAATCCTTCACGAGAATGCAACCACATTAGCACCTTAACTTGAACATGATATCATATAATAAAGTGAAGCATATATGTCTAGCATTTGTCTCACTCAGATTATAATTTTTGACACTGAATCCTACAGCAGCTGAAACAGAACTGTTAGTCCCTCTACACCACAGGATTGCTTGTGTGTTCTCTGTTGTCCCAGAAGACTTACTATCCCGCAATTATGAGGTATTTTCCTCTGTGAAGTAAGAAGACATACCCAGTCCTAAGTTGTTCAATGGAGAATTGTATTAGGAAAGATGCATGGCAAACTGAGTTTGTAAAAAATTTTCAATGCTTATGAAAGCTGCTACAAATTAAATTTGTGGCATTTCTGGAAATTAGATAGAAAGGGCTAATGCTAAAATTAAGGCCTTAATATTAATACCGTTCTTTTATGTTAAAAGTGTTTTGATCTGAAAAGATTCTAAATGTTCTACAATAAAAAACAGATTATAAAATAAAGAATTCACAAAGCTTATAGAAACTCACATGAATCTGAAATCCCTGGGGAAAACACATGCAAGTGTAAATGCCAGCTTCACTCTTAGACCAGTTTTTGCAAAACGGCAATACTATAGCTCTACTTTCGTTAAAAGTGACCACAAGCCACAGCCCAGAAAACCCCTTAGCTCCCCACAACCAGTAACGAAGGCATAGTCAGTCTATGATCGCCATGAGAGAAATTCAAATGGGAGTGTGTGACCAAGTCTCTCCAAAGAAAATAAATTTACTTAGTAATAAGGTTTGGGCTCAGGCTCTATGACAGATAGTATGGTTAAGCTATTTCTTTACTTTCTATCTCCTTTCTTTCCCTATTTGGCCTTCACAGGAGAAGTAATGGTGAATCTTCCAAACTTGAAGCGACGTTTCTGAAAAGAGCAAAGTCCCAATAATATAAATGTGTCATTTCAGCTGCTTCACCTGTGAAACATGGGTTATAAATGCTCAATTCTTACTTCTCACAGGGTCATTGGGATAACTCAAAAGAATTGGCTAAGTGCTTCTTACAAAGAGGTTTTTGCTTATAAGTGATAAATTCATCATAAGTAATAACACAATAAATAAAATTGAAATAGCTTTTCACATTCTTCCAAAAATTGAATCTGGCAGGTTAACAGTGCAAGTGAAGACAATTTTTATTTGTTAAAAAAAGGCACTGCATGTACTTGTGGTAAACAAAGTAGGAATGACCCTTGACTTTCAAACCTGTATAACAATTTAACACATTTTTATTAAATGAAATACATGGGCATTTTGAGTAAGAATTTATAATAAAAATACTAAAAGTAGAAAATGAAGAAGAGGAAAGAGAAAGGCAAAAATGAGAAGCAATGAGAAGTTAAAAACAATGGGGTGAGGGATCACAGCTGACCTAGTTGCCTTTGGCAGTGGATATAACACACTGTTCATTATTAGTGGTTTACTACAGTGTTGTGTGAGGAATTACACAACACACACACACACACACACACACACACACACACACACACACACCACGGTGAGTCAAAAAACCTGATGGAAAGAAAATGTGCTCCCTAAAACCTTGTCCATTAAATAAATTTTATCCCAACATCCACTTAGGAAAGAAAATGTGCTCCCTAAAACCTTGTCCTTTAAATAAATTTTATCCCAACATCCACTTAGTACTCAAAATACTTCTATGTTTTGGGGTTCTCTTGAACCTCCTGACAACATGCATCCAGAAAAATTGAACTTTAAAGGAACACCAGTGGCCAACTTCACATAAAAACTATGAAATACACATTATACGATTGCCACCAATGTGACGGTATTCCTTGATGGCACCAGCTGAGGACAATACAGGCCATAAACTTCAAACCCCTACCCAGATCTAGCCAATGGACAGGACATTCTCCACAGTTGAGTGGAGAGTGGGGTATGACTTTCACATGAACTCTGGTGCCTCACATTTGATCATGTCCCCTGAATGGGGAGACCTGGTGGCACTCAGAGGAAGGACAGCAGGCTACCAAGAAGAGACTTGATACCCTATGAGCATATACAGGGGGAGGCGATCCCCCTCAGGAACAGTCATAGGAGAGGGGAATAAGGGGAAAATGGGAGGGAGGGAAGAATGGAAGGATTCAAGGGAGGGGATAACCATTGAGATGTAATATGAATAAATTAATAAAATTTAAAAAAAAAAGAAAGAAAAAACTTCAAACCCATTCAGAGCTTAAGATTCTACCTCTAATAGGGCTGAGAGTTTATTTCCTGTCATATCTGACTTGTTATTTGATACTTTCAATTATGTCATTGTACACTTCAGTTCTTCTAATGTTTCATAGAAAACAGAAGTAAAAGCAGTATTACCCTCATTTCTTTCTTTAATGAAAGCCCTTTGCTACAGTGACTGTTGACATAGCATTGCAGACCTGTTTCACATGTACTCACTTTATGCCTTCAGTGCAAAGGGCTATGGCTGATAAGGATTTTTGGATTGCGAGCTATAAGTCCTCCTGTGGCTCAGAAGTGTTTGTGAACCAGGACAAGAAATTCCTCAGCTAAGGTGGAACAAATCACCTGTGCAAACTCATAAACCCCGATGTAGTATTGATCTGTTAAACATTTTTTTAAATAACGAGCAATCAAATCTACATTTAATAATTTACACAATATATTATATAATGTTTTTAGTTTTTATTTCAAATGACTTTTTCTGACAGTAGTGAACCTTTTGATGTTATGGGATTTTCACATTACAGCTTATGAAAAGAAGTAATTCACTTCCCAGTCCTTAAGCCAAATGGAACTGACAATTCACTAAGAAATTCTTTGGACTGGTAGAGATATAATAGATAAAAATAAACTCCTTAGAGTATTTATTTATGAAATTCGGACATATAATCAAATTAAGAAGCAAAGATATTCTTATACTTCAGACAGTTGGAGAAGTGTCCCAACACCCAACTCCTAACAACAACAAAAGAAATGTCTGTAAGTACAGATACAGAATTAATTTTTGGGTTGTATTTCATATTGTACTAAAAAAAGCTCTCTCACGAACAAATGTTCTTAGAATTTATGAGTATCAAAAAAATGTTGTCACATCATGAAAGTGGCAGGCATGAATTCAGCTCTACTTTTTCTGAGTAGGCAACTTAAAATGACTTCTGTACCGAAAATCCAATAAATGCATACAAACACAAAGATACAAAGAAGTAATGAATTATTAACTGGGTACAGCTACAAGACATGAATTTACCCTAGGGGTAAAGTTTACCACTTACTTCCTGGGCTGGCTGTGGAGTTTGACTGTACTATTTCATGAGTTTAGTAGAGAAAATAGCTTTTAACCTCAAACCTGGCTTTATTTTTGTTCACAGAAGGACTACGTTCTAATTCACTATACCCAGTGGTCACATACACTAGAAAAAAAGTGTTTAGTGTTAAATATCTGAGGTGGTTACAAAATTTAAAATATTTCAGGAGAGTAAGAACAGCAAAATTTCTGCTAATCCCAGAGCTCCATGTATTAGGTAAACAATTTCACTTATGAAAATAATATTAAATACTATTTCTTAAAATTTTTAGGTAAACCGGACTTAAATAATCTCTCGACATTCGAATAGCAGATATAGAGGAGAATTTATGTACTTATCATACACCATAATTAGAATAGTTATTTTTAATGTACTATGAACTTCCAGGAGGTATAACCGGTTCCTAACATAAAGAGACAACAGAAGAATAGAAAGCATGTAAATTTTATGGATGTTGTTGTGTTAAATTGTCTAAAGGGATGTCTCAAAAATATATCCAAACAATATTCATTAACCAATACTTATTTAAAAGTCTTCTATCATACCATAAACATTGCCATAATTATTTGAATCAAGGAATCTGAAGTACAGCTATGCTTTGAATATAGTTGGTCTCTCTGGCATATTAGCAACATCATTTACAGAACTAAGTGATAGCAAAAATCACAGGCAAGTATATTAAATAAAGGAAATAATCAGAAACTTTCTGATAGAAAGTACAAATATAGTAATAGACACATGAAAACATTTGAATGCAGGAAAATGTATATATGTGTGATATTTTATAGTATGCATGTGTAAAAACAACACGTAGACATATTTATATGATTATGTAAGCATGCATATACAGTGTCAATGTTCACATTCCAAGAGTCTCACATTCTCAGCTCAGTAATATTGAAATACAAATAAGACTCACACTCGGAGTCATCTATTATTAACAAAATACTTTTATTTTCTAATTCGATTCATGAAATAGCCCCTTCTATAAATACTATTCAATTTTCACATTTCAAAATTGAACACACACAGGATATATCTCACTCCAAATTATACAGAACACAACATATTTACTGTCTTTGTCATCTATTTGAAGGTGATAACTATTCCAAGTGGCCAGATGATTCACCAATGAAATCTCAATGAGATAAATCATCTAAGTCAAGACATAGATATGCATAAATGTTGAATTATTTGTGTCAAATTCTTTCAGTGAAAGTTATTGTCACATGAAGGTGCAAAAGAAACTTCATGCTAATAGAATCCTCCAGCAGGCAAAGACACACAGTATATTAAAGTACTTTATCAGTGATAATGAGGCATACAATAATATTAAGTAACTGAGAAGTACTTATTGAAATTCTTTGAACATGTCTTCATTATGGTAATGATCATAGAAACTACAAATGAGAAAGAAAAATGGTGTGGTGTAAGGATGATTTAACTTGTAAAATTATTTGTCATTGATGAGTGCCGAGTCTAGAATATTGCCTGGACATTATTCAGTCCATCATCACCTTTTAAAGTGTTTTCTTCTTCGTTTGATTTCCTCACCCATACACAAACATACCTTACTTTTTTTTTTCATAAAAGGAATGGCAATAGGAAAAGATAACTCTTGTTTTTATTCTGCTTTCATTGAAGATATTTGAGAGTCTTCTTTTTGTTTTTCAAGTTCATAGAATAGTTTGAGAAGCACTATTTGTTGTTCTGTAAATATTGATATAAGTCTTTTGTGAAGTTATCTATACCAGTGCTAATTTTAATCAAGAAGAAGAAGAAGAAGAAGAGGAGGAGGAGAAAGAAGAAGAGGAAGAAGAAGAAGAAAAGAAAAATAATAATAATGGGGGCTGGAGTGATGACTTAGAGGATAAGAGCACTGTCTGCTCGTCCAGGGGCCCTGAGTTGAATCCCCAGCAACCATATGGTGGCTCACAACCATCTATACTGGAATCTGATGCCCTCTTCTGGCATACAGGTGTATATGCAGATGGAGCACTCCATAAAATAAAATCTTTAAAAAATAATAAATAATAATAATTCAAGTCCTAGCTTGTTGTAGGTCTTTTAAAATTCTTTTTACCTTCTTGGTTTAATGTTAGGAAATAAAAAGTACCTAAAAATTCATCCATTTCTCTAGAATTTACAACTTTCTAGAATAAAGATTTTTAAAACATGTCCTTTTGATTTTCTGGATATCTGTTGGAATGCCCCTCTTTTTATCCATGATTGCACTAGTTTGGGTCTTCTCTTTCTTTGTCGTTTAGTAGTTTGATTTATCAATCTTGTTACATTTTCAAAGAATCAAATTTCTATTTAATTGGTTTCTATCCTGTTATGAGTGTTGTTTCCTATATAGTACTTTTGAGTTTACTTTATTCTTGTTCTTCCAAACTCTTGAGGTAGATAATTAAACTTTTCTGAGTACATTCTGAATTTTAAAATTTGGTATTACATTTTAAATGTGGGTATTAGACCCATATATGTTCTTCTACTTTCATTGTATCTTGGAGGTCTTAAAGCATTTTTAAAATTTCATTTCATTTTAAAAATTTTGTGGTTCAACATTTGCAAATGAATAAATATAATAAATAACATAAGGAAAGTTAAGGATAAACACATGATCATCTCAACATATGTAGGAAGGCCATTGATAAAATTTAAGATGACTTTATGATAAAAATCTTAAATGAAGTAGAACCAAAGGAATGTACTTCTACATAAGGCTATACATGACAACTCTGCATCCAACATTATCCTAGTATAGAAAAATCTGGGGAATTCTTTTAAAATCAGGAATGAGTCAGGATTGTCCACTCCTATTCACTATGCTGCTCAAGGCACTATCTGGAATAACAAGGAAGAATGAAAGTTAAGGGGATGAACATAGGGGGGAAAAGTAAAATTATCCCTATTTTAGCTATGATACTATACACAATAAATAACAAATTTTCTACCTCGAAATTTCTAAAACAATAAAAAATTTCAAAAAAGTCACAAAATACAAAATCAATTTACAAAATAAGTTATTTATATCAACAACAAACTCATTGAGAAAGAAATTATAGGCAAACTCGCATTTAATAGCCTCAAAGAAAATAAACTATCTAGAAATAAAGCTAGCCAAACACATGGAAGAGTTCCAATTATAAGTTTTAAAACTCTAAAGAAAGAGTCTGAGGAAGATTTAGGACATGGAGAATGACTCCATGCCCATGGGCTGGTGGAACTGATATTTGAAAATGACCATTCTACCAAAACCAATATACACATTCAATACAATCTCAACCAAGTTCTCCACAACATTTTTCAGATAAATAGAAAAAAAAAACCCTTCAAATTCACACAGAACCCAAAAGACCATGAATAGCTAAAGTAATCTTGGAAAAAGAATGGTAGAGGCAGTACCATTCTAGATTTCAAGGCACAATACAGTACTATAGAAATTAAAAACAGTATGGTGATGGCACACAAAAAAGTCCTGTAGATTAATGGAACAAAACAGAAGACTCAATCATGAGCAGGTAAATTCCAGCTTTTGGTAGGTAACAAGGATGCTAAAAACATGCATTGCTGAAAAGACAGTATCTTCATCTGATGGGAAAACTAGTTATCCTCATGCGCATGTAGAACAATAAAACTTAATCCATACCTGTCACCCTGCACAAAAATAACTCAAAATGTAACAAGAGGCTGAATGAGGAAGACATTAATGGGCATAACAAACTGCATGGGAAAAGTCCATGGGCCCTCAACCCTATACAAAGAACTAAAAGCAATCTAGTATAGCTGGGGGAGGGAGAGGTGGTTTTCCCCAAGGACAAGAACACTAGTGCCAAACTGTCAGTCCTGAAAACATTATTTGGACTCACAGTTTATAATATGGGAAATACATGTGTTCAATACCAACTGATAAAAAGAAGCCACAAGGCTGAAGGAAAGGAGAGCTGAGTATGTGAGAGAGTTTGGAGGAAGGAAAGAGAAGAGGAAATTGCTGCAAATAAAACATATCACAAAATTAAATAGACAAATAAAAATAATGGCTACAATATTTGTCATTTCTTCTTTGGTGATCGGGAGAAGATCTCTGGGCTAAGAATGATTTTCATACTTCATTAGCACAGAATTCCCTTACATTATTAAAGGCATGCCTGTATTGCTTATGTTGAGAAATGTACATCCTGAACAAATAGCTACATTTACATTTGCCTTTTATATTATATAGAATATAAAATGCATATTATACTATTACTAGATTTCTTCCTGAATGAATAATCTTCTCAAGCTTGAAACTTTTACTCAAAGCAAATCAACTTCATAAAAAGTAGTTGGTGAATATATTGAAAATAAATATCAACCTATGTATTTTCTGTGTCATTCTTTAGCTACTAGTGGAACGAATGCCCCCTTGTTTACTACATAAATTGTTTCCTTTTTCCTCAATAGAGGTAGATCTTGTACTTTTCATGGACATAACTGTGGATAATGAACTGTGTGAAATTCTCAATGAATTAATAAAAGTTTTTCTATTGAACATCTAAGACACATTCTTTTTTGTGAAAAAATATTTGAAAGTGCTATTTATTTCAGAACAAATTCATGATGAAATTCATTTACTTCCTGCTCTTATCAGTATTCAAGAATAAACACCAACTGAACTGAAAAATACAGGAAGAGTTTTAATTTACATAAATTTTTATTTTTATTTTTCATTAAGAGATACTTCATACACAGGAACACAACTTATGTATTCTCTACCACTTATAGTTTATGCCCCAATTATATTTAAATTTCTCTACATTCCTACTACATTAACATAATTGTTGTCAAATAGATGCATTTATTGAATGAGGTAGTTTTAAAGTATCCAATAGGTCAATAAAGCCTTTTCAACTTTTCCATAGTTATCCATGTTATTTCCTACAAGAAGAACTCTTCATTCAAAAAATGTCCTTTTTCAATTTTTTATATAATTATACTCTCAGATATAAAGTGTATTGAACACATTCCTCGGCGATATCTTCCCATTTTCCAAGAAAATGAAAATTTACTTGCCTCTTTCCCCCCCATTAACATTTTTGTAGTTGGAGACAACTTTATTTCCATTTCCAAGTGGAAATATACATATACATGCATGTGCGTGTAGGTGCACATGTGTGTACACAAATAAATGGTTTTACGATTTTATATATATTGAGAAGGTTCAGGAAACACAAAACAGATAAGGATTGAATGTGCATATGATCAAAACAGATAGTGTTTATTTGTATTTCTGAGTCTGGCTTAATGTGAGTGACATAACTTCATGAAATTGATGACTGATCTAGAAGTCCGTCCTCACTGGCTAGCTTTCATACAGCTGGAATGCCACATGAGGAGAAAAGCAGCTGCAATTTTACAAAGACGTAAACCTTAAGAGCTGCAATAATGATAGGCCTGGCAAGACATGTCCACATCATCGGAAGAGCCAAATATTTTCTAGTTGTATGCATTATCCACTCTACATGATTAAGCCAACACCTGGCAACTTTCTCGGGCCAGGAACCTATGGCTAGACAGGTCTTATTCCTAAGAGGAGAGCTACTATTATGCTAAGTGGACATAACATTAATTCCATATAACTTATCAGTATATATATATATATATATATATATATATATCAATGAATTTCTCAACTCTCTTCAGAGTAGCTTCAGTTGACAGTACACAATAATCAACACAGACACACACAGGGGGCCAACATTCAGAAGATAAAAGACTGAAAATCCTCAGCCCTAAATAGAATATATAAACTGCACTCACTCCTTTCAAATTCAAGGATCATTGTGAAAGAAGAAACAGAAAAAGTGTAAGCTGCAGAGGGAATGGGTGACTGCAAGAAAAGGTGTTTTCTGGACACAAAAGGATAGCTACCCATATGACCTCACAGTGGTGACAGAATGGACAAGATGTGTGCTAACCCAGGCTAGCCAGAACCTAGCATATAGGGAGAAGCTGAACATGAGGTCTCACTCCCAGCTGCTGGGCTCCTGGCAGTGTTAGCTGCCTGTAGAGGGAAAATAAGTTTCCCATAGGATTGAAGGCCCTGGTAATTTGACCACTATTCAGTGGAAAGCCCCACCCACAATGAAGAATATTTGGGCTGCCAATATTGGTCTTAATTTTTTAAGGAAAGAATTTTGGAAAGTAGGGAAGGGTTGTGGGTACATATGATCAAAATAGATTCTATGGGGGAAAAAAAAAGAAATTCTCAATAAAATAGCAGCCACTTTGGAAATCTATCTGGTGCTATCTCAGAAAAATGGGAATAGGGCTTCCTCAAGACCCAGCTATTCAACTCCTTGGAATATACCCAGAAGATGCTCCAGCACACAACAAGAAAATTTGCTCAACCATGTGCATAGCAGCCTTATTCATAATAGCCAGAACATGGAAACAGCCTAAGTGTCCCTCAGTAGAAGAGTGGATAAAGAAACTGTGGTACATATACACTATGGAATACTACTCAGCTATTAAAAACAAGGAATTCCCGAAATTTGTGGATAAATGGATTGAGCTAGAAATGATCATAATGAGTGAGTTAACCCAGAAGCAGAAAGAATCAAATGGTATATACTCACTTATATCTGCATACTAGCCCAAGGGGCATGACCCACAAAAGCCTTCACTTACCAGGAAACTGGGACAGAGGGGAGGACATCCTATTGGGACTCTAGATGAGAGAAGCATAGGAGAATAGCAAAATAAAAGGATACAGAGGGTCCTAGAAATCTACAAGTAGAACAATATGATAGGCAGATTTGGGCCCAGGGGTCCCGCTCAAACTAGGGCACCAGCCAAGGACAATACAGGAGGTAAACTTTAAACCCCTTCCCAGATCTAGCCAATGGTCAGAATATTCTCCACAGTTGAGTGGAGAGTGTGATACGACTTTCTCACGTACTCTGGTGCCTCATATTTGACCATGTCCCCTGGAGGGGGAGACCTGGTGGCACTCAGAGGAAGGACAGCAAGTAGCCAAGAAGAGACTTGATACCCTATGAGAATATACAGGGGGAGGTAATCCCCCTCAGTCACAGTCATAGGGGAGGGGAATAATGGGGAAATGGGGGGGGGGAGGAATGGGAGGATACAAGGGATGGGATAAACATTGAGATGTAACAAGAATAAATTAATAAAAAAAAACTTGGGTCTATCTTAAGTTTTGATTACTCTGATAATTAGTTAAGTTGAGACCTTTTCATTTTTTCGTAGCCATGTATATATATAGATCATCTTTTGATTTTTTTATGTATTCATTCATTACAGGTTGTTTTCTTGTTTAGTTATTCTAGCTCTGTACATTTTATAGACATTGATCTTCTGTCATAAGTATCACTAAGAAAGATTTTCTCAAAATCTGTAGGTTGAGTTTTCATATTACTTTAATAAAGTTTGAGAAAGATAGGAAGAAATACAAGTGTTTATATGCTGCTGCATTTCACCAACAGTACAATCATTGACTTAATTTTAATATAGTTGAGACATTTATTAATTTGGATATTTGATGAATATTTGCTGAGGATACAAGGCAAATTTACAAAATACAAATTATATTTATATTATATAAAATATAAAATGCAATTTATATTCTCAAGAAACTTGACATAGAGCATTATTCACAATATCTATAATGCAAAATAAAAAGGATAAATTGCATAAATAGTCTATTGTTATAGGAAGTGGGTGATTTCGGAGTATATATATCAATTTATCTACATATATATGTACATATACGTGTATGCATGTGTGTATTGTGCATGTGTGTTGTATTGGGCATGCATAAGTGTATACATGTATACATGATTTTGCATACATGTACATGTGTGATTTTTTATGTTTTTAAATTATATTTTATTAATTTATTTAGATTACAACTTAATTGTTATACCATCACTTGTATTCTCCTGTTCCTCCCTCCCTCCAATTTTCAACCTATTCCCCTCCCCTAGGTCTATGACTCATGAGGACTTCCTCCCTCAATATATGGTCATAGGATACCAAGTCTTATCTTGGTAGCCTGCTTATTCTTTCTTTGAATGCCACCAGACCCCCCAACCAGAGGAGGTGGTCAATTATGGGGCACCAGAGTTCATGTCAGAGTCAGTCTCCACTCTCCACATAAATGTGGAAAATGTCCTGTTATTGGGTAGATCAGAGTAAGGGTTTGATGTTTACTATTGTATTGTCTTTGGTTAGTGCAATAGTTTGAGCAGACTCCCCTGGGCCTGATTCACCCATCATGATGTTCTTCTTGAAGGTTTCTAGGACCCTCTGGGTCGTTCCATTTCCTCATCTCCTATATTTGTCTTACCTAGAGTCCCAGTGGGATGTACTCAAATCTATCCCAATATCCTGGTAGGTGAAGACTTTCATGGGGAAATGTCTTTTGGGCTAGGACCCAATTATAAGTGAGTATATACCATGGGAATCTTTCTGCTTCTGAGTTAACTCACTCAGTATGAACCTGGAAACAGCTTAAATGTCTCTCAGTTGAAGAAAAAAACTGTGGTACATTTACACTATGGAATACTACTCAGCTATTAAAAACAAAGACTTCCGAAATTTGTGGACAAATGGATGGAATTAGAAATTATCATACTGAGTGAGTTAACCCAGAAGGAGATTTGTATGTTTTCATGTTTAAGCAAGGTATGGAGAAAAATGAATATGCACTGCTATCAATTTTCACTTAGCCTGGAGCTACATTGTTGGTGAGCAGTATCCAGTAATATTCCTTTCCCAACATCCTTAGGTTAGGGTGTTACAAATGTGATGGTCAAATACAGCATTAAAACAAAGAAACAAAATGGTGTGAGCTGAGTTTCTAACCTAGCAATAATGTTATTAATTGGTGAAGCATCTAACCAGTTCCTAGGGAGACATTTGAACAGCTGAAGAAATCAGTAAATGTATTATGAAAAATCATCTGATATAAAAATCTGCATTTAGTAAGGACTTTGAAATGAAAATGGACAACAGACCGTTAGAAGGCTTTCTTGTTTATTGAAGGAGCAATAGAAGTTTGAAAACATGCAAATCAGTGATTTCAACTATATTTTCATTTCGTATGTGTTTTCAGAAGTGATTTATCAGCACACTGAATCCTCTCATTTCCTTAATGATATGTGGATGTTATCCCTGAGGTCTTTATGTCTCCAAAGAAAAGCTAAGTGATTTTAGTGACAAATAGCTAAATCGAATGCTATCCAGTAAGCTAGTGAGTCAGAAAATTAAATATAACTTTCAACAATGCAAGGGCATTTTTAAATTTATGGACCAATACTTCTCATTTATAAAAATGAAATTTGGCAGAGGGGCTAGTATTAAGACTGAAATCAATATTCACAATAAATCTTTGAGTCTTAACCTGTTGGAGTACTTGACTTCCCTCAGTGATGGACTAATACCTAGAATCCTAAGATGAAATAACAACCCTCTTTTAAAAAGAACCTAAACAGTGCAACTAGAGAGATCACTGATTTGGATTTGTAGAAATCAAAGCAGTGGCTTTACAATACAAATGGCTTGTTATATATACAGACTTTGGAGCACTGGTACTAACCAGGCCAACAAGATGCTACCAATGCAGTAGCTACAAGAGACCAACTTGTAGGTAAGTGTACTGTAGAGCAAACTCTCTAATGTTCCATTGCTACCACCACTGAGCAACGATTCCTAAGGCCATGATTATACTAAGTGTTATCTGTAATGGTGACTGTTCATAAAGATTCCACATTACTATACATTAAAGGCATCATTTTCTGCATTTATTTGAAAGTTTCCATTTCACCATCGGAAATAATTTATAGAGGGATCATACACTACTTCTAAAAAGGTACGAAAAATTAATATAAAATTGCTATTAAAAATAACACTTTAAATAATGATTGAGTAGTTGGAATTTCTTCAGTTATCGCTAACAGGGATGCACTGGGTTTTAAAAATTACTTTATTTCACATATACCTCTTAAAGTAATGTATTTTCATATTTATTTTATATGTTATTAACAATGAATAGTAATATCTTTTATTTTATAAATAGTAAATCTGACAAAACAGAGTTAAGCTAATGTATTTCAACAAAAAAAAGACTATTATTTCAGGAAGACATATGCATGAATAAGACTTTGCTTCAGTGATATTAACCATGCAAAGTATATGAATATATTAACCTGATATTCAGAAATGGTGGGATTATTTATATGCTTCATACTATTCAAGCAAACTTAGCAACTTAATGACACTTTAATGTTTATATTAAAATATTCTGAAACTGAATAGACAGTGATCTAAATATCAATTATGGTTATGAATATTGTTACTCATTCTTTATGCATGGGTAGAAAATACCAGGTTACCTATCTAAATTCCAAATTACTCTATATGTACGTGAATCACTCTGCAGAATAAAGTGCAGGTGAGCAAGAACTGGATATTTCCAAGATCTCTCAGAGTGTCTTATACACCATTTAAATGAACTGAGTGAAACAAGCCTGTCTACTGTGAACTCAAATGCTATCATACCACCAAGTACCAGATGCTAAGAAGAGTCAAATATTTTCATGATATGCAAACACAAATATTTGTGGTAAATCTGTAATTTGCTATAGTTACTTTGACTACTTGAAATACTAAATCTATTCCGGTTTGGTGGAAGTTTCTGAATACTAAGTATGTTGATAGCTCTGTGTAAGTATAACACCCATGAAAGAATTAACAACTCTAGAAGGACTCAAGCTACTGATTGGAAGAATCCTAAGATTTTCATTAGAATGACCCTGAATTTTGGAGAAAAATAATAAGATTCAAAATTATTTATGGGTACATATAACTTCCATTGTTCCAGATAGAGTCATCAAAGTAACAACTTCTATCCATATTTATCCTTTGCCCCTATTAATTCAAAAGAATGGTATCAGAATTTCTTTCATGATACAGCTCTTGATAAAACTAAAACTATATAATCAAATGAGTATGTATTTAATTAAATTTTGTATAAGAATATAACAATGACATAAGATCAATTTACTATAGCATATATAAATTAAGTGTGAGTTGTTTATAGGAATTTTTCTACAAATGTGGAATCTACAGAGGTCAATAGGATGTTTGAGAGTTTGCTTAAGTTGATACCTCTAAATACAAAACCAAACATGTCAAAATATATGAAAGCATACTTAGAATTATTTTTTGAGTAACTGAATAGATGCCTGCATTTTATTCATCACCTCTGACCACAGTAATGTTTATCATATGCTCATCTAAATTTCTGGTGAAGAATGGTGACCTAGTATAAGTGGGCGAACAGAACTGAACGTTGAATGCTTAGGATCAGCCAGAGATTTTATTAAAATGTGGACCCAACTGAATTATAAAGTATATTCAAATTGTATAAACAAAGAAATTGAGAATAAATAAGTGAAGCCAAGATCATAGGGTCTTAATAACTAGATGGGTTTTCCACATTGTTCTCTTTACGGTCAATAATGGAGCAGTTGGAAAGGTAAATTTGTCACAAAGCCTTTATTCATATTTAAAGCATAATTTAAGTAAATTATCCAAAAGTGAGCAAACAGGCACATCTAATATACCTTGGCTGTTGAGAGAGCTGTTCTGTAGAAAACAGGTATAGACTACTATTACATATAGACAATTACTATGTTACTTAGTATAATTAATATTTAATTGTTTACAGCTTTAAAATGGAAAATACTCTACAAATTATTTTCACTGCATTATGTTGCTTACATTGTCCCTGTAGTAAGAGAACATTTATAGATTTTACTGGCATCAAACCAAAATAAGTTCTCTTTTGTATAGTATAAAACAGATATTCTTTTAAAAGAGCATTGCAAGTTAAGCAAGCAGAAGAGTAATTGTTTCATTTCTTCATTTGCCTTAAAACATTCATTAATCAGAGGTTCGTGCCAACACAGTACAAGGCAAGAAAAAAAAGTTTAATTTAAAAGGAGGATCTGCCCTGGAATTGCAGCTGAGATGAGGAGCACACAATGAGATGAATGCTAGAGTTAAACAACCAAAATCAGGTGACACAGAGAAGAATGAAACCAAGTCCCTTGGCTGAAATTGTTTGACAATACATCATTGATTTCTCACAGTAAATAGCAACTTCAAAGGCACAAATAGGATTTCCAGAGCCTCTTCAAGGCCAGAAAAACTTAGGGAGGGTAACTTGTAAGAAACTGTCTTTGAGAGGCTTGTAATAATTTCCTTATTATTTTGATCTAGCCTATGTACATTATTCAAAATGATTATTACAGTCAGAAAAAAGCTGTTCCCTGGCCACATAATTAAAATATCAAATGACCCTTAGGATTGGGATTCCTGATGCAACATAGTGTCTTCTTTATGTGACAGGAAGGATGAGCCCATCACATTTTAACAATATTGTCACCAAAACAAGACCTGTAAATTACAGTACCAGTGGAAACCCCAATATGGAAAGGTGAAGTCTCACAAGGCCCCACTCTCAGATAAAGAACAATAAGGAAGCAATGGCTATTAAGAAAGGGAGAATCTGTCTTCGTTTGGATGGACTTCCCAATACTGTGTAATCCCAAGTGGTCATCCAGAAACACACATACATAGGGGCAACCCTAAACAAACTCAGCAAGGTGTTGTATGTGTGTGTGTGTGTGTGTGTGTGTGTGTGTGTGTGTGTGTGCATGTCTTTACTAACAGTTGCCTTTTCACAGATTTATCAACCTCATTAATTTCACAGTGGTTTAAGGCCTGCTTTCATGTATGTATGTATGTATGTATGTATGCATATATGTATAACTAATACTTAGCATTACTGTTTATTTTTATTCATCCTAAGCTGTAGGCTATTCAAGAGCACCAATATTTTAAGATATATTCTCAATTAGAAATATTTCCTTTTATACTTAATTAGTAACACTTTAAATAGACACATTTAATACTTTGACCATCTTCTATATATGTGGATCTCAAGGCAAGCTCACTTTCATCAGAATCACTGAGCCCTTTCATCTTAAAAAAGCCCTTGCCATCTTAAAAGTGGTAAAAATCTTTACTATGTTTTGTGTATCTCATATTTCATTGTGGCAAAGCACACTAAAGGGTACTTTATAAAAGTATAGCCATGGTGGGTGCCTATGGTTCACCAAAAGCTTATACTTTCTACTCATTGTAATTCTTGCTATGACATGTTCAGATTACTGTGGCACTGTGGTTAGAGATACAACGGGATTCAGTGTAACTAGGGTTTTACAAGTGTACTATGAAAACCAACCTTTTTCTCTGCCTACTTTGCCCAACTCAACATAATCTAATATTATTTCCACTCCTATGAGCTTACTTAGATTTACCCAGCATGGTAGGCTGTGCAGACTCTCATTTAAAGTACTCTAAAGAAAGGAAATTAAAATCTTCCATGATTAGTGTTTGGACTATGCTTAAGAATTAGCAGGGCGGTGGTGGCACACGCCTTTAATCCCAGCACTTGGGAGGCAGAGGCAGAGGGATCGCTATTTGAGTTCAAGGCCAGCCTGGTCTACAAGAGTGAGTCCAGGACAGTCAAGGTTACACAGAAAAACCCTGTCTCAGAAAAAAAAAAAAAAAATTAAAAAAAAAGAATTAGCCACAAGAGAACACAGCTAGAGGGTAGAGCCTGTGATGATTCTTCAAAAAGCTCAGGAAACATCAAGAAATTGTGTTATCCTGGCTTTTAATTATAACAGCTCCTTAAGGCAACATTTTTTTCAGCGTTCCCTGTTCGCAATGTCCAAAGTTAGACATTCCTATCTCCAAAGTTCTCCTTGACAAGTGGACTGGAATGATACAACACTTAAGCACCTTCTGACCCTTTAGCAAACCAGATGAGCTATCAGACAGAATTATGATATAATCATTCTAGAATAATATGAATACTATGTCACGTCTAAGGCAAATTCTAATTAAACATGAAAAGCTACCTTAGTGTTCCATTTTAAACATTTAAATAGATATGATTAGTATATAACAGAGATATAGTCCCAGGAAGAGCTTATATACAACTTAACTTACATATATACAAACACACACATAATACTGTGTAATCTTATAACAATACACACACACATATGCACATATACATGCATATATAATCACATATTTATAATAATCCAACCTAAACATTCAATATCAGTTTTACATTGTGAGATGTTATAATCACTTCTAGACCATTATTACTTCCTTCCTTCCTTCTTCCTTCCTACACAAATCTATAAGATATAATTGGCCAACAAAGGCCCAAAATGAAGCTAGCTTATGTTTTAGAATGGATCCACCCTTTAAGAAACAGATACTGGCCACTGAGCATCTCTTGCCTCACATTCAATTCCCTTAGCAACTCTATGAGGCTCCAAATTAGCTGTCATTCCTTAGGAACAATGAGATTAGATGTGCTACTTCCCAAAGTTGTAACATCCAACAGACAGTGGGAAGAACAGGATCCAAATCATACCTGTCTAAATTGCCAAATCTGGGCATTTCTTCATGAGTCATCATTGAATAATGCAAAACTGACCTGAGATGTAATCCCTTCAAAGGCTTGTTCTATGGAACAGCTATTTAACAAATTACTCGTTACATGTCCTTTCATTCATGATCTCAGTGCTTTTGTACTTAATATACAGGTCACACTGTTAGGCCCACTACACAAGAAGGAGAGTGAGGTATCCTTTGCACTCAGGGACTGACTGAAAGCCACCAGCTATGAGACTGCTGAGGAGATGTGAAACTTGGTCTTGACAAGAAGGAAAAACTGTATCCTCAACTTGGTTTTATGGAATAAAGTAATGTACTGGACAAGGATATTAGCTTCAAAACGTAATATGTAGTCTTATGATATAGTGTTCTTGTTTACTGGGCACACTCTAGAGCACTTATTTCAATGTAAGTGACATCTCCAGCCAATGAGGTTGATCAGTGTTCTGCTCCTAATACTGCTACTCTGGTACTGACTAAAAATTCCCTCGAACCATTTCTGCAGGTAGTCAAAAAATTATAACAAAATGTGTTATTTATAAAATATAAGCAAAAATAGTATGATTTTTGAAGGTGAGATGTTAGTAAAAATCTGTGTAAACCCTGGCACACAGAAAGTACTGTATTCTACTTAAAACAATTATTTTACTTCAGTAGTAAGAACATTTTTATCAAAAGAAATTACCTAACCCTATAGGTTTAGCATTAATAATTCATTTTTTTCTAACCTTTGACATGCAAGAAAAGATGTGAAAAACTAATGTTGAATTTGTATATGTGCTAACAGAAATTAAGCGTTAGCCTTCCCATTCTTTCAGGGCTTTAATTACAACAGTAATTATCTTGACATAACATTAAATGCATTGTTATTTTGTTTTCAATTACTTTTATTGACAGAGAAGGGCAGAAGCTACACACGTGCATACATTCATGTTTGCTAACAATCCCTCTCCAAATGCTGCTAAATTTTAAAATTATACTTCAGAACAATAGGTAACTAATTTCCCTTAACTACTCCCCTTGCTAGCATCTCCACTAATTAAAATCATTGGAGCTGAGTTGAATTTTAATGAGTTTTTATGCTAAAATATGTTTTAAAATGCTGAAGTTGCATTTCAATCATACCACAAATATAATGCATGGGTCAGTATATTTAAAAGATAAAAGCAGTTTAAATTTATTTTAATTGTGTTTCCATTTAATGTCATATTTTAACCATCCCTCCATACAGTTCTACTTCTCTTAAGAGTGGTACATAAGCCTCAAGATAAACATATCCCCACATAAAATTATAAAATTATATGAAATGATATAATTTATAATTTATAAATTTATAAAATTATATGAAAATGCTATTTCTATTTTATTTTAGTTATGGTCTTATTATGTAAGTGTATAAACTAGGTATGGAAATACCAGACTCTTTAATTTAGAATTCCTGGTAAGTTTTCAAACACAAACCCAAGCAAGCACCATGGCTGACAGTCAACTTTAACCCTGTCCTTGTGATCTTGGTAACATAATTTGCACCCTGTAGAAATGAAGATGACTTTCTCCTATGACAAGCCTGTGTTTGTCACTGGTTAATTAGCAAGCAGATGGCAGGGAAGTTTCCGATTTTACCCCCTAGTATACAAACCTCACATTATATACGGCACATATTGCATAGGGCAATGTGTGCACAAGTCATATGGCAGTAATCAGGTCTTCACTTTTGAAAGTTACCATAAAAAGTCAGGTAATGATTATGAACTTCAAAGTACAGCGTGCTCAGATAATTGGACAGGCTTCATTGAGAAAAGATGAGGCGGAAATTACACTATAATAACACTATATTTGCAATTTAAATCTTAATTCTTAGAAATACAAATGTGTGTGAAATTTATCTAAAGTACTTAAGTATTAATATGATTAACAAGAAAGATGAGAACTGCCATATACCTTTAGTTTAAGGGTCCACTTTTGAGAATTTGTCAGAATACAGTCATTTGATGGTAATGAACTCAAAAGACATAAACTTTCTCAGGCTTCTTTGAACAACTGACATTGAACATAACAGAGCTGTAAACCATTGCCTAAGGACAGTATGTTCCCTGTATTCTTGAACATATTTTAGACAGCATAATCCCTCAATGATGAACACTTATAAAAATTTAAATGTTTATATTCTTATAGCATAGATTCCTAGTGTTCCAAGTTTTCTTTTAAGCTATATGCTATTTAAGGCAGATAAAACAAACAAAAACATAGTGAATGTCCATTCAGAAATTGCTTCATAATTCAAGTTATTTCATTGCCATCTGACTATAAAAATCAAAGTTTAACCAAGGTAATGTAAAACCTTCCAGTTCAGTTTGTTGGTGAATAGTGGCTCACTTTGCTGAAGTATTGTGAGTTAGCATTTCATTAACTTCTTACTCTTATACTTTAAAATTAGTTACAAGGGAATTTGAGAAAACAAAGGAAAATTAGATAAGGGTGAGCTATTATAATTTCATCAAAGAGACATTTGTCTTAAGTGGGAGGGAGGGTTGGAAAAAAGGACCTGGAGGGGACAGCAGATTCACAAGAAGACCGACAGAGCCAAGTAACCAGGGCCCAGAGGGGACCATGGAGTCTGAGGTACCAACCAAAAATCTTGCAGGGGACTGGACCTAGGCCCCTTACACAGATGTAGCCAATGGAGAGCTCAGACTTCATGTTGGTACTTAGTAAGGGGAGCCAGGGCTGTCTCTGACATGGACTCTCTTGCCCAGCTTTCCCTTTACTTCCCCCCTGGTGGGACTGCCTTGCCAGGCCACATGGGAGAGGACATGTTCAGTCATGATGTGCCTTGATAAGCTGGGTGGATGGAAAGGAGGGCTCCCCTTTTCTGAAAAATAGGGGAGATAGACGGGAAAAGACAAAGAAGGTGGCACCAGGAGGTGAGGAGGGATGAGGCTATGGCCAGGATGTAAAATGAAGAAATGAATAAATAAATAACAGAACAGAAGAGAACAGACAGTGCAGAAAAACACTAACATCTTAGCAATTCCAAGAGACTCCTGTTTTTTGATTGTATTAAAAATCCCTAGGCTCATTTTTAGGTGCCTTCATCTCTGCTAACCTCACTTAACATCCTGCTGCCAGACTGTGGAACTTTATATTCTAAAACACTAAACAAGAAAGTCAGATTCTTATGCATATATACATATTCATATTTTCTGCCTGCACTTATCTTTTGTCCACAGATGACCAGCTCTTTTTCTGTGTCTTTCAAAGGTAGTGCTTAGGGTGCATAGAGCTTCATGCTTCCGTGGCAGGGACACTTTTCACTTTGAAGATGTCAAACAAGGAAAGGAAGCGTCACATAATTTAAGAGTGAGCATGATGTGATCCCTGAGCACTGGTCATCCTTGAAGCAGATAACTTAATGTGCATTCCAGGCAAGAAATCTATTGCAGAAGACAAGGACAAAGGCTGGCAGCCAGGCCTTACTGCAGCTTAAAATACTGTTTGAAAGATTATAACATGCTGACCTACTTTCAATAAAGTCTATCACTAATGGCATTGATTATATTATCTTTCAATGAAGATTCTTGTATATTTTAAGGTTATACTTATTTTATTCTATATATTCTATAAACTATATCTTACAAACTATATGTTACATTTTTATAGTTTATAAAATATGTATTATGTTTGTATTATACTATTATGAGATTCTCTGTCAAAAGCACACAGCTTTCATGTAAAAAAAATGAAGCCAAGTTATATAAACTCCAAAGAGAGGTTAGCTCCCTAACACAAGGACATACAAGACATCCAGAATGTCTTGACAGTCAGAAAACAAGAGACTCTTTCAGTAGACCCCATGGGTGGGGCAGGCAATTCTGAGGAGGCAACCATGGAGCCGTGAAACAAAGTGCTGTGAAATTCATTGGATTTCAAAGCATATTAACTCTTGTTGCAACTTGAGGATAATTTGGCTAAAAGAGAAAGGCAATCAAGTGTATTTCCCATTGCAGTAACGATGAGACAACTTTTTATTTCAGAAAACCCTGTTTTCACGTTAGTAATCACAAAAAATGAGAATGGCATAGCCACCTACAATTATTCATATAAAAAGACAAAACCATCAAACCAGGGAGTGGAATGGTATCAGGTCTGTTAGAAGTCAATAGTTTGGTAGGTCTTGTAACTATTTTTAATTAGAGCTGTACATCTATCTTTACTACAGAAAAATTATTGTAAAACAAATAAGGAAAATTGTACATGAAAAGACTAGAGTTTATATTGATGTTTCCTAAGCAGACTAGAAGATACAAAAGGCAATGAATCTTAGAGTCAGATGTGGACAATAGTAATAAATGATTCATAAAGTAATACAAAGGTATATACCTTAAAAAACAAACAAACTAGCTGCGTGTGGTGGCGCACACCTTTAATCCCAGCCCTCAGGAGGCAGAGGCAGGTGGATCTCTATGAGTTCGAGATCAGCCTAGTCTACTAAGGGAGTTCAGGACAGCCAAGGCTACACACATAGAAACCCAGTCTCAAAAAACCAAAAACCAAAACAAAGCAAAAAACAAACAACGGGAGCTATGGGGACATTCTGTACAGAAGCGTTTGCTCTCAACCATGGCCCAGGGTCCATCCCAGCACCTATGTTTAAAAGCAGGGCCCAGGAGTGCACACTAATCCAAGTGATTAGGAGCCAGGCCTCCAGGGTTTTTAGAAGCCACACTAGCCTCCTTGATGAGCTCTTATCAATGAGAGACCTGCCTTAAAAATTCAAGGCGTATGGCTCCTAAGAAATGACACCTGAAGTTAATATCTTGTCTCCATTTAGACACAAAGGCACACATAAATGTACACATTACATATATACAACACAAGAACTACTAATATTACTACATATTACCAGCAGCTTAAAGTTACATTTAAAACGAGCAGTTAATTTTTAACATCCATATCTCACAGGTCTATCACAACTTTTTGACATAAAATGTTTATTTTGTCTTGGGAAATTACGACGAAAATAAAATTTAAAGAGAGAACCGAAGGCTTCTCTTGCTTGGGGGCTCAGAGAACACTGGTGTCAATGGCTTATAAACTCCCTCAGTTTCTTAAGATCCCTTTAACTAATATACATGCGATATGTTTTCCAGTAATTGCTTTTCCATAAATGTGTACTTGCATGAGGGGTGCTTGAATGCCATGTTGCACAAACATCCATATGAACGTTTACAGATTTTTGGCAAAGACAGAGAGAGAGCACCTAATTTAATTCTGACTATAATGATATACGAACGTCTGTCCACTTGAAGAAAATAATACTACACTCTTAGTTCCAGCCTATGCTTCAGTCTGACAAAGTTGTTTTTAGAATGGAAGCAGTCTGTAAAAATTGATGTGTATCTAATGAAGATCTCACAGAACTGTACACTGAAAAGTAAATTTGATTTTCTCTAGGGTCATTATAGAATAAGGAAGCTGTTGTTTGTATAGGCTAATTTATATTGAGATGTGCTTAAGGGAAAGTAAAAGATATTACAAGAAACATAATAAATGTAAAAGCATGTATTATTTAATAATTTCAAATTCACTTAATACACTTATTGAGACTAGGATATGAAAAAAATTTAAATTGCATCTTTCAACTTTCCACAAAGAAATGTTTAAATAAAAAAGTTCAATAAAATAATAAAAAAAAAACATGACACCTTCACCTGCAATTTCTACAAACTTCCATCAATTTTATAGGCATCCCAAGTTAAATGTGTCAGAAGTATCTCTGAGCATGTTCTATCCACCAGGAAGGCCAGTGCCATTACGTAACATGAGGGCATTCAGAAGCACAAATCTATTTCTTAGTCCCTTTCTTCTGAGACATTACCCAGAGTAAAGTTGGAAACCTAATGGTTCATATATTATTATTATTATTATTATTATTATTATTATTATTATTATTATTATTATTATTATTATTATTATTATTATTATTATTATTATTATTATTATTATTTGGTTGTGAGCCTAGCCATTAGTGGCTGAGCCAGCTCTCCAGCTCCTTCTTACAGATTTATTTATGTATTTTTATGAATATGAGTGCTCTATCTGCATGTTCACCTGCATGCCAGAAGAGGGCGACAGATCCCAGGATAGATGGTTTTGAGCCAGACATGTGGTTGCTGGGAATTGAACTCCGGACTCCTGGAAAAGCAGTTAGTGCTCTTAACTGCTGAGGCAATTCTCTAGTCCCCATTTTCTAATCTTTTAAGTTGTTCAACTAATGATACATAAAGAAGGCCGGGCATGGTGGCGTACTCCTTTAATCCCAGCACTCAGGAGGCAGAGGCTGGCAGATTACTGTGAGTTCAAGGCCAGCCTGGTCTGCAAAGTGAGTCCAAGGAAGCCAGGGCTACACAGAGAAACCCTGTCTCTGGAATTAAAAAAAACAAAAAAGAAAAAGCGAAAACAAAACACAAACAAACAAACAAACAGAAGGGAACAAGAACATCAGAAATGCTCTACTATGGAAATATCAGTCAATACATAAGCCAAGGATGATCTAAACAGACAACGTAAGGTGAAGCATAAAAACACATTGATTAACCAAATATAGAGGACAAGGAGCAAGAAAAAACAAAAAGAGGAAAATGTGAACATAAAATGGTGATATAGTGAACGTAAATCCAGGTACATCAAATAAAGGTAACTATATTAGCACTCAAATGTAACAATGGACAGAGCAGTTTAGATAAAGCAGGAAGTTAATGTAAGGGTAGCCTTAGAGCATTGTGGTTTCTGTTTTACTGATAACTCTAGAAGAGTGGTTCTCAACCTTCCTAATGCTGTACCCCTTTAGTGCCATTCCTCAAGTTGTGGTGACCACGAGCCATAAATTATTTTCACTGCTCTTTCATAACCGTAACTTTGACGCTGTTATAAATTGTAAGGTAAGTATGTAAAGTCCAGCATATCTGGCTTGTGATTCATATGAAAGGGTCATTCAACTCCCAAAGGAGTTAAGGCCCTTGGGTCGAGAACCACTTCTCTACAAAGCTTTGCCACTCTTTAGAATTTGGGGGGGGGGGGGGAAGAAGAATTTGGTCATGTAAAATTTGGAGGTATCCGGCCTTTATGATGGCCTTTTGAGGGACATCTACTTCCTCCAGGCCAAAAGAAAGGAGTCTACGTTTTGCTTCTGGCCCAGGACAAAGATCTAAACCATTCCTTGGTGTGACTAGAACCTCCCCTTCAGCACACAAAACACACACCTCAATACACACTGAGACTTTAAGATACTCTGTGAATTTTATTGAGAAAGTTAAATTTTTGCTTCAGAGTTTTAAAGTTATTTTAGATTTATAAATTTCTAATCAGTAAATTACACATTGTTTAAAATTTTTTGATTTGTTTTTTATTCTTTTTTTTGCATTGACCTTGGTATATATTTATTTACTTTAAAATTGACAAAAATTGAGATATCATAAGAAATTCATTAAATCCAAAAAAACTAAAACCAAAAAATTCTAGATGTTTAAAAAAACCAGAAATTTTCATGCATTGCTAGTAGGAATGTTATATAGTGCAGCCTCTTACCTTTAGAAGTATCTTATAAAATGAAATATATACTTACTACACAAGCCAAAAACATATCTCTTCTTCCTATAACTCATATCCATACAACCTATTTTATGATTAATACAAAGAATGGAAGCAGCCTATGTGTTCTTCAACAAATAAATGACGATATGATCTGTGGTATATCTGCACCACAGAATAATTCCCAGCCTTACAAAGAAATGAGTTAGAGTCTGTGACAACATCTTTAAAATACCCATTGCTCAGTGAAGGAAGTCAATTTGGATGGGATACATAGCATATGATTTTAACTATGGTATTATATTATTCTGGAAAAACACAGGTATGAGGGAGAAAATCAGCCATTATTTGTAACTTAGGGAGAAGGGAGAAATCAATACAGAGTACCAGGAATTTTTAGGGCAGTGAAATGTTTCTATACGACACCATGATGGCGGACCTTCCATAATACATTTGTCAAAATGCACACACCACATATGCAATCCAGGAGAGACTTCCGATGGAAATGTAGCTTCCTGTTTATCCACTGTAGGGAATACATTCTCGATAGTATAATGACAGCAAAGCTGGTTCATGTGGAGTAATAAAACATCTGCCAGCTCTCTGTACTTTCTCTACATTTTTTATAAGAACCTAAAAGTACTCTAAATATAAAGACTATTTAAATGTCTGTTTTATTTGCAGTTATGTGCATAGGTTTGTGTTTGCCTGTGGGTTTATGCAACTGAGAACAGTGTTTGTCAAGGCCAGAAGAGGGCATCGGATTCCTTGGAGCCAGAATCATAGGCAGTTGTGACCTCCCCTACTTGGTTACTGGGGACTCGTGTTAGGTCCTTTAGAAAAGCAAGGGATGTTCATAAACACTAAGTCAGTTCAAAGCCCATAAAACTACTTAAAAGGATTAGAGAAATAGACCCATATGACCTAATTGGGGGAGTGGGGATGGCCAGGCAAAAGTAACAAAAACTAGATGCTTGGTTCTTGCATGAGATTTTCTTATGTGACACCCTGTTACCTTGGAAGATCGATCATTTCATCTACCATTGCATGTGCTTATTACCAGCCTGGATATATGCGGGCTAACAATTTACAACTCTAATGGCTTGCTAAACTTATTTAACACAGGAGGACACAAATGTCCATTACTGTGCTGCTATGAAAGAAACTCATTCTAAATATGTCTTCACAAGGCAGGCGGGCAGTCAGTTGCTGTTTGATGTAATTCTAGTATATTGAGAATAGCTAAATAATGCTATGTCTCCAAAAAGAGGCAAAAAAAAAAAAAAAAAAAAAAAAAAAAAAAAAAAAAAAGATTCAGTTACTCACATGGTCTGAGTACTCAAAGCCACACATCTGCTTTGGTGTTTAAAGGGGCCACTTTTCACCCACATGTTTCAAATCTTTCAGCACACTTGCTAACACTTCCATAGAGCTTTAAATGTTTTAAATATCCCATTTCATCTCATCTTCTGAAACAATCCATATTATTTAATAATTAAGACTCCTCATAACAAAATGGAAACTTTGAAATAATAGCTAAGACCAGAAATTCCAATTATGAATGGCCACGGTCACAGCAAGTCAAGCCTCAGAAAGCCTAAGGACACAAAACACGTGCTCTCAGGTGTTTGTATGCATGTGTGGAAATCTTAGAACAAGGAAACAATGCTTACATGCCACATAATTGCTACTTTTGAGAAACTCTGCCCTCTGATCCTCATTGTTTTTAGTAAAAGGAAATATCTTTAAAAGTTCATATAGACATGGAAGTACCTGTCTCTATAATGTGGAGGCTTATTGTTTTCCTGCCATCCAGCTTCACTGTGTGGGCATCAGAGGACAAAGATGAAAAGCATTCTGTTTATTTTTTCTGTGCAACTTTCTAAAGGGCAGTAATTACCATGAAAAAGGAAGGGCTTCCTTGTTTCTGGCATTTTGCCACTATTAATTTGTCCCAGGACAGTTTCCCGTCAAGTGCTTTGTATTGTGTTTTTTAACGTGAAAAATCACACTGCACAGTTGGCAATTGCTGTTGCTTTGCTACGAGGCTGGTGGAACACTGGCCCTTTATAGTGTCCTACTTCTAAGAATTTCCACTTATGTATTTATTTTTTATTTTATTTTTGTTTCCAGTTATTTAGATAGTCAAGAGATAAAGGTGGTTGAGAGATGGAAGCCTTCCAAGAGAATTCTTATCTTTCATAGGATAATAATGTTATAGGTATTAGTGTTTTACTACTTTCTGCTAAACCATTCTGAGATATATTTCTTCCCTCAGGCAAACACTTTCATTCTGGACCCCCACCAAAAAAAAAAAAAAAAAAAAAAAAAAAAAAAAAAGAATTCTAGTAGGTGGATTCTTTCAATTGGAACAAAAATGATGATATCAATGCAGCTGACAGATGGATCAATAATGTACTAGCAAATCTTAAGTTTAGTGTAGAAATTTCTATAAATTAATATTTACCCTTAATACACACACACACACACACACATATATATATATATATATATACACACACACACACACACAATTAATCCATAGCTGTTTGTAAGTGGGTCTCTTTTTTCTAATAAATCTGCTATAAGAAAAATCAAGACAAAACTCAGAGATTTTTCTATAACTGTTAAATATTTAATTATATTGAACATGGTTTTTAAGTTATGGATTATGAAGACTTTCAGAGAGCCATTAGAAGACTAGAAATACAGCTATAAATTCTATCAAATTATTGACCAAGGGACTCAGTGGCATATAGAGGTTCACAGTAATCTCTGGTTGAATAGTTTCCAGTAAAATGATAAAACGTTAGTGGGCATTTCAATCACTATGACCTACAACTTAGATTTTACCTAGAAAAGAAATTACTACCACTACTAAAACGGAAAGTAGATGTCAAGTAAATAAAAACTTGCATGAAATATGTCTCACGTCATATCCCTGGTAGACTTCAGTGCTCAGCTTTTCATCCAAACACTAATAGAACTGACCTCAAGCAGATCCCATGATCCTCTGCTAGGTCTTAGTGACCAAGGTTACTGTAGACAAACTGTGTGGTCCTGGTTTATTCAGATTTTTTTCAAATACATTTATTTTATTACACATGTTTAAAACAAACTACATACAGCATGGAGAACCATGTGGTGATAACCATGAGTTCTATAAATGTTATATTCATCGTGGTTTGGCTATTTGTATTTGACAAGCTGGAAGTAAATGTCTTTTCTGTCTTGTTGGTTCTAAATTTCTGAATGAAATTCAATATTTTTAAGACAGTGATGAGGTTTGCTTTTGGAAAAATATCTTCCTCATCACGGCTTAGTGGTTTTTCAATCTATGGGTCATGAGCTATTTGGAGCTGAAGGGCTCTTTCACAGGCTTCGTATATCAGATATTTGCATTACAACTTACAACAGTACCAAAATTACAGTTATAAAGCAGCAACAAACTAATTTTATGGTTGGGCGTCAGCACAACTTGAGGTACTGTATTAAAAAGGGTCACAGAAGTAGAAAAGTTTAGAGCCATGGGTATAGCTGCTTGAGACAGTTCCCGACCTTCCCAGCCTGTACGCTCAGATGGTCTGTCTTACACATCTAACAAGTCACCACAGTAAGGAGACAATATCCCCTGCCACTAAGCTTCTAACATTCTTCTACTGATTTTTCTTCTCTGTGCTAAGTTTGACATAAGCCCATTGGGACAAAATGTTCATTTAAGAAGGGGCAACAATTTCTAAGTGCTAATCTTTAGGATCATGGACCATTTTTATTCCTGAAATGCATGTAGGCTGAAGATGAAATAGTACTGAAGGTTATTGAATCCAGGATAGAGAAACAGGAATCCTACGACTAGGGAGACTGGTGCTTGCATCTGTAAACTCAGAACTCAGGAGACATAGGCAGGAAGATGAAAATTTGAGACTGGTCTGGTCTAAATAGTGAGTTCCATCCCAGCCAGAGATACACACCATCGCCAACAGCAAATGTTAAAAAAAAAAAAAAAAAAAAAAAAAAAAACAACAACAACAACAAAAAACAACCCAACAACAACAAAATAGAAAAGAAAAAGGAAAACAGAAAAGAAATGGCCAAAGACATGGAATTTCCTATGTATAGCAGATAAAAATATTGTTCTTATTAAATGATACTGTGTTTCAAAAAGAAATCAGTAAAAAAATGTTGGAAATGGTAATATTCCTTTGCAGATAAAGGCTTAAAACTTGCTTAGTGAAAATTCTCAGGTGGGTAAAACATGTATTAGGTAGAGAAAAAAAAAAGACTTAATAAGTGCTCTGTAGGGCACCAGTGATTGATGATGCTGGTGGTTTGAATGGCCAACTGTAGCTGTAAATGATGCAGCATAAAAAGGATGGGTTGAAAATAAATTGAACTAAGTGCTTTGGGCTCAAAGCTATGCTGTCTGCAAAAGTTGCCTTCATACTTCATTTATGAAAGTTATTTAAAACCTTCAGGGTTTTGTGTCCTGCTTTCTGTAATTCTGATTCTCCTGGAGCAAGGATCAGGAATCCTTAGCTTTTAATCAAATGCCCATAATGACTCTGGTACAAGTGGAAGAGTGATTGTACTTGAAGAACAAAGTCATCATGACATGAGTGTTTCTCTTAATTCTTTTTCTGACATCTTAAACCATATCTGTTACTTGTGATCATTAGTTTCACATCCCTTTACTCTCCTAAAATAGTTTTGGTCTCAAAATGAACACCCATTCACTCATTTCTTCTAAGCTAGTTGTCACATCAGAACTGTGTAACGGAGTACTCTCAGTGAAGTGACACATAGTTTTATGTTCCCACAAACAGCACACCATTTGAAGTTCAAAATGAAAAGAGATAGGCAAGTTGTTTTGAGATTTCCAAGCTATCCCTGAATGACCAGTAGGTATAGAAACCAACAACTTGCTCTGGTAGATAAACAGCACATCTCTAATCTAAACCCTTTTGGAAAGCAAGTGCTATAGGTAGCATTGAATAAGTACTTGCTGTATTAAGAAAGATTTAAAGGCAAAGTGCACTTATGAGACTTAAGACAAAGGTAAGCACGTATAATGTTATAATCATCCACAATCTAACAAGGCTAAAGGGCAGATAAAGAATATTAAGTCCCACAAACATATACAAGGCATTGCAGCACCTGCAAATACAGAGTTCAGTCTATGTAACAACATGGTATATTTTTCTAAAAGAGAATAATCATCATACTTTTTATGTTATCCAATCCCCCATTTACCCTGAAAATAGCAACCCCTGAAAATGATAAAAATATGCCTCAAAAGTCTTTACAGAATAACGCAGAAGTGTATACCCATGGCCTCATTGGCTTTAATGTTCGTATATTATATGTTGTCTTCAAAAAGAGGCAAGTGGTCCTTATTTTCCATTTTCCCCTGAACTTTTTGACCTACCTTTAAAATATATATATAGTACATGTAAATGATTAAAAAGAGGCATATTAAATTAGCAACAAGTAAAATGTTAGCACTGTGAACTTAATGAGGATATATTGATTAGTATGTAAGAGAAACATTTTTTCCAAGAAAATTCTTATAGGTTCAAATGCTAAACATGATAGGCATGGAGAGTCATATATCTTAATAATCGTATAAATTTCCCCTAAATTTATATTTTCATGAACAATAACCATGAAAAATAAATAACAGAAAACTATTCAGTTTTTTCTTAACATTTTTTTACACACAAATTTTGTATCCTTTCTGACCCTTCAAGGACCTACCAACCTTTTAGGTTTTTTGGAATTACACACTTCGAATTTTCCTATACCTATTTGTGACCACAAGAAAATACTTACTGTAAGAACATGTTAAGTTCCTTAGTCTCATAAGAGAAAATTATATTCCAGAGGAAGTTTTTCATATGTCGCCTCCTGAATTATCTGATGTTAGAATTGTTCCTATAACTATCCAAAGCCACCTTAGAAACAACTTCTATAACTTCATTCCACACGGTAGAAACTTCAAGATGAGCAGCCACCTATGATCGTAACAGAAATAACTGTATGACTGGACTATATTACAAGATAGCCCTTTTAGTTTCCCATTTCATTTTGTAATACAAGGGATAGAACCGAGAGCCATGTGTATAATAGTTACGGTATATCCATAGGCCCTCGTTTTTGCTTTTCATTTCTAGGCAGTCTCTCACTTGTTCTTGAGGCTGATACTGGCCCAGTGGGCTCCTAAACTCCTGGTCCTTCTCCTTCAGCCTTCTTAGAAGCAGACATTCTAGACCTATATGACAAAGTTGGAAAAAAGTCTATTATATCCCTGAGTTTTCTAGAATCACTTCCAAGACAACAATGCTTATTGGAATATCATGTAAATCAGAAACAACAGAGTTTCAAAATGGTGATAAGTATAGAAAGATTAAAGCACACATATGCAATTATTTATTGTTTTTAATATAAAGTTCATCTTATGAGCTCTTTTATTGGCATTGATGTTTATATTTCTATGGGGTATAGGTTTTGTGATAGTGTCTCTACAGTTTTTTAACTGATGTTCTATAATTTTTACAAGTTGAGGAATTTCCTGGTAGTGCAGAGCTCACCATGGTAAATTATATTCTATAAAAAATAAAAAATGTTTTGCTTCAGATATAGACCTAATGAAATCCACAAACTATTGTGAGATAATAATATGTACATAGGTATCAATAATGTAAAAGTAATCTAAGTTAAAGACACTAAACATGTATTTCATGGTCTTAATTCAAAGGGTGCTAAGATAGGCTCAGACTTAAATGTTTTCCATTTAACTGTTTATATTTCAAATTAATGAACACAAAGGTAAAGAGATATATTTAAATATAGGAAAATTACAATGTCTTATGCTTGAATATAAGAAATATTTTCACTTGTTCTTACTACTAACAATAGGTAGGAGTACAAGTATATTCTATAATGATTAATCCAATTTCCTACTAATTAATTAATTCCTTTCTTTGAAATCTATTATTCTTCAATACATTAAAAATTTTAGCTAGCAGTTATTGAAAACTGTAAGATAATTAGAATCGATATTGAACACAGATTTACTTCAAATTTGTCTACTCCCTTTAATTTTATAATTACATAAATTTCCTTTTATTTTTCAACTTTGGCCATTTCCAAAAGCAAAATTTCATCCTCTTCAGCTCAATTGCAAAAACACAGACCTGAGTTAGTTAATAAAAGGAACAGATTTATATCAACGAGTTATGAAGAAGAGGACTTTTAGTTGACTACATTAGCAAGCCCTCATTAGCTCTTCAAGACTTAGGGGTCAACTGGAGTGCACTATAGAGTGAAAGACACTCAGTCCTGCATCCTAGGAGAGATCTGGGGGTGCCTGGGGCATAGATAATTTAAAAACTCAATGAACTTCTGGATAAAACAAATGTAGGGACATGGTTCCAAACGGAATGGGAAACATAAAGATCTTCTCAACCATCGGCTATAGACAATGTCCATTGTTTTGAAGATCAAGTATCCAGATATTGAATTGGGCAGGATGAACAGGATATGTAAGAGAAGCCATAACTTGCACTGCTTTTAAAATCATGATAAAAACAGCGTTTGAATAAATGAACATTAAAAAGATAAAGGAATGACTTTTCATTATTCTGTGAGCATCTGGCCATTTCCTACACTCTGGTGATTTCTTTCTTTTTCTTGTTTTGATGATCTGTCAGAAAAAGCATTAGGTCATAGTGCAAATAAAGCCATTATCAGTCTCATGTGAGGCAGCAGATGTTTCAAGTCATCACTATTTCTGTAGTTTTAAATGACAATCAAACATTCGTTTTGAGAGAAAAAAACTTCTGTACTGAAGGTGACAATGTAAAATTTCAATCTCAAAAGCCTAACAGGATACTCTAATGAGATCACGAGTCCACAATGAAGTAATCTACCACATTCTGACTGAGAGTTGCATGGAAGTGCCTCAGGACACAACATTTCCTTGATGAAAGCCCGCATCTCCATTTATCAGAAAAGATAAGAAATAAGCTCTTGGAAACTTGGCAAATGTGTTTCATCAATCATAGTTATTGAAGCAAAAGGAGGTTATACTTAATTCTTTTTCTTAAAGGGGGATTTTAGGGACCTTGGATACGGCCCATTGAGTAAGAACGGCTACTGTCAGGTATGACATCCTGATTTTCTTTCAAGACCCCACATGGTAGAAAAAATCTGACTGCAGCAAATTAATCTCTGACTTCATATGCATGACACAGAGTGCATGTGCTACCAGACAAATAGATATTTAAATATAACTAAGCCAAACAATCTTGTTAAGCACAAGAATAGTATTTAAAAAGTCTAGTCCATATGTATGTGACCAATAATGATGACTTTCCAATCACCAAATACACAGAATTTCAGAAACAGTCAGACTGTTCTGACAGAGCAGAACAAAAAGTTATTCTATATATGAAATATATATGTTCAGAGTGCCAATGCTGGAGGCACGCGTTCTCTGGAAACAAGCTGGCCATGCTGCCTATAGAAGTGCATAGGTGATTTCCACTCTTTTTCTTGTCTCCATTTCCAATCCCCGAGTCTCATCCCCAGCTCTGTAGAATTTCACCTGCGGGGACCTGTCTTCCCTCTTTTCCTCTATTCCATGACTACTCCACATATTCTCCTAATATACAGACTCAGCTTTTCTCTCTTCTATAAACACATTCAACACTTCAACCCTGCCTTATAAACCTACTACTAATCCTTCTTGTCAGCTCCCAATATTTAGAAACCTTTTCTACCCAGAACTCCCACAGCCACACCTGCCAGTGTCTCGGAAACACCCCCTACCAGGTAACCCATGCTCACCACCCTCTCCTAACTTTCAAGAAGAGTTAAAAATAAATCATGGACAGGAAAACAAAAATCGCAACAAAGGCAATACCTGATATCAAACCACGAGAAGAACTAACATCAAACAAACAAACAAACAACAACAAACAAACAACAGCCAGGACAATATGTCTCCATTAAAGCCCAGCAACTTTGCTGCAATAGGGACTGAAACTGCAATATAGCTGCAACACACGACAGGGACTTAATAATTACTATTATGAGTATGTTTAAAGTTCTAAAGATACTATGAACAAATCCACTGAGGAAACTTATAAAACCAAACCAAAACAGTAAAAACAGTAGAATTAAATAAAGAAAAGCAGTTCAACACATGAAAGTGGAAATGGAATCACTAAAGAAAACCCAAACTGAGGTAGAACTGCAAATGAAATTATTTAGTAAATCAAGTAGGAATCTCAGAGACGGAGAGAAATTAGTAACTCTGTCAAAAATAATGATAAACTGAAAAAAACAAGCAAAAGACATACGGGATATCTGGGACACCATGAAAAGACAAAAGAAAAGTCTATAAATAGAGGAAGGAGAAGAAACCCAGGTCAAAGACACAGAAAATATTTTTAACAAAATCACAGAAGAAATTTTCCCTAATCTAAAGAATAAGGTGCCTATAAAAGTACAAGAATCATACAGAAAAATAAATAGACAAGATGAAAAAATTGACAGGACATGTAATTATCAAAGCACTAAAATACAGAACAAAGAATATTAAAAGCTGCAAGGGAAAATGACCAAGTAACATATGAAGACAGAGCTATTAAATACCAGCTGAAATTTCAAGGGAAAATCTAAAAGCCAGAAATGCCTGAACATATTTTTATATAAACTATAAGAGATCACAGGTGCCAGCTGAGACTATTTCCAGAAAAACTTTCAATCAGAATAGATAGAGAAATAACACATTCCACAATAAAACCAAATTTCCACAGTAGCTGTCTAGAAATTGAGCTCTACAGAAGAGGTTAACCACACCCAAGCAAATCATGGGTGGAAAGCCCACACTACCACAACAAAATAGCAAGAAGCAATAGAGACTGCTCATTGGTAACATTCAACATCAACAATTCACCAATAAAAAGAAACAGACCAGCATATTGGATTCAAAAGCAGGATCCATCATCCCACTCCTGTACCCAAGAAATACATCTCAACATGACGGGCAGTTATCACTTCAGTTTAGAAGGATGGAAAAGACATTCCAAACAAATGAACCCAAGAATCAAGACTGTAGCAATCTTAATATCTGACAAAATAGATTTTAAACTCAAACTAATCAAAAGAGATAATGAAGGACACTATATAGTTATTAATGAAAAGATGTACCACAAGGATAATGCAATTTAAACATCTATGCACCAAACACAAAGACACTGTGTTAATTAGGGTTTCTATTGGACCCAACTACTGAACCCTACCACAAAGCAAGTTGGGGAAAAAAGGGTTTATTTCTCTTATACTTCCATATTACTATTCGTCATCAAAAGAAGTCAAGAAAGAAATTCAAACAGGGAAAGAACCTGGAGGAATGAGCTGATGAAGAGGCCATGGAGGGGCACTGTCATCTGGCTTTCTTTCCATGGCTTGCTTGGTCAGATTTCTTATATAACCCAGGAACCAGCATATTATTCCTGCTCCAATAGAAAGAGTAATTAAAAATTTCCCACCCTAAAATTGCCCAGGAAGAGTGGTTTTAGCTCAGCATTCTACCAGAGCATAAAAGAATTAATGCCAATACTCTCCAAAATATTCCATAAAATAGGAACAGAAAGAATATTGTCTTATCTTTTTATGAGGCCACAGCAACCCTGATACCTAAAGCCATAGGGATCCCACAAAGGAAAAGAATTCTACCAATTTCCATGAAGAACATAGATACAAAAATTCTCAGTAAAATATTCATAAATCATGAATCTAAGAACACATCAAAAGTATCTTTTATTATGTACAAGTAAACATCATCCGAGAAATACAGATATGTTTTAACAAATGAAAATCAATATCTATTTATTCACTATATAAGCAAATTGAAAATTAAAACACATGATCATCTTATTAGATGCAGAAAAGGCCTTTGACAAAAATCCAGCACTCTTTTATGATAGAAACCCTGAAAAGACTAGGGACAGACATAACTCAAAAAAGTACAGTCCACTTGAAAAGATGACAGAGACAGTTTGTTGCCTGAGCAATTACCCAGAACTCTCTGTAATGTTGGAGCATCAACTTCAGCCTTCTGGCCCAATATATCTGACAGACATATTTGGGAAGCTGCTAACCTGCACTCCCTGTATACTCAGGTAGTTAATTTTATTCCTTTTCAAGTTCCTGATGGGGTTGAAGACTAGATATTTTAGTTTTATAATTATGCTTAGTTGTTTGGGGGTTAAGATGTCTTTGTGTCTAGATAGATGTTTTAAATTTATAATGACAAGATATGGTAGATATTGATCTATACTCAGAATTTTAGACGTACCAAGATAGGAAAGATGTTTTCTTCAAGACTGCAAAATACAAATAGCCAAAACACTTAGAATGTAACACTATATAATTCCTGATTGGTTTGTGGTTCTTCTTGCTTTAGGTAGTTTATTGTATATATATGTAATCATATAAATGTATCTGTAAAAATTTTTAAAAATTAATAATAAAAATATGAAAAGAAAAACAAACAAACACAGTTCACTGACAGCAGTCCCACAGCCAACTTCAACCAAAGTAAAATCAGGGACAAGGCATAGTTGTCCACTTTCTCCACGCCTATTCTGCATAGTACTTGGAGTCTTAGTTCAAGCAATAAGACAACAGAAGGAGTTCAAGAAGGATACTAATAAGAAGGGAAGAAATCAAAGCATCATTATTTGCATGTGATTTGTTTGTATACATAAATGACTCCAAGATTCCACCATGGAACTCTTACACATGAAAAAACTTTCAGCAATTTAGCAAAATACAAAAATCACACACAAATGTCAGAGCCTTCCTATGTATAAATGACAAGCGGACAGAGGAAGAAACCTGGGAAATATACCTTTCACAAAGCCTTAAAAAAGTTAAATATCTTGGGGTAACTATAACCAAGAATTTAAATGACTTCTATAATAAAATTTTAAGAGACTAACGAAAAATTGCAGAAGATATCAGAGTGTTGAAAGATCTAAATGTTCAGGGATCTGTAGGATTAATATAGTGGAAATGGCTGTCCTTCCAAAGCGTTCTACATATTCGATGTAATCCCCCTCAAAATTTCAACACATTCAGCTTCATAAAGAACCACAAAAAATCCCAGGGTAGTTAAAATGATTCTGAATAAAAGAATTTCCTGAAGTATCATCACCCCAAATTTAAAATTGTATTACTATAGTAATAAAACAGTATGGTATCGGCACAAAAACAGATATGTTGAACAATGGAATTTAATTGAAGACCAAGATATAAGTCCACACACTTATGGATTTTTGACAAAGAATCCACACATACACACTGAAAAGACATCTGGCCATGATGGTGAACACTGGAAATCTCAGCACTTGGGAAGAGGGTCAGGTGTCTCTGAGTTTGAGATTAGCCTGGTCTACTGAATGATGTCCTGGACAGCTAGGGCTACAGAGAGAAACCTTGTCTCAAAATAACCAACCAAACCAAACCAAACCAAACAAAAAACAAAACAAAACAAAAAAACAAAAAACAAAACAAAACAAAACAACAACAAATAAAAAGGACTGTAGAATATATTTACCTGCATCTAATAAACTGATTTTTGCATGTATTGGCCTCTTTATTTTCTCAACATTTTATAAATGATCACTGTAATACATGGTTTACACACCCAGTTGCTTTACATGCCAATATTCATTGAATAAAAAACAAAGGTACTCTGGTACCCGTAACAGTTTTCTTAATCAGACCTCATTCAAAACTGTTAAAAATGAATATAGATGTGATCTGTGATCTTATATGGAATTAAATTTAGGGTAGTTTATTGGATTCTTGTCAAACAAAACTACTTGACAGTGAAAAAAAATCCCAAATAACTGTGTAAATTTACCTTTGTGTTATTTACTTGGGTGAAGAAAAAACCCAGTTCAGTAACATGGACTTGCTAGTGGCAACATATGTTAAGGACAACTTCAAACAACACAGAGTTTAGTAGATGCAGTCACACAGTATAGTATAGCAACAAGAATGGCTTGTTCTATTTTCCATAATGATGTGGTATTTCAGAAATATTTGCAATTATGAGTCACTAGTAAAGTGTTTAAATGGTTATATCAAATGTCTGAGTACACAGGTATGTTTTGCATGGACGTGTGTGTGTGAGGGGGAGCACATGTAGACATATTGATTTTGGGGCACACCAACTGGGTATACTTTCTAATATGTACCTATTAAAGAAAAATATGACTTAAAATAATGTTGGCATGTGGGAAATATATTCAGAATCTGTGGCTGTCTTTGCTGAGCAGTATTTAAGTCATTTTTCCTCAAATCAAGTAGCAGGCTACGCTAAGAGTGAATAAAGGTTCAATGATTGTTAAACTTACATATTGTTAATTATCAAGACGGACAATCAACATGTCCGTGTGTCATCTATGATTTAAGAAGGTGTCCAATTGAAAAATGCTTTGATTCTCAAAGAAAACTTCTGATCCTTGCACCCTGCTTCAAAAGAAAAGAAACAAATATAACAACCATGGTAACAATCTCCCTCAGAAAGTAATTGAAAAGATAAAAGACTCAGTCCCCTTGGCCTGTCCATCTGTGCAGGTTGAGTGAGAAATGGCTGCAAATTCATCCCAGCTTCCCTCTTAGTGCTCTCTCTTTGTGTCTGTCTCTTCTGTACTCATGAAGCCTCACCTCCCTTGCTGTCTAAACATCAGATGGAGAATGCTAACAGTGACAGGCATGCTAAAGTGGATGGAGGAAAGGACACACTATAGATTTTAAGCACTTGTTTTAATTTTTTGAGTATGCTTAGGGAGTTGGACTAAGTCATGTCTAGTAATTTAGGCAGATATTTTATGGACTTTTATCTCAATTATGTTAGTATTGACTTTGGCTATTTGATAATTCTGACCTAAAGAAAAATATAGTATCATTTTGGTTTTGCAAATGTCAAACTCCTTTACAGATGGAAATTCTGGTAAGCGGTATGACTAAGTATATACCTCTCAGCCAGAATGAACTACTTGTTTATGCAAGCATTGCATAGCACTGTTATCTAAAAGATGAAAATCACACAATACCTGCTTTTTAATATAATTCAAAGTGCAAAGAAAATCAAATTGTGTTAATAACAATCAGCATACTCATTTTAATAACTCAAGTAACAAGGAAACTTAAAAACTACTTTCGATTTAATGCTAGAGATGAAAATTATCTTATTTTAATAATCGAGAAAAAGGTATACATAAAGTAAGATTTATTTTTCTAATTGGAATCTTATTAAAATCATTAGATAATTTCAAATTCATACGTACATGGCTTTCACTTATGGGGTGATAGTTTATGTGGGTAAAGGGAATAGAAGTTCTTTTCTTCGGGAGCACTGTAATCTGTAAGCCTTGTAGGAAAGAATGGCTAACTTGTCACTAACCATGTTGCTCCCTATGACTTCAGGCTTTTGTCATTCCCTTGTTGCACTTGTTAGTTTCAGTGCTCGGGTATATGTTGTTCTGAGCCATCACATATGCCCAGAAGAGGCAATTACCACTATGAGTGAGGGCAGAGGGGAGAGTGCCTTCTCTCTCCCCATGCTCTTTACCCACATCCTTGTCGGAAACACATGACTTCTGAAAATCAGATAACTGCAGTGTTGGGAAGGAGAAGGAGGTTGGATCTCAGGATCTGACACAGCACAGTCCTACACCTTTGCCATTGTGATAAGAAACATGATATATTGTTTTATTTGTAAAATTAAAGGAAGTTTTCTTATAGATGTTAGGATGCCTTGTGTGAACATGCCCCTGTAAATGGAGACAATGTATTTTTTACCTTTGAATTTTCCTAAATACAGAATCTCCTATTAAAGAAACACTTCATGAGGTTTGCTTTAAAGTGATAATTGATGTTTTTTGATATAATCTGCTTTCAGTGCCATTTGGATGGGCATCTGAATTCTCCTCAAAGCAGAGAGATGATGGCATTCTATAAATGAAGGATGCTAGTAACACCTTTCAGTGTCTTCTTGCACATGTTACATATTTTTAAATTTCATAAACATGCAACTGACTTCCTCTTATTTAAAACAGAATATTAACTGCTATGAAATAGAATATAAGCCCTGGAAATAAATAATTTCACCAAATGAGCAGATACATGATAGATGATAGACCTAATTAGCAATAGAATCATATATTTCATAGTGGAAGATTTAATCACTCATTTACAAAATAAGAGCTATAACCATGGAAACCAATAATCAGTTTAGAGACACAAAGAGTCAGAATCATCCACTGAGTGCTGTACTTAGATCACTTTCTTTCTTTCTTTCTTTCTTTCTTTCTTTCTTTCTTTCTTTCTTTCTTATTGCACTGACCTTAGAAAATCCAAAGAACAAGAAAAATAGAAACTAATAAGTGTGGTGGTTCGAATGAGCAGTTGTCCGCATACGTTCACCTATTTGAAGAGTTGGCCCCCATATTGAAGCACTATTTGAAAGAGTTGAGGAAACTTCAAGAGGTGGAGCCTGCCTGAAGGAAATATATTAGTGGGCATGAGTTTTGACAGCCTTACCCTGCTTCCTAGTATCACTAGTTTTCTGCTTCCAATGTGTGAATGAAAATGTAACCAGGAGGATTACTGCTCCTGCTTCAGGTAAAATGTAAATAGATGGGAATGGTCTCTTTTTTAAGTTGATTTTTCCATGGTATTTTACCACAGAAACAGATGTGTAATTGATTCAATAAAGAAGGGAGTATTAAAATTATTCTAATTTTCCTTTAATTTCTAAGAAAATTAGATGCTACTTGATATGGATATCATAGAGTCACTGTTAAATTCAGTTTTAAGTAGTATTTTAAAGTTTAATGGATTTGTGAAAGTGGTAACAAGATACACATTTTGCCTTTTTGTGTCCCAGGGCAATTTATGATGTGAAATGTTTCCAAAGAAGTCTATGAACAAACTTGAAATACCTATGAATGGAATATTTTGTAACTATACTAGTTTGGTGTTTAAGATTCAATCTGTAATGAAATTCGCCCTTTATAAGAGTATTCTTGAAGTAGAGATAGAGTATTTTATTTTATTACTACCATTTAAAAGTATCTTTAAGTTCCTAGAGTGTAAGAGGAGAAATTTCAAACAGGATTCCCAACAGTGTATCAAAAGCATGCTATGTTGGGTGTGAAGGTCAGTGGTTTTTGTTGTTGTTAAGTACTGCTGGGAAACAACCAAATCTTTCAGAATCTATATTAAAAGGCTAATAGTGCTGATTTTCAGAACAAGACTTTTATTGTTCTTATGTAGTAACATATTGTATTATTTAGTTAGAATAAAAACATTTTTATTATTATTGATCATATATATTTTATATTGTGTAGTTTAGACACCTTGACATATTTCATTTTGAGAACTACACTGGAATTGACTTAAACTGAAAGCATATTAGAGAAGACACGAGGTGAGCAGTAACTATGCTCCACTTGAGTAAACACTTGCCGGTTGGTTTGAGGAACTCTAATTGTCTCTAGTGTCATAATTTTAGGGTGTGCTAAGAAGCAGTTAACACACGCTATAACCCCAACCAAAGCTCCAGGCCAAATGAACATGGTTCTCTCTACTCATAATATGTCATGAAAACGACTCCTGATCCTAAGCCATGACTATTTTTATAACTATCTTAAAACTCTGGCCAATGTTGTCAATGTAGGTATTTCAAATAAGAAAGGGAAAGAATGGACCACAGCTAAGCTGACAACACTATACCAAGATGTGGTGACTAAATCAGTAGCTTCTCCAATCTTTGAACGCTGAGTTTCTCCCACAAAAAGAAATATGGCAAACATAGCAGATAGGGCATCTCACTCACCCTATTTTCCCCAGAATTCAAACATATTCTACTCGATTTTATTCAATAAAATGCAGTACTCACGGGCTACATTCATTTCAAATTCCAGTAATGGATTATATAAACCCTTTAAATATTTCTACTTTTCCCCTTTTGTTGAAAAATAGATTTTTCTCATATAATGTAACTTGATTGCAATTTCCCCTCCTTCTATTCTTCCCAGTTCATCCCTATCTCCTCTCTCATCAATATGCACTCTTATTCTGTCCCTCATTAGGGAAGAACAGGCTTCTGTGAAATACCAACAAAACACAACAAAATTAAACATAATATGATAAAAACAAAACCCATCACATTTAATTTGACAAGGCAAGCCAACAGAAAGAAAGAGAGCCCCCAGAGAAGGCACAAGGATCAGGCTCCCTTGTTCATTCACTCAGGAGTCCCATAAAAACACTGGACTGAAAGCCATAATATATACGCAGAGAGGGGGCCTGGTGAAACCTGTGCAGCATCTGCACTCGGGGCTCGGTATCTTTGAGTTCACATGAGCTTTGTTCACTTGATAAACAGGGCCTTGTTCTCGTGGTGTCCCTCATCACTCTCTGGCTCTTAAACTTTTTACCTGCTTTTCCTTGGGGTTTCCTGACCACTGAGTACAGGGATATCATAGATATATTCCATTCATAGCTAAGTCTTCCAAGATCTCTCACTCTCTGTGTAACGTTTGGCTGTGGGCCTCTGTATTATTTTTCATCTGCTCTAGGAGAAAGCTTCTCTGATGATGGCTGAATAAGGCATTGATACATGAATACAGCAAAAATATCACTGGGAATTATTTTCTTACTACTTTTCCCCTAAAAGCCAGTAGTATTTGGTTTTACTCTAGGTTCTTGGTTTTCTAGTGTGGTTCTTGGTCACTCTAGCAGTATCAGGTATGGGTAAAATCTCATACAGTGGGCCTTAAGGCAAATCAGCCATTGGTTGATTACTCTGGTTACTCTCATAATCTGTGTGCCACAATTGACCTGGCTTATTTTGCAGGTAGGACAAAGTGTAGATCAAAGGTTTTGAGGCTGGATTGTTGCGTATGTTCTTTCTTTTGGTAGCCTACAGAGTGCCTTCCTTTACCAAAGACAGCAGAACACCAGGGTAAAGGTTCTATGCCGGCACCAGCGAGACCATTCCATGTTCAATGAGTTATGTGGGCATTGTCTTCAGTAATAGGACCTTGCTGTAAAACCTTTTTAAACCCACTTAAACTTTTTCAAGGGAAAAGAAATTAAGTGGTTGTCTTTATTTTATTTTCTTCACTTGTGTCTCACATATATCAACCCAACGTTTTAAAGAAAAAGTCTAGTATCATAAAAGACGTGTTCTACTAAGAGAAAGAAAAAGATTCTGAAAAAAAAAATACAACAAACTCTCTTTGTTTTAATGCACTTTTCCATACTGAGACAAGCAGTTTTGAACTGGTAAAAAAAAATTCAGTATTCATGGATTCATAATTATTAATTTTATCAAAAAATTCTATTGCAAAGGACAGAAGATCTGATGGGAGCCACATCAGCTCAGGTAGGTACAGATATTGGAGGGCCCGTCAAATCCTTATGTAGAAACATCCATGCAAATCAAACATAGATAACTTATTACTCTTTCCAATGAACACTTTCATAGCTGAATTATATGAATTATTTAGAAAATAGAAATTCTTCAATATGAAGTTCCTTCTTACAGAGAATTATCAAACAGTTAGTAGACTCCACAAAGCCTATTTCTTAAATCAGAACTTTCTGATTTAAGAAAACTCAGCTCACTGTAAGAAGAAGGATAGAGAAAAGCATTCTGTAATGAGTTTCTGCAAACTTCCAGTGCCTGACTTTAGCTATTAAATTTAATGATTTCTCCTGGTCAAACAACTGCTGTTGTATCCACACATGATTCTTTTTCTCTACCCACTTTCCACTCAGCCAAGATAAATTTAGGATAGATTAGGGGACAGTCCTTACTCTGTGTGGCAATTGCATAACATCACCTTTCATTTCCTCACTCAGCAGACATATCAGAAATCCTGCATTGTGCTAAGTATTAATAGAAGTGCATTAAGTAAAAAAAAAGTTGATACAGTGCAGAGCCAGACTAGAGAAAACAGACAAAAGAACATTTAAATAATGTAATAGCTATTGCTGTGAATGGACAATAAAGCAGGAAAAAAAGGGAAGAAATATAAGAAGGGATTAGAAAATGGACAGTAACACTAAAAAAGATATGAATTACATGAGAAAGTAAACCAGGTAAGGATTCAAAAAGAGAGGGAGTCTAAATATGGGTGTGTGTATGTATGTGTGAGGGACATGATACAGGTGTGGGTGTATCTGGTTTTATCTTGTACTGTTATTAGGCCAAGAATGTATATCTAGACATATGGCAGAGGAGAGAAACTACTACTATTATTTTTTTCTATTATTATTCCCTTAAATGGACTAAGTATCTCATCAACTCCTAGTGACTTATTATTATATCCATAGGCCAATAAATAGGGACTACCTTATAAATGAAGTGCTATGTACAGTAGATGGTCATTAACATAGAGACACACCGCAGGGTAATGTTCGGGGAATAAGAGATTGAAGAATGCTCAGCCATAAGTAGAACGCAAACGTTGCCCAGCCTTCTCCAAAGGATCAAGGATTGTTACAAAAGATGGGACAGAAAATGTGTAAGAAACCAAACATGGCTAAACAAAGTATAAATTGAAGCAAAATCTATGACATCTAAGTTGGACACAGCAACCCAACAGGAGGAAGGGTCCCAAGAGCAAGAAATAGAGTCAGAGACCTCACTCACCTCATAGTAGGAAGTCCCAGAAAAACACTAAGCTGATATTTGTAATGTTAGGACCTGGTAGAGGCCCATCGAGGCCCTCTACTTGCTGCTTCTGTCTCTGCTGGCTCATGTGTGCCTTGCTTAATAGATTCAGAGGGCCTTGTTCTCCTAGTGTCCTTCATCCCCTCTGACTCTTACAACCATTCTGTCTTAAGTGAAATCAGACAGTGGTTGGCTACTCCTGCAAGCTCTGTGCTACCATTGCCCTAGCATATTTTTTTCAGGCAGGACAGATTATAGGTCAAAGGCTTTGTCCTTAAGAATCCCTCTTTCTCTTTTGAGAACCTGCAGAGTACCATCATGCACCAGAGACTAAAGTGTAGGGGTTCTGATCCATGTAGGCACCAAGTTGACTTCTCCATGTTCATTGGGTTGCACGGATGTTGTCCTCAGCAATGGTGCTCTGCTCTCAGTTTGAGGATGGCAACTCCTTGGCTTACCATTAGGCTCAATGGTTTGGAGATTTCCATTAGAGCCCCCCCTGTCCACCAACGTAACTGAATGCAGCCCAGGCCCTCCATAGTAAGCCTTGCCTGGCTACAAGAGATGGCCAGTTGAAACTGTGTACCATCATTGCTAGGAGTTCTCATTTGTATCACTTTCACACGTTCCAGAAAGTTTCACTGCACTATGTTTTCACACCACTCACCACATTAATTCAATATGCACAACTTTGTGTGTCATTAAGAAAATATTTATTTCATATATTATATATTTCAAAATCTAATAATAGTTTATTATTACATACAATATTTTATATTATATACAATATTTACAGTAGTTTAACTCACTAAAATTTATTCAGATAATTAAAAAACAGAATAAAACTAACAACTGTTATGAAAAAAGACATGCTGGACCTTTCTTTTTTTATCTGGTTCTATATTTTACAAAGTTAACTTGTTCTATTAGATTTACTAACAAGGTCTTGATTTTTTTCATTATCCAAAAACTTCATCAGGAAAAAAATTATATAGAAGAACGTATTGTGCTACAGATAAAAATTCCTCAACTCATATATTTTATTCTTAAGTGAACACTTAGTGTTTTACTTTTCTTATTATAATACATTTTATGGATGTTGAAATGCAGTAATTTAAGTCAACCCTGAATGTATAATTGTAGCAAATAGCCCATTGTGTGTCACTTTTAATGTGAAATAACCTTCATTTATTTGATGAACATGTAGAAAACTTAAAAGGAATAATTTGGCTAGTGGTGTAGCCCAATTGTAGAATGTGTGTACAGTCTGTAAAAGATTCTGAATTTAATTATTTTTAAATGGAATTAACCTCTTGTAATACCAAAGTGTTATCAAGGCTAAGTTTCATAATATATCAACAACTGCTGTTACATTTAGAGAAATCCATTTTTAAGAATATGTAAATGAGTTTTGAGCAAAGTAATATTAGAAACTCATATAAACATTTTTAAATTATGTTAAATCATATGGGTACACAGTGATGTGCATGATAATATCTACCAAAATTAAATATACATATTCATACTGTATATATATATATGATTTCATTATGTACATATCCACATACTCAGCACTGGAGTATATATTGATATATATTAAACATAAGAATTACCAATGTTAAAAGCATATAAAATTATTATATTTTTGAGACAGGGTTTCTCTATGTTGCATTGACTGTCCCGAACTCTCTTTATAGACCAGGCTGGCCTCAAACTCATAGAGGTCCGCCTGCCTCTGCCTCCCGAGGGCTGGGATTAAAGGCGAGTGCACCACCATGAGGTTTAAAATTATGATTTTAATAGTCTAGAAATTTCATAAAATAGCTACTAAAATACACAGAAATATGTGATAAAAACATAAACCTCTCAATAGTCTTATTGCTAAAACAAAGATAAGTCAATAACATGACCTTGAAAATAGTCTAAACAATCTTGGTCTGGAATATTACTTACTTTACATAATATTTTAACTTAAAATATTTTGGGGACTTCATACATGAATACTGCCTCTGTGTTAATCTCATCCCTTCCTCTCTCCTCAATTTCCTCCATTTCTTCCTGACTTTCTTGAAAACTCATGACTTACTTGTCTTATATGTATACTTTATATAACCCACTGAGTCCATTCATGATTGTATGGACATGTGGTCAGGGTTGACCTTTTTGAACTTGACATCTTATGTGAGACTCATCCACAGAGGAAGCTGACCATCCCTTTATCAGCAGGCATAGACCACTCACCTGTAGCTTTTCATCTAAGGGTGGGAAACTGTGGAATTTTCCTTGTCTATTCGTATGTCAACTGGTGGTATCTTCACACCAGTGCATAATTTTCTAAGCATTAATGAAGGGGATTTTTTAATACATTTGAAAAAATGTTTAATATGCTATTACTATGTTTATATTACTGCTTTATTTTCCTTCTAAAAGAGTATGCTTAATTTATAAACAATATCAAAGAACTAAAGACCTATAAGCATACATCGGTCAGCACACAGCAATGTCTATTATATTCGTATTGTTAAAAATAGCATTTGTGGGAGATGTGTAACTTCTGGCATGTAAACTAAAAAGGAATCTAATCTAGTAAACTCTCTTATTTTAGAAATTATAATTTTTTACATAAAATTGTCTTTGACATGGATATATAAAGAATTTACATATTACGTATGTACCCAAAAGTTTTCCTTCAAAACTCAGCACACATATAAAAAAATGCCTACATTATTTTATAATCCTTAAAAGTTATTAAATCATGGGCTGTGAGGATGGCTCTGCAAGTACAGGAATTTGGCTTCTAAGCCTATGAGCTGAGAGTTCAATCTCCTTAAGCCCCATGGTAGAAGGAGAGAACTGTTCCCACAAGTTGTTCTCTGACCTTCACAAGTGTATTGTGGTTTATGGACAACCCCCAAACCACAAATAAATAAAAAAGAAAAAAGGTTTCATCTAAATTAAGTTAAAGTTAAATAATCTCTTGCAGCTTCAATACTAAGAAACCATTGTTAGAAGTCTGTATGATCACCATGAAGTTATCTTTACTGGTCAACTAACTTCACTTGACGATTTACAGAGGATAAGTCTCTCCATTATCCTATCATATTTTTCAGATTTATGGCCAGTTCGTACAGCAATTCTGATTTGACTGACAATGAGATAATATGATACTGTAATTTATAATAAAAAATTCTGAATGTTCAGTTTGTAAAAAGATGATAAGCTAGACAGATAGTAATTAAATTTTTGCGTCAAGCTCCAGCTCAAATTCAATTGTAATGACAAGTAATTTGACATTGAGGCAGAATACATGCTTGGCTATTCTGTGATGCCATATGACTTGGGCTTTCTCCAAGTAGAGGGAAATGTTTAACATTCCATATCTGTGGTCACATGCACTTTCAGAAACATTACAAGGTGGTATTATGTGAGCTTGACAAAGAACTCTACTAATCAAATAAAAAAGCAATGGGTCTGACCTGGGGAGTTAGATCAGTTGTATAGTGCTTGCCACACAGACCTGAAGACCTGAGTTCTGTCTTCAGCACCATTAGGAAAGGAAAACAACTGTGTAATACTAGTAATCTTAACACAGAGGCAGAAAGTAGAAAGAGACAGATCTTTGAGAGTCACTGACTACCCAGCCTAGTCTATGTGGCTACACTCAGGTCCAGAGACACACCTTGTCTCATAAACAAGGCAGATGGGTCTAGAGAATAACACTTGAGACAGATATTTGGTCTTCACATAAACACATATACATTTGAACTCACATACATATGAGCTAGCACACCGATGAACACACACATATACACGAACAGACATCATAAACTTACTATTCTGTCACTTGTTGCATTCAACCTGCACACTCATCAACATGGGAAAGTTATGAAGAATCTGAGATGCATATTTTCCTTAATAATGAGAAAAATTAAAATCAATAGGGAGCCTCCATTGCCCGGTTTCATAGTGCCATTGCTCTTAGGTAACTTTTCCCTGTATGTTATGCCTAAAGCTTGAAAAGGAATATACGAACAGTTCAAATAAAATAAATATACTTTAAGAAGTACTTGCCATCATTCATAGGAGGTAGACAGTTAAATAAAGAAAATTATTTTATTCACAAATAACTGTAATTACTCATATTATGCATGTGCTTTGTGAGGGCATGGAAGCTATTACATTAAATATTACTACTCTCACCCAGTAATACTTTGTGCCTTTCATAAAATACTTGCTTTCTATCATAGAAAACATGAAAAGGCAGCTTTTTGACATCTGACATTCCAAAACCCTACAGTTAGCTAATGTTTTCTTTTATAGATAGAATCAGTGTAGTATTATATGAATATAGTATATTGCCTACTTTCCCTTGAAGACTGAAATACACCACGATTCCCTTTAAGTTCTTCATCTTGCCCAGGGAACATTTAACACACTCCTTAGGAACAAACACACAAAGGCTCTTTTACTCTAGAATTTGATTTTCCACAGAATAATGTGGAAGTACAGGCAGCAATAGCTTGAAAGGTTAATTCACAAGACCCTAGCCAGGTAAGCTTCCAATTTATGAAAAGGAATTAAGGGAAAGTGTAAGTAAGAAAGGAAGCCATGAACAACTGAAATCTTATGCAACTGTAATATAAGGAGGAGCCCAGCACACAGCTCTAGCACAGAGAACAAATTGGCAGCTGCAGCCATCTCATCCTGCCTTAAGAGGCAAGGATGCAGAAAAAATGTTTAGCAACCTTCCTCTGTGGTTAAAAAAAAAAAACCCACTGAGGCCAGACATGTTGCAGGACAGACCCTGCATGAAGGCCCAGACAGGCCATTGTGTGAAGCTCTGAGGATAAAGTCTGAACTGTACTGGAGACCCCAAGATGATGGAGATGCCAGAGTCACGGGATACCTATCAAGGAGAGATGCTATAACAGGTTGTGGAACCAAGCCAAGAGAGAGAAGTGCAGTGCAGTCCACAAAGCTGGAAGGAATCTGAGATCTGCAGAGCATCTTAGCATCAGATATAGAGATGTAGAGTTTGGAGTTTGTTCTGCAGGGTTTCAATCTTGCTTTGACTTTTTTTCACTTTTTAAAAAATTTTTTTATTAATTTATTCTTGTTACATCTCAATGGTTATCCCATCCCTTGTGTCCTCCCATTCTTCCTTCCCTCCCTTTTTCCCCTTATTCTCCTCCCCTATGACTGTGCCTGAGGGGGATTACCTCCCCCTGCATATGCTCATAGGGTATCAAGTCTCTTCTTGGTAACCTGCTGTCCTTCCTCTGAGTGCCACCAGGTATCCCCTTCCAGGGGACATGGTCAAATGTGAGGCACCAGAGTACGTGAGAAAGTCATATCCCACTCTCCACTCAAGTGTGGAGAATGTTCTGCCCATTAGCTAGATCTGGGTAGAGTTTAAAGTTTACCGCCTGTATTGTCCTTGGCTGGTGCCTTAGTTTGAGCGGGACCCCTGGGCCCAAATCTGCCTATCATAATGTTCTACTTGTAGGTTTCTAGGATCCTCTGGATCCTTCTACTTTGCTATTTTCCCATGCTTCTGCATACTAGCCCATGGGGCATGTCTCACAAAAGCCTTCACTTACCAGGAAACTGGGACAGAGGGGAGGACATCCTATTGGGACTTTTTTTCACTTTTAAAAAATGTATTATAATTTACTTATATCACATCCTGATTGTTATGCCCTGGCTTGTGCCACATAGTTCCCATCCGCTCTCCCTCTTCTGCCCTATTCTCCTCTCCTAGACCTCTAACTGGAAGAGGGGGTGAGGTCCTCCTCCCCCACCCTCTGACCATAGCCTATCAGGTCTCATCAGGATAGCCTGTGTTCCCTTCCTCTGCGTGTCAATAGGACCTCCCCACCAAGGGGAAATGATCAAATCACAGCCACCAGTGTTCATGTCAAAGGCAGTCCCTGCTTCACGTGCCACCCCTGCCAACCTTGGAGAATGAGCTGCCGATTGGCTATATCTGAACAGGTAGTCTAGGTTCTCTGCATGTGTTGTCCTTGGTTGGTGCACCAATTTGTGCAGGACCACCTGGTGGACGTCCAGGTCCACTGTCCTTAACAGTGTCCCTTTGGGACTGTGCTTGGTTCCAGTATATCACTATGCTCTGTTTCTTCCTCTTTGAAATACCAATGTATATTTTTGTACTATTGTATGTTGGAAGTGTGTGCTTTGGTTGTAATGTTTTGTTTGTTTGTTTTTTGTTTTTATTTCACAGGGAGTTAGAGGTAAGGGACTGTGTGAGTCTCAGAAAAGAATTGAACTTTGGACTTAAACAGTGTTGAGGTGTTGAAACACTGTTGGTGGACACAAAGCATTTTGCAGTGACATGGCTACAAGCCTTAGGCACGCAGAGACCAGGACAGGGCAGCAACCTGTTTACTAAAAAACACTTTATTGGCTACACTGAAATAAGCACAGAAAATATCTGTTAAATTTATGTACTAGACACTGTCCACAAGCTTTGTCACCATAAGAAAGTGCTATGTAACCAAACTCCTTTACATTTTGGAAGTACGTTTTTCACATGTTATTTTGTACATAGTAATAGGAGTTATAAAAGGACACCACACACCTCAGTGGTAATTGAGCAGTCAAAAAGTATACCCAAGAACTTTATTCGTCCTGAGGTCATGACCTCAGCGTTTGTTTGTGACACTTGCTTTCCTTTATTTCCAGTCCATGTTATATTAACCTACCAATTATATCAATGGTAACCAGTGTTCTTTTTCTTCAGCATTAAAGTTCTTGTAACCAAAGACACTTTTGAGTTCTTATATTCTAAATGACCTGCATTCCCTTTCATCTGTGCTCACAGGCTCTACCTTTGATTCTTAATTATATTTCCTCTGGTCTTTAGAAATCATCCAGTATTACTATATTTCAAGATAATAGACCCTCAATGAAATACATTAGATAAGACAGCATTATTGGAGAAAATCACTTTATGTGATTAAGAACCACACAGGGAAAATCTTGCAGATTCTCAGTTTTGAAGCAAAGCCATCAAAACTCTTTCACATTTTTTCACATTTCAAGTAAAGATATTATTAATAAGCTACTCTTATAGGTTATTTTTAAAGTGACTTAATTATTAATTAGCATTTCATATGAACAATTTTTACAATTTATTTAATTAAACCTATCGTCCTCTGGATGGGGAGGCCTGAGGGCACTCAAAGAAGGAATAAACAGGCTACCAAGATGAGACTTGATATCCTATGACCATATAGTGGGGGAGGAGATCCCACTCAGTCATAGATCTAGGGGACTTGATATCCTATGACCATATAGTGGGGGAGGAGGTCCCCCTCAGTCATAGATCTAGGGGACTTGATAGCCTATGACCATATAGTGGGGGAGGAGGTCCCCCTCAGTCATAGATCTAGGGGACTTGATAGCCTATGACCATATAGTGGGGGACGAGGTTCCCCTCAGTCATAGACCTAGGGGACTTGATAGCCTATGACCATATAGTCAGGGAGGAGGTCCCCCTCAGTCATAGACCTAGGGGAGGGGAATAGGGTGAAAGCGGGAGAGAGGGAGGAATGGGAGGATACAAGTGATGGGATAACAAATGAGTTGTAATCTGAATAAATTAATAAAAGTTTAAAAATCCTCAAAAACTTATAATAAATACCTTGTAAATAAATACTCAAAGGGACACATTTTAAAATCACAAACAAAATATCAGGTGGCATTATGAGGTCCAAAGAGTCCCCCAAATTGCAGTGCTGGTGACAATGTTCTAACAGAAGGATGATTATTTGGTAAAAAGAGGCTTAATGGAGGTTTTTTGTTCATCAGGAACCTCACTTAATTGGCCCCAAAGGTCAGTTTCCCTGGGAAATTCAATTTGGGTAGCCTGTATCAGCTTGGAGACTGCCACCCTGTTGAGAGCTCAAACTGTCAGGAATATGATCCCCAGTAAACCTTTCTTCTATCCATAGAGTGATCTAGTTTGGTGGCTTCACTGTGCCTTCACAGCAATGCTCTCTTTACTTCACACATAATTTGTAAGTAGTTTACAGTTTATTTTCAAACCACAGTGTATGTGCACCCTTCTATAAAATAAGATGAATAATTTGCTTGTTTTGTGTATGTGTTTTGTGTCAAATTTTTAATTTATCCTAAATTATACACATTAATAAATTTGCTCAAACAGCTATGTGATATTCAAACAATAGCATCCCAATACTGATAATGCAAATATGGAAGACAGTGTAATGTGTTTAATATTCAAATGAAATGGATCAAAGTTTCAGGAAACAGCTGAATAATAAGGAAAGATCAAGGCACCATAATATTCTAAGCTATACAGAATTCCACTGCCATGTTTAGTCAATTACTAAATCTATTGACCCTAGATTAGAATAATACTATCCAAAAGGAAATTGACATGCATTAACACTTTGTCTATGATGGCTTCACACTTGAGAAACTATTAGCATGTCTGTTGAAAAAGAAAGCACTTTATTACAAATATGTCATATTACTAAAAGCTCTAAACATAATGACTATAGAATTAACAGTCTTGCTGAAAATTAGATACATACTTTAATATTGGATTTCCCTGGCCTCCTCAAAGTATTGAACAATAATTTTAGATATAGCTTAGGCTTATTTTCCAAAACTTTCTGAAGAAACTTTGGATTTCTGTTAAAGTGTAAGGTTCAGATTGTATCTATAAAATATGCTCTGTTATCCACTGTATGCTTGGTTTCTTAACATTTCAGTTAACCTGTAACTTAGAATTGAACCTTATGGCAGAACTATGATTTCACAGCAAGCCAGAGTCTAAACAAGCACACTGAAATCTAAAAAGAAAGAAGCAGCAGGCTCTCATATTCACATGCTGAAATAACAAGTCACAACAGTACTATAGGACCAACTTACAAAAGTCCCTTAAAGGTCAGTCACATTTATTGTAAGTTAAAACTTTAAAATCAAATGGCCAACCTAATAAGCAATTAGTTGAAATTCTAAATTCGAGGAGGCATTTTAGTGTAACTTTTACAGAGAATAACTGGAAGTTTTATTTGCTTTTGTGTAACACCTGCAGAAGAGTAGAGACTAATACACAAACAAAAACTAATTTTCATCATAAGTTTAAGATTTGGGGAAGCTCAGAATAATTTTTTACTCCAACAAATGCATGCATATATTGCTACAAAGTGTCCTCCTGAAAGGAAATCTGTGTTGAAGACACTTTATGATCAATGTGATCAAAGTCCCATTGTCTTATAGATATTTTACTGTCTTATCATATTAAACAAAGTAGTTAGACATGGTGGCTTCTGTCTATAGTTTCAGTACTTTTAGAGCTGAACCAGGAGGAATAGAATATTCACTGTTTACTGTGATCCATAACTGCATAGACATAAAAGACCTTGTTATAAAGACAAAGATCAAGATCCACTACAAGTTCCAAGAGATAAAAGAATAAATTCTACTCTGAAGAGTGGCCCTCTGAAGTCCATACACATGTGAGGGCATGGTTTTATACACACACACACACACACACACACACACACACACACACACACACACACTCACACACATACACACACACACTTTAAAAAATTTTTTTATTAATTTATTCATATTACATCTCAATTGTTAGCCCTTCCCTTGTATCCTCCTATTCATCTCTCCCTCCTGCTTCCCGCCTTCTCCCTTCCCCTATGTCTGTGATTGAGGGAGACCTCCTACCCCTATATATACTCTTAGATTACCGAGTCTCTTCTTGGTAACTTGCTATCCTTCCTCTGAGTGCTGCCAGGCCTCCCCATCCAGGGGACGTGGTCAGAAAAAGGGGCACCAGAGTTTGTATGAGAGTCAGATCTCACTCTCCACTCAACGGTGGAGAATATCCTGTTCATCGGCTAGGTCTGGATAGGGGTTCGAAGTTTACTGCCTATATTCTCCTTGGCTGGTGCCTTAGTTTGAAGAGGACCCTAGGACCCAGATCTGTCTGTCATAAAGTTCTTGTAGGTTTCCAGAACCCTCTGGATCCTTCTATTTCCCCATTCTTCCATGCTACTCTCACCTAAAGTCTCAATAGGATGTCCTCTCCTATGACCCACTTTCTTGGTAAGTAAAGGTTTTCATGGGACGTATCCCTTGGATTAGTGTCTCGATATAAGTGAGTATATACCGTTTGTCTCTTTTTGCTTCTGGGTGAACTCACTCATTATGATCATTTCTAGTTCAATCCATTTGTCCACAAATTTCGGGAATTCCTTGTTTTTAATAGCTGAGTAGTATTCCATCGTGTAAATGTACCACAGTTTCTTAGTCCATTCTTCTACTGAGGGACACTTAGGCTGTTTCCATGTTCTGGCTATTATGAATAAAGCAGCTATGAACATGGTTGAGCATATGTCCCTGTTGTGCACACACACACTTTTTATTTATTTATTTATTTTCTTTTAAAAAAATTTTTATTTTATTAATTTATTCATATTACATCTCAGTGGTTATCCCCTCCCCATTCCACCCTCCCTCCCATTTTCCCCTTACTCCCTTCCTCTATGACTGTGACTGAGGGGGACCTCCTACCTCTGTATATGCTCATAGGGTATCAAGTCTCTCCTTGGTAGCCTGCTATCCTTCCTCTGAGTGCCACCAGGCCTCCCCATCAAGGGGACCTGGTCAAATATGAGGCACTAGAGTCCGTGTGAATTAAATAAAATACTTAGCTTTTGTGTGTCTGAAGATAAGCTTCCTGAGTATGGCGGCTCATGCCTATATTACCAGCGCCCAGGAGGCCAAGGCATGAAGGTTATGAGGTCAAGCCTAGCCTGGGTTCCACAGTTAGACTCCGTCTCAAAAAGGCCCAAATGACAACAGGAAATCCTGCCGCTGATCTTCTTAATGTTCTTAAATTTAGTATTCTTAAAGTTATCTGTACTGTTATATGGAGGAGCACATCTTATGTGTAGAACTTTATAGAACTACTAGAAAGTTTTAAGTTATAAAACCATGAAGACATTGCTGGTGGGAATGCACACTTTTTAAAATCAAGCAAACGACTGAAAAAAATTTTAGTCAATGAAACTTGACATTCCATAGACTCAGTTGTATTCAAAGTTGTGGGAAAGAATAAGCCTTTTCACAGGTGGGAGCAGTCTTGGCGGGCTTTACCCTTGGGGCACCCCATGAATACCTTGTGACAGACTGAGTGGAGCCATCCTGGGTCTGGAATTCAGGAGCAGACCTGGGAACCCCACCTGGACTATTGTCTTTCTAATGGACTCTCACCAGGAGAAGGAGACGGTCCTTCCCACGTGACTCAGGCAGTTGGGGAAGAGAGAACAACAAAGTCAGCTGGGCGAAAGAGTGTGAGAGCAGCGGACCAGCTGGACCAGCACGCGGGCCAGAGAGACACCTAAGGACCCGTCCCGTGGACCGGATACCGGAGGGTTCACTCTTTTGTCACTTTAACCTTTTTCCTTCTTGTATAAGCTAGTTGGGTTGTATAATAAAGTTTAATTGCTAAAAAACAGAGTCAACCCAAAGTATTTGTTTATGTGTAGATATTTAACTCAGAAACAAATAAATTATAAGTGTGCTCTAAGCTTCGGTTTAATATATATTATACATACATGTTTTACAATATATAATGACTCATATATTTATGTAGGAAGTAGAATATTCCCCAAATATAGATATTTGAAAATAATTATGAATTTTTTTTCTTGTAGAGGTCTTTTTGAAGTCTCTTGATAGCTTACAATGGAGCAAGTTCACCTGGGAGCTATTGAGTCTTGGCTTGAACATGAGTGGCCATAGGGCTATATGGTTGCTGTTCACATTTGGTAAGAAAAAGAAGAGAGTACAGTAGACACAAAACAAGGATTCTTTTCCTATCCAACAGCTCTGTCCCATTTTTTAGTAAAGATCAGCATGTTTAAGTGAATATCTTTCCCAACAGGTATTTTATCTTCAATGGAGCTGTTCTCAGATCGTGCTTTGATAGGATATGTACATCAGGATTGCTAAGATTTATTGCTTTCTGTCCCTACCCCATCTCCAGTAAATATGTCTTATTGCTCGACTAAGAATAAGCACCCTTGTTAACAACCAAAGCCCAAGATGGGGTAGTAATTGAGAAACAAGGAAGGCAAGGACAAGCAAGACAAATAATACAGTGCATTGTATTCACATAATCAAGGCCATGATAAGCAGTCTTGGATGCAGGCTAGTCCAATTTGCATGATTATAGTATTTACATTTTTCTTCAATAAACATAAACTTATATTGGATGTATTGATGGAGCTATAAAAATACTCTCTGTCGTTGGGTTTAGTGGTACAAATTCTGTTTTTAATACTTCTACTTTGAGTAGTCTGTCATTGTGGCACCAGCTTGTGCATTCACTATTTGAATGAACTGGTTAATTTCCTCTATTTTTTTTTCTTTCCATGTAGAAGAGTCCCTGTTGGCAGTCCCTTCTGAAAGAATCTGTGCTTCAGTGGAAGAGGATGTCCTTAGTTCTGATATGACTTGATGTGACAGAGAGGGTTGGTAAAGGGAAAGGGGCTCCCCTTTCGTAAGGAAAAGGGGAAGGGGGCAAAAGGATGGGAGGGAGGGATGAGGTGGAAAGGAGGGAGGTGGCTGAGATTGGGATTTAAAGTGAATAAATAAATGAGTTTAATAAAAAAAAAATAAACTGTGCAAACTGTACACAATCAGATGCTACTAAAACTATTAATTTGGGCATGATGGTTACTAAGCAATTTTAAATTATGATCAAGAACATTTTCCTTCATAAATGACAATACATTTCTAATATTGAAAGATATGTCAATCATTTAGTGTTTACATATGCAGAAATTAAGGAAGAAATAAAAAGCAACAACTTGAAGGCCTTGGTGTACTGAATTCCACTCAACGTGGTGTTTTGAGAGACTTTCACATTGGTAAGGACTCTGGAAAACAGATGATAAAAGGCATGTCTCAGAAGTTGAGTTATAGGTAAATGAACATTTGGGTGACGGCTGATAGCATACTGAGTTTCATATTAATTTTTTTCTAAAACATATTTAATATACATGTGGGTCTCAGGAGTAACAGTTTTACCATATCAAATAATTTTAACCAAATTGTGTAAGAGTTTCGCAGATGGATAAACTAGGATCAAGTGTGTAGACCAAGTGGGACATAAACTCATTTGACCCTGGTCTCTAACATCATGCCCTCTGGTGTCCTATAAAGGCATTTTAAGAAATGCATTTTAAGTGTGTTTTTATTCTCTCAAGCTATAGTAACACTCTTGTTGTTTCTAATAAACTTAAAGTGATTATAAGCTCTAAATCACAGACTATACCTACATAGTGTGTATTTTATCCTATGAATGTTTACTTCTCAACACATCAGTGAAACTAAACCATAGGTTTCAACATAAATGGAGAACTATAGTATCATTGATATCCCAGTAATACGACTGAGGTCACTAAAACACCTGTTGTATCTCAAAGAGATAAAACCTCCCTTCTTTCATATAAAAGTTCTGTTGATCTGATACCTTTGGGGCATTGGTACACAGAGTGACATAAAGACATTCCTACACATATAAGATCTTGGCAAGGTGGTCAATGTCTCAAAGACAAGGAGAAGACATGGTGTATCTTATAGAGTAGGACTTAATTCCATAAGAGAGTATGTGGTTGCTCAAATAAGCTTTTGCCACTATTGCTCCTGCTTATCATGAATGCTGCTTATCATTGTAGGGTAACCTTATTTCATTCATTAGTTTATTATTGTTGCTCTCTGTTTGTTTCGAAACAGAGATTCACTGTCAGGCTAGTCTCAGATGGATGGATGGTCCTTCTACCTCAGCACAACTTAATTCTTAATGTAGATTTGATGTTCAAATTTTGCCTTCAAAATTATAAGGACATATATTCTTTTTCATTAAGGCAGCCAATAATATACTGTATTTTTATGCCCTTAGTTTTCGGTTTTTTAAATTTTTTTATTAATTTATTCTTGTTATATCTCAATGTTTATTCCATCCCTTGTATCCTCCCATTCTTCCCTCCCTCCCATTTTCCCATTATTCCCCTCCCCTGTGACTGTTCCTGAGGGGAGTTACCTCCCCCTGTATATGCTCATAGGGTATCAAGTCTCTTCTTGGTAACCTGCTGTCCTTCCTCTGAGTGCCACCAGGTCTCCCCTTCCAGGGGACATGGTCAAATGTGAGGCACCAGAGTATGTGAGAAAGACATATCCCACTCTCCACTCAACTGTGAAGAATGTTCTGACCATTGGCTAGATCTGGGTAGGGGTTTAAAGTTTACCGCCTGTATTGTCCTTGGCTGGTGCCTTAGTTTGAGCGGGACCCCTGGGCCCAAAACAGAAAAATGGGAATAGGGCTTCCTCAAGACCCAGCTATTCCACTCCTTGGAATATACCCAGAAGATGCTCCAGCACACAATAAGAAAATTTGCTCAACCATGTTCATAGCAGCCTTATTCAGAATAGCCAGAACATGGAAACAGCCTAAGTGTCCATCAGTAGAAGAATAGATAAAGAAATTGTGGTACATATACACTATGGAACGCTACTCAGCTATTAAAAACAAGGAATTCCTGAAATTTGTGGATAAATGGATTGAGGTAGAAATGATCATAATGAGTGAGTTAACCCAGAAGCAGAAAGACTCAAATGGTATATACTCACTTATATCTGCATACTAGCCCAAGGGGCATGTCCCACGAAAGCCTTCACTTACCAGGAAACTGGGACAGAGGGGTGGACATCCTATTTGGACTCTAAATGAGAGAAGCATAGGAGAATAGCAAAGTAGAAGAATCCAGAGGGTCCTAGAAACCCTTAGTTTTCTTTTTCCCTTCCATATTTCTAAAATCTTCGGAGCTCTGCAATTGATAAAGTTAGTCACGTAGCTTTAATTAGAAATTGCTCTTCACTTCCTGGCTATTCACTCATGAGCAGCACTTGGGATTCAATTCTAAAACTCTTGAGAAGAGCATTTAAGTGCCCTTGACTAATGAAGAGCATGTGGTGGAGAGTAGTTAAAAAAACTTGTAAGACAACACTAATATAACTACTACTACTACTACTACTACTAATGATGATGATGATGATAAAAATAATAAATAAGTAAATACATTGTTGATATCGACAGCTGTGCAGGGATTTTGAAACTCAGGAATTTGATACACTACAACATATATGCAGAGTGTATATTTGTGGACACATCATCTGCATCAGTGATTATATCTGTTTTTTGTGATTGATTTTTATATTAAAACTATAGGCATGTTGTATACTTTAAAACAGTAAGAGCTTAAAGATGAATGTGATAGCCCTAATGTACTATCTCACACCTGTTATCCTTGGATTCAGGAGGCTGAGGCAGGAGGACCGTCCACCAATCTGACAGCAGCCTGACAAAGTGAGTCTCTGTCTCAAAACAAACATACCAATAACAACAGCAATATTAAAATAACAAATGAAATAAAACTGTCCTAATAGGTCAGTTATTTCACTTATATTAATAAGATTTCAATAAATTCATATTACTAATTATAAGTGCTTTCTCTCTTCTCAGATAGCTACTTTTTTTTAATTTGAAAATTACAAATTAACAGAGCACATTAAAAGGTATGTTTTTCAGTGATGTAAACAGCACATAAAAACCAAGAAAATATAACACAAATTTATTTTTAAATTCATTCAGTGGTGTGTTAGTGACCCTCAACCCTTCTGAGATATGAGTTATACATAGATGAAGTTTATAAATTAAAAAATAGGTCCGCAAGTTAATGTAAAATACATTCACCAATCTTTCAAGATAATACCTCTTTTAAGATCACTTCTGTTTTAAGCCTTCAGTAGGCGAGCCACAATCCATATAACCACAGAGATTAGGTACAGAGTAAGGGGTTAGTGGTGAAGAAGAAGGCTAAGGGTGGGAAACAGGGAGAGACAACTATCACTAAGGACCATTTCAGTAGTCATATGGTAATGCCCTATTGTTTAAGACAGAACTTACATAGCTTATTGAACACAAAGAAGTCAAGCTGGAGCCTAACTAGAGACGTAACCTTTATTGACTAGTGGACTAGTATTCAAGGGATTGGAAGGTACTCAGCAGGCTAGCAAAAAAATGAAATGTTACCATCAAGCCAGCTATAAATGCTGTGCTACACAATGGTGACCAGCCTGCACTAAGCTGGTGCAATAGTGGCAAAAAAGCTTATGGGAGCAAGCATCTATTCTCTCATGGGGTTTAAGCTACACTTGGTAAGATAGAAAGCAAGTCTGACATTGTTAGGCTCGCCAAAATCTTCAGATTAAATAGGGCATGGGCCTAGGGGGAAACCAAAATTCTATTGCTCTGCTAACTGAATATTGAACAACATTCTAATTATCCCCAATAAATCAGTGTCTTGCTTAGCACCATAAGAGAAGCTTCCTTTTGCAGTCGATGGGAACAAATACAGAGATCCACAAAGGAAAATGTGTACAGAGTAAGGCAACTTCTAGTATTTAGTCCAAACTTGGATGTGTTCACAAAATCCCTCCCATGAGGGCTCAAGGGGCTATGTAGAATATGAGGCAGAATGATTGGAAGAATCACAGGGATTGGATGATATCAAGGAAATCAAGGAAACTGTGCCTTCTAGACACAACAGCCCTGGTGCACATATAAACTTATAGAGATTATGGCAGCATGCATAGGTTCAAGTTAGACAGGACCCCAGCATTGAGAGGGACAAGTAAACATGATCTCCTCTTCCTCACCAAAAGTCTATCTCATACTGACATCCAGCTGCAACAGCAATATTGGTATTCTCCAATGGAGTATCATTGTGTGTATCAACTACACTAAAGGGTATGCCCGACACCCAAAGTACATGGGCAACATAAAACAAACTCAATGCCTTTTTTACAGACATTATGTTTCATCTTGCTTTGCTTGGGTATTTTGTCTTACTAGTTTTTTGCTTGTATATTATGGTTCCCAGTTTTGTGTTTTTACAGTTTTGATTGATTGATTGATTGTGTGTGTGTGTGTGTGTGTGTGTGTGTGTGTGTGTGTGTGTGTGTGTTCCTTGTCATTTTTTCCTTATTTCTTATTGTGGTTTGTTTTGTTTTTTCTCCCCTTTGTTTATTTTTCTAAAGACAGGCAGAGGAATGGGGGATTTGGTGGGAAGGAAGGAAGGATATAGGAAGAGTTGCAAGAGGTGAAATGCTGATCAGTATGTAGTGTATAATATATTTTCAAGAAAAATTCGTTATCACAAAAAGGGGGAAAACTCCAAGCCACCATGGCATATGAGAGACTATCCTTATCTTTTTTGGAAACTACCATATAGTTCTAAACAGCTGTACTATTTTTTAAAAGTAAGAAATGAAATACTGTCGTTTATAAATAGAATTAGTTAAAAATAATAAATTAATCATAAAATAAAAGAATAAAATAAAAAACAGTTATTTGGCTAACTTTCTTAAGTGACCTAAAATACCTTAACTTACAAACAAATATCAAGATATACTAGATACACACGTGTTTATTTACACTTATGGAAAATACTTTCCTGTTCACCTAGGAGACAATCAAGCTTCTGGTGATTTCTTCTCTGTTGCTTGCTCAAACAATATTGTTGCTGAAAGTTATTGCTTTACTCTGGTTAATAATTTTCTCATATGTGACGGAGTTATGGAAGGTCCTTCCATCCACTTTCACGTTCCCTTATTCTACGGCTCATTAAGTAATTGAATAATCTTTATATCTGTTTTTAATAGGTATTTATTTTTATTGTTATGTGTGCCTATACGTAGTACATATAGCACATGTGTGTAAAAGCCTCCAGAAGTCAGAAGGGGGCATGAGATTTCCTGAACTTGAGTAAAAGATACTTGTGAGTTGACACGCAAGTCTTAGGCACCGAACCCAGACCTCCTGTAAAAGCAGGCAATGCTCTTATCTTCTGAGCCATCTCTTCAGCCCCACATTTAAATTTTAAACTGGGATTTTCCTCACAAGTTAATCCTAAGAACATTTAGACACTTTTCTCTCTGAGTGAAAGCAGAATTTTGTGCAATTCTTTCAAGTGGTCTATGATGTCCTATATGGTTTGTGCCTTGACTATCTCTGCAAACCCCTGTGCTATGCAGTTCCCCATATACTTTGTTCTTTTTCTTTTTCTCAAATGCTGGGAACATCTTTCTGTTCCTAAACAATGCCTAGTGCTCTTGAGCTTTCTGTTTCTTCTGTCTGATATGCTCCTTCTTTGCATCACCTCAAGCTCACAAACGGCTCCCCTGGACATTCTTCATGTGTGTGTTCCTATGGCGTCACTCTTAGATTGGTCCAGAGAAATTTTCATTTTCAAAACCTGACTGGCTTCCTTTCTCTTTGTCCTCATTGCTGAAGTGCTGACAACTATTCTAGTGGCCATCACAGAAGTCTTTAGTAAATACATATGCATGCATGAATGAGGAGTGCCAGATGGAAAACCTGCTCACTCTGCTCTCATAGAAAACATGATCAATGAAAAAGAAACACGTTCATCTCCTCTCTGTTGCTGTGTAGTTATATATAAGTATCCCAAGATTTACTTCCTGTTCCCTACAACTAACCCCTTTAAATTTCTTCAGTCAAATATGTCCTATGTGCATTCTTGTCCGTGTGGTCTTCGCTCTGTCAAAAATAATGCTACATCCACAATTCTACCTTCCCATCTGCCTGGATTTGAAATTCAGGAAAAATAGAGTTTGTTAATCCTTTGTCTCTATATCTGCATCTCCCTAATACTTATATTTCCAGACATTTTAGTGCCACTGTGATTCTGTTAAAGGGACCTGAAGGTAAAATTTAAGACTGAAGGTGCACCGGGGACTGTGAAGGGAGGCCACATTATTTTATCTCCATTTATGACTATCTCAATTTACTCCTTAAAATACCAACTTTGTGATTTCTTAGTCACAATTCATCAGTTATGCATTTCCTTATTCTCATTGGGCGTGAATTCCTAACCCTGAGTTCAACAGCATAATATGCTCCTTATTTTCCTTCAAATTATCTTTGTCATTAATCTCCATATCATAGAATTGTTAAATCACATCAGCATTGACTTGTAACACAAACGGCACAGTAAGAGTGACAGCATATATTAAGTATATACATTTTCATTATCTATTTTAAGTAAGACTCTTATCACTGTCACCTTCTGGAATCTTTTCTACTTGAAAAGCTGTCTTCGTTGACTTGCCTGTACCCGTGTTCATTTTCCACCCCTTAAGCAATATCTCAGGCACGATGCATCTACTGAGGCAGCTGAAGTAATAAAATCACATAAAAGAAAACTGTAACTAGTGGCTTATATGTAAATGCTTTCTAGTGTATAACACCTTTGAAATGCAAGTCATAATTCCTCATGTAGTTTCTACATTTTCCTTTCTGGAACAAATCCTTTTCTCTCAGAAGACAAGGTATTATGTATTTACATTCCCGATTAAAATATACATTGCTAAAAACTCTTGCAAGGAATGTTTATTTCAAACACTACAATGTTACAAATATGACAAATTTTTCATTTCATGTGTATTTATTACAGAACTAGAATTCAGATGCCCACTGTCCACATAAAATGCCAAGCATGGTAGCATGTCTGGAACCTAAGTGCCAGGATCCCGCATAGAGTTATGAAGCTTTTGAAACTTGTTGGCCACCACCGTAATTGATATGGCAAGATCCAGGTAGACATGAGATCCTGTCTCAAAAGTTAGGTGGTGAGTGAGAGTGAGAGAAAGAAAGATATGCGATATCTATCTCTGGACTCTAATCACATGTGTGCATAGGTTTATACTCCCTCACATAATCTTCAAAAATAGCAACAAAACAATGTATGTGGAATCTTATATATAAAATAAAGAAGAAATAAAAACATGGGCAAGATAGAATGTTGAGGCTATTGACCCCTAGTCTAGAACAGAGAGTGGATTCCCATACACACACACAGTCAGTCATAAGCCTTTATGTGAAAAAGAGGCAGAGCTGAGTTTAGCATTTCGCTACTCCAAAAGCTTTACTAGTGCATGTCATGGGCAATTAAACCAAAGAATTAAGAGGAATAGCTTATGGAGGCAAAATGAACAAGTTTCAACAGTGAACATGTCAGCTGAAGAAGTTTCACAGACAAGAGAGCTAATAAGAAAAAAGTCACTTTGGTAGCATCTTCCTTTAAGGAATGCGGCTTTTTTTCCCCCTGACGTTGCCTTATTAAATCACAAAGTATGGAGAGTTTTACAGTAAACTATCAACACACTTCTGAGATCCATCTTAGAAAAGAGACATTTTTTGAGCATTTATTTTCACCTACTTACTCCCTCTATCCTAGGCATAAGCTAGACATCATCGGCATTTTGTGGCTCTTTCCCTCACTTTCGTATTTGCAGCTTGTTCATGGATTGGTGTGGCTGATTCTCTAGAACTGATCCTTAACAACCTTAGGTCAAGAGTGAAACGGCAGCCAGCCACATGTGTGACAATAGCCATTGTTCACTCTCCTCAGGTTAGCGAGGTTCATCTCAACGTTCATAATGATGGATCGAAATGTCACACTTTCCACTGTTTCCCGAATGAAGGCGCCGTGTACTGGCAAAGGTTACTGAGATGTTTTCTGAGGGGTCCCAGTGTGGCCTCTCCTGTTATAATATGTATCTATCATGTAATCAAGGGGGTGACAGAGAGCAGCAAGAATGTACTGAATTCTATAAACATAAGTATTACCATGGAAGATGCATAAATTGCTGATAATGGTAATTTTTGTGAAATATGTCATTCAGAAGATGAGCATATTTATTATATACTCAGTGTTTACAGTATAATGGTTGAACCTAGCAATCCTGAAATAATCACACAGTTTAAGAAATGTAGCAGGAAAATAGCTTTGACCATTTCTATTCCTTCAGAATATGTTGCTGCATTTTATAACTCATAATTCCTGTGGGTTTTTTTTCAGTATGTGTATTTCTGGTCATGTAGATATGCCTAAAATTGAATGCATCTAGTTTTGCCAGTGTTAGCATCAGTGTGAGAATAACTCTACTTTTATGGTTTATTCTTTCATTCAGTATTTGGTTTCTGTAGATGTATGTTCATTCATTTTGACTGAAGAACTTTCTAGTATGTGAATATAATATAGATTTTAATAATTCTAGTATGAACCGCTTCTGTTGCTTTCCTGAAGAGTGTTCAATACACATTTTCGTATGTACGTTCTTATGTGTATAAACGGAAGTTTCACCAATCCCTGAGTTATTGCACCAGCTTGTGACTGCTCCCAACATACATGAAGTCCTATTCTTTACATTCTTATCAATCCTGTAGATCAATAAGTCTTTTTTGATGCTAGTCATCATGTAAGTACAAAATAGTAATGTAATCTAAATTTGTATGTATTTAATGAATAACAGAATTAGTTTATTTTATGACTTTCTTTTCTATTTTACCTTGTCAAAAAAGTAGGTCCACCCATTCTTCATATTCACTACTGCCCTATTTGTATTTGGTCTGTTATATTTCTTTACATAGTATATAGATAAGTTGGAAACAATGTTTTTGAGTGCACATATTTCAGTTATATTCTGTTTGTATTCTTATAAATTTGAGTCACTACTCATGATGGTGGTTCTTGGGTTGTGTGTTAGTTTCATGGTCAGTTGTATAAGGAATTCTACAAATATTTTCCAGATAATATGTAATACTTTACATTCCTACAAGCAATTATGTGCCTTCATTAACGCTTTGCAATGTCACTACTTTTGTCAACATTGAGTAGCATCATAGTAAAGTGCTAATCTGCATTCTTTTCATAGTTATGTAACACTGGTCAACACTTTTCATCTGCTTATTTGTTATCTGTCTGCTCTCTTTGTTGAAATGTGTGACTGATTTCCTCTAAGGAGATGTAGCACACTGGGTCTGCCAGGTCATCTTATACATTCTTAAACAGCTCTTGGCAAAAGTCAAGAAGAGGCACTTCACCTTTTAGAAATACCTCTGAAGCACCTTCTTCATGGTATCCAGGTGGCCAGCAGCTGGACCCACCTCTTTACAATGAAACAATGGCCTTACATCGGATATCTTTTGTTACTAGCAGCTGGTATTGGATGGTAGTGATATTGTGTCGCCCTTCTGATGGAAGGTCTGCCATCCAGCATCAAAGTTTTTCTGTTTAGTAAGCAGTCAGCACAGAAGATAGATCTTTGTCATAACTATTGCTCTTCAAGCTGTTCTACATTTCCCCAATTAGGACAACATCATCCTTTCAGTTGAACTGAAGAAAGGCTGGGCTGTTATCTGACTTTACCTTGTGCTGGAAAAAAGTGTTTTCCAGGTCAGACATCTCACCGTCTGTGGTGATTGTTTAGGCCAAGAAGACCAATATCTTATGATATTGCCTTTACACTGAGATCTTGGAGGACCCTGCAAAAACTCATCTAATGAGATGAGGTTGGTGTTGAAAAAGGAGCCATATGGACAGAAAGAGAATAATAAACTCTGCTAGGAGTTTGCTTAGTATAACAATGCCTTCCATCAGTGGATCTAGGACATCAGAACACACTTTCTCAATGACTAAGTTTGACAGTTGGTCCTTCATGGTTATCAGTATGAAGTTGAAGATGATCTGTCTGGAAGAATTTGCACAGGAGAAGAATCAGGAACTCTTGCATTTCCACTTGAAGCTACCAGAGATAAGCAGCATAAGAAAGTCTGTACAGATTTTATGGTGGCGATAGCTGAAGCCTTCATCTGTGCTTCATGGAAAAGGACACAGAGCACAACTCTATGGGCTTTGCCTAGCAGTAGGACCAGATGGACAGGTCCATACAGCAAAACTTGGAACTGCAGATTGAGGCCAGAAACAGAATTGGAATAATCAATGAAGCTCTCAAGGAATGAAGCATGACAGTCATTTGAATGGTTTGACAAGAATGACTCTGGCCAGACACAACACAAGGAGTTCTGCTTTCATTCCCCAGACTATGAGCTCCCAGTGGTACAGGAAAGAGAAACTCCCTGAGTTCAAGAAGATCCTAGATAATGTGGATTACAATATGACTGGCCATCTCTCCCTGTGAACACACATGGCTTTCATGCTTAGCTACGGAATAAGGAATATCAAGGCCAGGGTGGAGATGGAGAATGTTGTCCTGAACTTCAGCAACCAGCGAAAGCCTTTTACCAAGAAGGAACTCTTCTAGAAACTGATCAGAGAACAAACCAACTACTGTGTCTCCCTCATGAAGTTCTACATAGATAGCATGGCCTTAGAACTCCCCACTGCCTTTAACTAAGTCAAGTTCATGTGCTCAGCATTTGTGAATCAATTTGCTACTCATTCCTGCCAGCTCTCTCTCTCTCTCTCTCTCTCTCTCTCTCTCTCTCTCTCTCTCTCTCCCTCTCTCTCTCTCTCTCTCTCATCTCTCTCTCTCTCTCTCGCTCTCTCTCTCTCTCTCTCTCTCTCATCTCTCTCTCTCTCTCTCTCTCTCTCTCTCTCTCTCTCTCTCTCTCCCCCCCCCCCTCTCTCTTTTTGAATTTATCATTAGCTCATAGGTTAGACTGACCCATGTTGCTTGCCCTATTGGTGTTGTGCTGCACCCCAACTCCTGTGTGTTTTCAATGAGACTATTGTAGATAGAGTTACTTTCCAGTGTAACTGTAAGGCTGATTATTTTGCAGCAAGACTTAGCAGAGAATGAAGTTTAAGTAAGACTTTTTTGGCCTCAAAACAGCAGCATGTTGTGGTGGGAACTAAATCTGTGTTTTGAGCCAATTGCCTTCATTCTGATGGGAAAAGCACCTAGATTTTACATTTTTTCTCTCCTCCCTTCCTCCTTCCCCAAATTCTGGTTCATGTAAAAGACAAATAAAACATTTGGAAAAAAACTATGAATGTGTATTTTGTCCATTATTTATTTATATGTGGACATTAACCATAATGTACATGATAGGCATACTACAACCCACAGACCCAAAGAAGCCAAGAAAGGCTTAAGGGTGGATGCTTGAATCTCACACAGAAGAGGAAATAAATAGACATCTGAAGTAGATGGAGAGATGGAGTAGTGTGGGAGAGTTCCTGCAGAGGTTAATGAGGGGAAGAAGAGGGGAGAGCAGGTGTGGGGAAGAGCAGGAGGAAGTTGGTTGGGGATAGGTGAGCAGGGAAGAACAGGAGGATAAAATAAAGAAAAAAAGAAAAAGTACAGGAGAATACATGAAAAATGTTTTTTATTTATTTTATGTGTTTAAAAGTTTTTCCTCTGTGTGAGTCTATGTGTGTGTGTTTGTGTGTGTGTGTGTGTGTGTGTGCTTGTGTGTGTGTGTGTGCACGCGCGCTGTGCAAGAGGCCAGAAGAGAGTGTCACACCCATGCAGCTGGAGTTTGAGATCTTTGTAAAGTGACCCATGGCTACTGAGAAGCGGCAGGAACAGCAAAGGCTGTTAACCCAGGAGCCACTGTGCTGGCCCTGTGTTGCCCATCTGTAACTGCAGCTGCTGCTGTACTGTGTGCTATGGAGCTGGAAGCCCCGTGTATATCCTAGATGCCATCCCTTTGTCAAGCAGACAATCTGCATGTGTTTTCTTTCAGCTCTACCTTATTCTTTTGTTCTTTCCATGTGAGTTTGCAGGAAAAAATCCCTTATTAATTCAGTTTATTTTTCTCCTGGAGAAAGCTTCTGTTGTCAGGTTTAAGACTCTGCCTAGACTTTGTAATCCAAGGAGTCTCCCTTATTTTTGCTAACTAATGTTACTTTTACTTTTAACTTAATTACCCATCCTGAGCTAATTTCTATGATCAGTGGTAGGTCAAGCATAACACCCCTCACAAGGGTAACCTCCCGACACCGTGTATTCTTGAACCTTTCTTCTCTCTACAAGGAATTGTTTTTGTATTCTTCTCATAGAAAGAAAAGGTTTAGAATATACCTTGTACATATCTTGGATTGATTCTGCTCCATTTATCTGCTAATACAGTCATCAGTATTTTGGGGGCACAAGAATGTGTTTCAATATATACCAGTTAAACTGTTGAACTCAGCTAACTTTTTATTATTATCATCAAGTTGATTAACAAATTTTTCAAGGATATGACACATGTATGAAAGCTTTTTAATAATTTCAGTTAAGATTCATAAGCTTTTACCCTAACTATTGTGTCAATCATGTTAAATACTGTCATAAGAGTGTGTTTGTGACAATATTGTGATTTTCCTTTGGTACTGTGTTTTCTTTCTTTGTTTATTTGTTTGATTTTCAAGACAAGGTTTCCCCGTGTAGCTCTTTCTGTCCTGGACTCACTTTATAGATTAGGCAAGGCTGTCCTTGAACTCACAGGGATCTGCCTGACCCTGCCTCCTTGAGTTTAGGGATTCCAGGAATGTGCCGCCATACTTGGCAGTAGTGAATTTTCAATTTTATTGGCTAGTTTCAAATCTATATAAGATGTTACATTACTTTGTCTTATACTGAATAAAATCTATGAAAACTGTTGAAAAAATATGTTGTGCACATCAACTTATTTTGTTGTTGTTGCTGTTGTCATTGTTGTTGTTGGGTCTTTTGTTTGTTTGTTTGTTTTTTGAGACAGGGTTTCTCTGTGTAGTCTTGGCTGTCTAGGACTCGCTTTGTAGACAGACTGGCCTTGAACTCACAAAGATTTCCTGCCCTCGCCTCCCCCAGTCCAGGGATTACAGGCATGTGCCGCCGCACCTGGATCCTTATTTTTTAATTTTTAATATATATCTATCTTTGATATTTAACTGAAGATTTCAAGTATATAGTATTATTGGCTTACAAAATTTTGCTTTGTTCCTAGTTTGCTTAGAGTTTATTGTCAATTCAGGGCATTTTTTTTGATTGATAATTCCCTTATGCTTAAAAAAAACCCGTGTTTTATTATAAAATGTATTTTTTATGTTTACATGCTTAAGGCAAGTGGAACTTTTATAGCATAAAGTGTCCTTGATCTTATGGTATCTTAAAATTTTATAATGAGAAGCACATTGAATCATTTTCTAGGATTAAGTGTACAGGATTTGGAATAATGAGACCTGAATCTGGATCCAAGATATCTCATTTGTTTATTACAAATCTAAGTCAACTACTTCACCTTTTGTTTTAATTTGTTTTCACTAAGGATTGTAAAGTAACACTATATTTCTCCTGGATATTGTTACTATGATAGTAACAATAATAATTTGGAGAAAATTAACCCCATAAATGATGAGATATTCTATAATTAGAATATAGAAATCCTCAAATTTATGACCTAATTATTTTTCTCCCTTACTTTTAGGTATAACATAATAGGATTGGTTTCTGTTCTTGACAATAAGTGCCATAAAATTCAGTTCCTATGAAAATAAATGAAATTAAACCACAAAGATACTATTTCACAAACACTTATTGAATATGTAAATTCAACCATAGTGGCATAATATTTTGATATCCAATTGTGAGAACTTTCTTTAATTTTCCTTACTATCATGCATTCTCAATAAATAGTTGACATCCAGGAAAAGATGATAAAGTGAGAACCATAATCACACCCTGTGTTTTTCCTACTTTCAAGTCATGAGGGAAAGTAGTTAGGAGCAGTATTCTTGAGCTCTTTGGGTTTCAATTACAAGAAAAAGAACTTAAATGAAAACATGTTTTGTTTTTGTTTTTGAATCCCATTAGGATTGACAGAAATGCAACAAGACAAAAGTTGTAAATTGAAAATATTTCAAAATTACTTAGAGCTGTTTTCACATGTATAAGTGATAAGCGCATTGCTGGTTGGAAAAAAAAAGAAAAAAGAAGGTTACAGGACATATGAAATCTAGTTGAATGTTCAAGGACACCAGCCACTACACAGTGTGAACACAGTGCATGTTTAAATTATTGAAATATTATTATATGTCCCCATAAGAGGCAGAGGGTTGCTTAAGGTGCAGGCCTTGATATTTTAACCTCTTGGGGAAGACATAATTGCCATAGAACCTAGGTCTTGGCAAATTACATATCTTCTGAAGGAAGGGCCTAATTACAGTTCCCAAATAAACAACACAGATAAACTAACGTATTATGGAGAGAAACTATGAGAGATTTGAAATCTTTGCAGTGTTGTGAGCTGGCTCAGAAGCCAAAATTATCTACAGAAAAATGAGATTTTTTTTTTCTGTGATCTGAGAGCTGAAGGCTTCAGTAAGCAACCAGCACCTTGAGAATAGAGGCAAACATTAGTTCCACCTTGGCAAAAACCAGCACTGAGAAAAGATGTCAGAGATTCCAGGACACGCTCAGCTGCTCGGCCTGAATCAGTCACAGAAACTGTCTGAAACCCAGCCTCTTCCAGAGGACGAAAAATAGGAAGTGAGCTAGGATATTAACTGACTGGACTCATCCTCAATCGAATGAATTTAAAACACAAGGAACAAAATTATCATAAATAGTGCAATTATAGTTTTTTTTTCCATTGAACAGAACCACCCATGAACAAACCCACCCATGAGATACAGTGGGAGCCCAGAGGCTAAGGTTTTATGTTTTGTTTGTATTTGAATTTTTCTAAATATCAAAATTTACTATGGAACTGTGATAAGTACTTATGATGATACTTTCCCATTGTCTGGACTGAAGGGAGCTGTAAATCTGAACTATATCCTGTATTTTGTAATTTTTCATTTCAATTTTTGGTATTATGGTATAACTACATCATTCCAAGCTTACCTTTCCCCCCTCTCACTCCTGCCATATTTTATTCTTTGGTCTTTTTTTTTTTTTTCAAATTCATGGCCTCCTTTCACATTAGTTGTTACTACAAACATTCATACCTACACATATATCTCCCTAAATATATAAGCACCATCAAAATAAGCTGTACAGTGTGAACTTGCATGTGTGCTCTTTGGGTTGACCATATGGTATTCAAATAAATATTTTAAGCTTGGAGTCTACCTTTAAAGCAGAACACTTGCTATCTCTTGAATCTCCTGAAATAAGCATAGAGAACCTTAATATTCCCAAGAAAATGGGGTCATACTTCTTACTCTTTTCTCCACCTAAGCAATAAAGTCATCTGCTTACCCATATTTTTGAGTGATAAATGGTTAAAAATTGACTGATTCCTGAATGGCTAAACTCTAGTGATGCCTTATCCAATCAACTCAGTGAAACAGAGGCAGCAATCTCCTGTATCACTGGTCACCACAGTGCTTGTCCCAACTGTATAATTTTACTCTTGTTATCTTTCTTGAAGTCTTATTATTTTCAGTATATCCTAAGGTTGAACTTCCAACGTTTGTCTCCATATTCCTGAAAGTAGGAACAGTTAGTGATAAGTGACCAGGTCTAGAGAATTGGACTAATTGGGAAAATGCGTAATGATAGGGGCCACTAGAAGGTTCATAACACAATCAAAACATATCAAAGAATAAAACCAAAGACCCCTGTCCTTTTTTAGATTTTGTTTTAGTATCTATTTTTCAACTAGTAATGTGCATCATCTGGGTAATGTGTAGTATATAGGAAGAACCACTTCTAAGATAGAAGATGCCTAGGACTTTAATAGCCAGCTAAGTCAAATGCATCATTGTTAAGGTCACTAATTATGTTCTAGAGAGTGTCTTAACTCTGAGTCATCCTGCTGGTCAATGAAAAAGGACACCGATGATACACAAATGTTCTTTTCATTAACCCATTCCAGGAAATAAAGGGGTGGAATGTAAAAAATTTGTCTAGCAAAACATTCTTGGAACTAAAAGCAACTGCACCTCCCTAGCTGAGCTCTCATCCGTGTTGCATGGACCACGCTTCTCTAAGGCTTCATCTCTGTCTTTCTGTCTGCTAATGGGCAGCAAACTGTCTCATACCAAGAGGATTTTCAATAACTTTCCAAATGATGAATAAATGTGATGTATATTGAGAATTCATGCTTTTCAGTCACTCAGGGAACTGTCATTAACTTTGAAGCCTACGTATAATGCATTTTGCATAATTCTTGATGGCAAAATAAAAATATTCTATTTGAAACCATAGCAACGTTTTGTATTATGCAAAAGGGAAATCTCAAGGGAAAGGATTGATGCCTAAAGCTAACTCAAGAAGCTTCGCCGTTTAATCCTTGCAATAGTGGGTGAGAACTACATTCACTTTAAACAATCTTGGTATTGCCAGTTTCCAGTTAAAGTTTGCAAAGTTTAATGCAATGGCTTTTACTTATCATCGCTGAGGTCCACAGACATTGTTTTCCCAGACGCAAGTCTCCAGCAAGTAAAGTGAAATAGATGGTGTGGGGCAAGCTTTCTGAATCTCTGTGAGGTGGTGAACAAAAACTTCAATATTTAGCCACCTTTAGTTGTAAAATTTTTATCTTAATGAAATTTGCATGGAGCCTTAACTTCTGTTTTCCAAGAGTGGGAAGTACACAGAAATATTCAGCTTCTGTAAATTGTGGCTGTTCCTAAACTATCTCTTATATGATCATGGAAAAATGGAATCAAAATAACTTAAGATAACATTATGGAAAATAATAGAAACCTTCCATAATCAATGAAAATCTTTTAAAAACAGGGGATTTTATAAAGTTTAGTTTTGCTTAATTTAATTTTATCCTTTTTATTAACTATAATGGTAAAGTTTTATTATCCCAAATGAAATACCTTAACTAGTTTACTAAGGACACTGCTTTATATATCTTGATCAATGTCTAATAGTAATAAATAATGTGAGTCTTTACAAAAACAATAGTGAATAGTGTAAATTAGCTTTAGATGATCATTCATTGTGTCGTGTAACTATTATGTTTAACAACTGGTAGAAGACTGGACTTTAACAGGCAGCTGAATTAAATGCTGCTCACCTAACAGGGAAGGCAATGCAAATTTTGGAAACATTCCAAAGCTCATGTAAAATAATAGCTTACTTATGATCCCCTTGCTAGTAGTAATTAAACAGGAGACAGACACACTGGAGTCCATAGCAGGGCACCTCTACCATTGCAGGGAGTGTTGTTCTTGTTCTTACCTGGACAATTTCCTTTAGCTATTTGGCTTCATGGGAATATTGGTGACTGTACATTATCAGTTTTCTAGCCATAATCATCTATATCATATAAATTATGAAATTTTTGTACCTGGACAGTATTTTCACACATTTCATACAAAACTAATCATATACACATTACATATTGTGCATGTGCACACACACACACACACACACACTATTTTAGGTGCTAGTACTAGATACTAAAGTTAGAGCTTTATGCATGTTAGGCAATTATGCCAATCTGAGTTATCCATCAACACAGTTTTGGCAATTTTTTGTGTGTGTATGAGGAGCTGAACACAAGGCATCTATGTATTAGAGAAACATTCTATTGTTGAGCTATTCTACAATCCTATTAAGTAAAAACTATTCCAGTAAGCAATTAAGGTCCACTTCCCCCAAAAAATAAAACAGAAAGAAGGAAATCAAAAATAGACATATTCATGGATCTTAGCCATTAGATTTCCACACAGAATTCAACTGGAAAAAAATTATGCCAAGTCGATTTAATCCACTTTTATCCTGTACTTTTTAAAATATCATCTCTATGTACATATATATGCATATATAGTGGAATTAAAAAATAGGAAATCATCAAATATAAAATAGTTTTAACATTGTGCATCGTGGTACACACCTGGAATCTTAGCACTTGGAAGTTGAAGACCATATGATGAGTAATTTAAGGTTATTACTGATTGCATTGTGAAAATGAGGCCATGGAACTCCATATTAAATCAAAATTAAGTTTCAAGCCAATGATAGATATCTTACAAAAATGTTACAATTGGTGAAAAACCGAGAGACTTTCACTTGAACAGGGATGATCTAAATGTTCAGGAATGAGAGTGCTGTGATTCATCATGAATAAGAATAGTTCAATCCTATGAGATAAACATATGACAAGCACGTTTAGGTGGAAGAGTAACATTAGTAATGTCATAACTTCCTCTTACCTCTGCTTCTCGCCCTGTGCAATATATTTTAGTGATTTTTAAAGGCTTCTGGCTTTGTATGAGTGGTAGTACCTTAATTCTACTTTGGGCACTCAGATTTCTCATACTTTCCTTCTAGGATATTGCTCCTTTTGGTCCTAGATGGGAGAGCACGGGGATACAGCTGAGACAACTGGAACTGAGCCTAGGTTTCCATTGTCTATACTGGGGGAAATGGTGTCTATTTCATTGAGGCCGCAGTAACTAACAATCACAGGAGCCTAAAGCCAATAACAGTAAGTGTATAAACTCTAATGGTATAACTGGCACCAAACAAAATTTACTTTAGAGAAAGAGACAAGGCATGTGGAATGATCCAAATCTGATGCCACTTTTGTTGTTATTACAGCTGTTCCACATTCAGTGTAGCAAACTCAGAGCCTTCCACTGACTCAAAGGTGGTGTAAAAATACACAACAATACTCATGAAAATAAACATGTTGGTGAGATCTGGCAAAAAGTGAAGCATGTGCATTCAAAAAATATTTTTACATAAAATTACGATCTGAAGATTGGATGTATACAGGTTCTGTGGTAGAACAGTTGCTTAGCAGGCATAAAGCCCTGGGTTCAAACTCCAGTATAATTGAACAGCAGCAACAGCTAGTCCTGTTCTGGTCACAAAGGTTTATGGGTAGCTTTGTTCTAACTGACATGTCTAGCCACCTTGGCATGAATTTTAGAGCTCAGACTGCTTTACATATGGCCATTCAGTTCCATATGCCATTTTTTCTTTGTGCCCTTCCCTTCCTTATTCTTCCTCATCCCATCTTTCTTACTCTATTTTCTTTCGTTAATAGTTGGATTTCTAAGTCTTGGTAAAATCATAACTTACTATTTTTACAATATACATGGCCAATTTTTTAAATCACTTTTCTTTTTTATCTTTTTCTTTTTAAAAATTTTTTTTATTAATTTATTTTTGTTACACCCCAATGGTTATCCCATCCCTTGTATCCTCCCATTCTTCCTTCCCTCCCATTTTCCCCTTATTCCCCTCCCCTATGACTGTTTCTTAGGGGGATTACCTCCCCCTGTATATGCTCATAGGGTATCAAGTCTCTTCTTGGTAACCTGCTGTCCTTCCTCTGAGTTCACTTAAATTTTCTGATAAATATTAGTAATTACCTTTTAAAGTTATTTTGCCTGGTAGTTGATTCTTGCAAGACTATTTAGAGAAATGGACCTCAAACTGAGGCCCTCCAAACAACCAATAGCAGCAGCAGGTATCCAGAGCCTACTTTGAGGCTGCTATTTGAAAAAACATGACCACATGTGTTGCAGATGGTGCCTGTACCATCTGGAGGTGTTTTAATTTTAATTTTATTTTTTAATATATTTTATTAATTTATTCATATTACATCTCAATTGTTATCCCATCCCTTGTATCCTCCCATTCCTTCCTCCCTCCATTTTCCCCTGACTCCCTTCCCCTATGACTGTGACTGAGGGGGACCTCCTCCCCCTGTATATGCTCATAAGGTATCAAGTCTCTTCTTGGTAGCCTGCTATCATTCCTCTGAGTGCCACCAGGCCTCCTCATCCTGGGGACGGGGTCAAATATGGGGCACTCAAGTTCATGTGAAAGTCAGACCCCACTCTCCACTCAACTGTGGAGAATATCCTGTCCATTGGTTAGATCTGGGTAGGGATTTGAACTCCACTGCACGCATCATCCTTGGCTGGTGTCATAGTTTGAGCAGGACCCCTGGGCCCAGATCCATCCATCATAATGTTCTTGTAGGTTTCTAGGACCCTCTGGATCCTTCTATTTCCCCATTCTCCCATGCTTCTCTCACCTAGAGTCCCAATAGGATGTCCTTCCCTCTGTCCCACTTTCCTGGTGAGTGAAAACTTTCATGGAACATGCCCTTGGGTTAGTGTCCAGATATAAGTGAGTATATACCATTTTAGTGTTTGTGCTTCTGGGTTAACTCACTCATTATGATCATTTCTATTTGTCCACAAATTTCGAAAATTCCTTGTTTTTAGTAGCTGAGTAGTACTGAAAGTTCTAGCGAGAGCAATAAGACAACAAAAGGAGATCAAGGGTATCCAAATGGGAAAGGAGGAAGTCAAATTATCCCTATTTGAAGATGATATGATAGTGCATATAAGTGACGCCCAAAATTCCACCAGAGAACTCCTACAGCTGATAAAAACCTTCAGCAAATTGGCTGGATACAAAATTAACTCAAGAAAGTCAGTAGCCTTCCTGTACACAATTAATAATCATGCAGAGGAAGAAATTAGGAAAAGCACACTCTTCACGTTAGCCACAAGCAATATAAAATATTTAGGAGTTATTCTAACCAAGCAAGTGAAGGACTTGTTTGAAAAAAATTTCAAAACTCTGAAGAAAGAGGTTGAAGAAGACAGGAGAAGATAGAATGATCTTCCTTGCTCATGGATCAGGAGAATTAACATAGTAAAAATGGCCATCTTACCAAAAGCAATTTTACAGATTCAATGCAATCTCTATCAAAATACCTACACAATTTTTAAAAGACATTGAATGTTCAATTCTCAACTTCATATGGAAAAAGAAAAAACCCAGAATAGCTAAAACAATCTTGTACAATAAAAGATCCTCTGGAGGAATCTTCATACCTGATTTCAAGCTGTACTATAAAGCAACAGTAATTAAAACAGCATGGTACTTGCACGGCAATAGGCTGGTTGATCAGTGGAATCGAATCAAAGACCCAGATATGAATCCATCTGGAATTTTGAAATCACTGCCTTCAAGGGTTAGGCCAGCAGGCTCTCTGGTCATTCATACATTATGTGAGCATGTGTTTACTCCATGAGTAGCAGTGGATAAAGTAGAGATAACATTTTCTAAAATAGGCCTACTTCAGGGTATGCACATGTCCTAACATCAAAATTCAATGATGTAAGGAATCAAGAAAGAGGAAGATCCATTAAATGTTTGAAAATGCAAATGCAGTTATTTTAACTGTGGATATACTACCCTGTTTAAATCCCCAATGTTCCATTTTATTCCTATGCTAATTGTCCTCTTACCTCTTCATTTCTCTCACTTTTATAATGAGGAATCTTATGAAGATTCAATGACTTATATAGCTCTTAGATTAGGCAAGATATATAATGCATGTGCAATAATATTAGCTATTAGCGTTAGCTTTCAAATGTCTTATTAAATACAATAAGTAATACCTATGTATGAGTAGGTTTAAATTGAAACAGCCATATTTAAGTGCTAAAATTCCATCTATTACAAAACATTCAGAGGAAGTGTGACTGGATCTCAGGGCATTAGGCTGTGAGATTGATATGTTAGACATAGGGACTGAGAATTAAGATGAAGACTTGGTGTGTTATACCTCCCTTGAAAAGACCTACTACCTTCAGAGGGTATCCACTGTCTCTACTTGATGATCTAGAGAAAGGAAGAATGATTTTTCCTGAGAACCTAATGTCAGACTAGGAATGCTTTTACTTAGTGAGAACAATGTCAAATATACCCAGGGTTTCCCCATTGCTCACCACTGTCAATATCAAACCAATAGTTTGTATTGTTTCTCAGGAGTTAAATATGTCACAGGTAGATAAAACCAAAGGAAGAATGGATCTAAGGATATTCTCTTATCCAACATCAGCCTGGAGTTTAATAGCAATCATCCAGAAACTTTCCTTCAATTCCTGAGCCCATGAACAGTTCTTATTCTACTCAAAATTTTTGTTTGTGTAGTGAGTTGACTGGTTGATAAGTTTGGTTTTGTTAGTTTATCTGCACATTTCTTTTTTCTGCATCTTTTTTATTATAATTGTCATTTTATTTCTCTTTTTGCTGCTGTTTTGGGTTTTTTTTCAAACACTGTTTCTCTGTGTAGCCTTTGTTGTCTTAGACTCACTTTGTAGACCAGGCTGGCCTGAACTCACAGCAATCTGGCTGCCTCTGCCTCCCCAGTGCTGGTAGTAATGGTATGCGACATCACACCTGGCTTTAAAATTCCTCTTTTTTAAAATTCTTCAACCTATAAACAAATGCTTAACATGAATTCTAAATGTCTCTGATACCATTGATGCCATAAAAGTATGTCTTTTAAGACATAGTTTAGAACTTATTTGTATAATTGAGTCTCACATATATGAAATATAGGTGATAAATGTCTACAAAGTAAGTATTACTGTAACTCAAAGCCATGTTATATCTCTTCTACTCCTTAGAGGAAGCAATCTGATATTGATTTGAAGAAACAACCGGTGGTCAAGTCTCTATATTGTATCTGACTACTGCACTAGATGGCAGGATATAGATAGAGCAGAATGCTCTAGAATGGTAAGATGATTCTGGTGTATCCTGGTGGCCTTTAGTAAGAGTGTTTACAGCTCACCAAAAATATATAGAGTGTAATTGCAGCTGTAGATTTAAATGGAATGATAAAGCTTCTGGAAGTTTGTGACAGGTTCGGTTTTCTTGGTGAGGCAAGACACAATCTACTTATGTGTCACAGAGGACTAAAGAATAAAAGATCAATGTCTGTATAATCAATAAATAATGTAAGTTAATGCATAATCAGGGTATACAATGGATTACAGAACTATTGCATATTCACTAGAAAGTGAGAGCAAGAGGAAATATAGAAATGGGGTCTTAGTTAAGATTTCTGGAGTTTCTGAGGTACGTTGGAGACAGAAAATTAGAATAAAATAGAAGTATATGAGAGGGGTAGAGGCGTGGCAGTCCAAAATTAACAGGACGGAGTGCTTGTAGGTCCTGATCATAAAGTAAGGGCCTGAAGTAGGGTATAGGACAAACTCACTGTAGGAGAGTAGGGTAGTGAAACTCATATGAGAAGTTAAATGATTAGTTGAATCATCTACATGAATACTTACCTCACCAATAATGAGGGGCAGAGGTGCACTGAAAAGAGAACCTTACATCCAAGACTAAGGTAAGAGCTGAACCTCTTAAAGACCATGGGAAAGTGTGACTTCTCATGCCAACCAAACTATATAATCTGTATCCTCAGTGTACACTCTTTTCTGTCTGCCTGGACATATTGGATAAGGAAGAGAGAGAAAGGGAGTAAGGAGTGAAGTCTATAAAGTTGCTATAATTAACTATACTTTTATATATTTGTCTATTCATAGAAAGGGGACTTTTCTATATCTTGAAGAGACACAGTTGTACACACACACACACACACACACACACACACACACACACACACATGGAATTTACATTGGAACAAGTAAAGCATGGTTACTGTTAAAGACAGATGGCCTCTCTTTAAATGATGTTCACATAAATATTGTTTCCTTTGCTCAGATATAAATTTAAGCTTAAAAATGTTGTAGTCACACAATGAAAGAGATATAAAGGTGGCTATTACCTGTTTTTTGAATAAATGCAGAAATGGACACTCTGCAAATCTAGCTGAAATAATGACAGGAGAGTAGACAGAAAGGCGATAGTCCTAACAGTGAACAGAATAGCAAAGTGTAGATAATGATGAAAAGCCTGTGCCCATCAGCCCCCAGCTTCATAGAATTTCCAAAGCAAATACCACCTGCCTGTCTTGACTCTGGAGAGCGATGATGTATAAGGGCACAAAAGAAGAAAAATTGCAATGTGAAGATCAACAAGAAACTAATCATTTGTATCAGCCCTGTTTCCTTTTATGGACCACAAGGTGTGAAATAAGCTGATACAAAGATGAGTGGAAGGCAATTTTGAAAGCCCACATTCTTGCCATTCGAGCATTTTATCCTCTTCTACTCTGTGAAGATCTGGGATGGCTGAATAACATTTTCATTTAAAACATGGGATGGTGGAATAATTATTCATACTGGATAATAGATTTGTTGGTGTGATTTCTGTTTACATTAAATCAATCAAGTTCCCATTAACACTTTCCCATCAATGTACTATAACTGGAAATAAAATAATTGATATAGTCCTCACAAATGATATTATATAGGTGCTCTTTTGAGGTGAATACCAGAAGTTAAGTAAGAATAGAACTACATACTGATAAAACAAATGGAGAAATGACAAAATATCTCTGCCAATAAATCTCCTTTTTCTCCTATAATAGGCCAATGAAATGCAACAGTTTTGTATTATTTCAGTAAGTAAACAATGACTTTAGTGAATTTATTTATTATTTTAACATAAATGTTTTCAGACAGAGCATGTAAGACAACACCTAGACTGCCTCTTCAATGGGAAAGTGAGAAAAACAGAATTGCACTGGCAGTTCATACTGAATGGCCAGAGTATTGATGAAACCATATCCTGCATTGTGAGAACAACTGGCCAATGCAATTAAGCTAAGTCAGGTCTTACATTTCTCTCTTCAGTGTCTCTTAATATTGATTAGCTAATGACCTGGGTTTAGAATGCAAGGGCGCCTCCTTGCAGCTGGCAGTGTTCTGAATTAACTGTGCATCAACACGTAGGAATGACTAGCTCGTGTTTACCAATTTCCACTCTGGTATGCTAACTCTTTTTTTCCCTAGGTATAAAATTGCATTATCAGACTAAGGTCTTTTGAGATTACTGTTTTCAGGCCTCACACAAGTGCATTTTCTCAGGTGCATGTCATTGCCAACTACAAGGTAATACAACATGTATATACTAAAAGAAATGACCATATTAATTCTTATGAAACTATTTTTGCATTCACTAGAGAAGTACCATTAAGGTATTTCTAATCTCATCACAGGTCATATGAAAGTCGCATATCTAGTAGTGGAATGATGCACATCTCCTCTTTGGAGAAACAGTTAGCATTGACTACATGACCATTTCCAATCTAATAATGATTTGGTTTTTATCACTCTTAGAAACTAGAAAACTTACTGTGAGCCACACTTCTCACTTTTTTCCGAGCATTTCTATTACATCTTTCACTTTATATTTGGCTTCCTTTTAGAGTACTAGTGCTATTTCTTTTGCTCCTGAATTCTAAACTTTATATTATATTATATACTAGTATGATAAGTGCATTTTTGGGTCATGCCTCATCTTTATTAAGTAAGATGATATAAATAAAGATATATAAGGACATACATTACTATACTATTATTTAGAAAAAGAAGCTTGAACTTCTGCTTTTGTCACAGGAACATTTTTTTTCCTATAATTCCATTCAGTCCTGTTGTTAGGGCTCAGTTTAAACCACTCAAAAATAAGAAGAAAAAAAAAATACTCAGAGCCCACAAAGACCTCACTGGAAAAAAGCAAACAGCTGTCATCTACAAGGTTGTAACTTGCCAGGAGAATCACATTTCTTTAACGTGGGTGAGAAATCTCAATAAGGCATTTCAGTCTCAACCCAAGAAATTTGGAGAGCAAATGAGATCATGGCAGTGCACATTTCACCATGATGGCACATGGTAGGCACCATAGAGCGGATGCTGAACTAGATTACGCTGGCAGTGGTGAAATCAGACCACAGTTGAACACACAGAAACTCCTATGTCAACTTTCTGTCCTATTATAAAACAAAAACTTGTTGGAGCCCTCTGACAATTCTGTACTAGCACTTGCTTCTGAGTTAAGCTAGAGCATTAAGAAAGTCATATTCAAGTGCCTCAGATATACCACTGTATAGCACTTGCTCTGTCATGTATTTAGGTTGACTAAGTGTACTGTAGAACCCCAAGTACTAACACCAAGCATGCGAGTAAACACAGCACTATCTATATCTCACTGCACCTAGTTGCACAATTTTTTTTCTACAAAATAAAATTTTCTCCCTAACAAAAAGTAGATCACTTGTACTTTATTAGTTGAAAATAAAATCTGTGGAATTAACCTCCACCACCACCTTGTCTCTATTGTAGTAGGAAGACAAATGACTATAAATGTAAACACTTCAAACAAAAAAGCATTTATAGCTAATGATTTACAGAACCAATCTAGGAACGGTCTCCTATAATTGCAAAATTATCAGTATCAAGTGCATTCTTATTTTTATATGGAAGTCTATATCTAAGCATTACTTAATGATTTTGAATTTGGTTTTAGTCCATAAATTAAGCAGTACTAGTTAAGTACGTTGACAAATATGTCTATACCTTAATCATTTCCTTTTACTCTGATCTTCACACTTATTATATAACAACATAACAGCAAAGCAATGTTTTGATGTGGCACTAGCTTCTCATAGCTGTGTGATGAAGTGCTTTACACAGCCAGATTGCCCTCTCTATTAGATTAGGTTCAAGTCTGTCTTCATACCAAAGGTTCCCATAAGAACAAACAACAAACAAACAAACATACAAACAAAACCAGAGTGCTTCTCTCGGGAAAAGTTTACAACAAATTGTTGGTATTACTCACAAAAATTCAGTGCATTAAAGTAGAAATATATTCAATTCAAGCTCTTATAAAACCATGAGGCATTTTAATATTATATGCTACCACACAACGTCACATCACTGAACACTTTATAAACATTTCACAGGAGGCCTATCCCGAGATATTCTACTACGGCCTCAAGGAACATCTCCTGATAATAGAGGCAGGAGACACTAACGAAACCAACCCATAAATCATAAGAGGGAGAACAGAGATGCTTTATGGCACAGCTATAGGGCCGTTTTAGTGAAATTGCCAAAGGCATCCCAGATAGAACACTAAGGCAATGTGATCTCAGACACACTTTTATATGCTTCCTCTTTGCTAGAAATATCCCAAAGAAACAGCAAAACTACTGCAAATGAAGTATGACGTATTGCCTGGAAAATTATAATCTTCCCAAGGATTTTGTTACTGTTCTCAAAGAGCTTAGCAAGCTTTGAAAACTCATTTAGTAAAATTAAGTAGCAGTTCTAACTGTAACAAAATGAAAATTTCACTGGTAATATATTTAGTAAAAGTGTACTTCAAAAAATGTTTCATGTACATTTAGAATATATATATATTCTATGTATATTCTCTAGAATACATATATATGTATATATATAGATGTCTATGTATACACATATAAAAACAACAAAAACAAAAAGAAATATAAGGAAATTGTCATTTAATATCTCCTTTTAAACAGGAGTAACAAGAAAACATATGGTTACTCTTACTCTAATTCATCCATTTCAGGATGTTTTCAGGATATAACTTAGATAGTTGCACATCCATGTGCACTGTTATAGTATTTGCAAAGTAAGTTATGAGAAAACTTAGAAGTGCACCAGAATATCAGTGGATATGAACAATATGATCCACATACAGTGGAATTCTTTTCCGTTTGAAAAAACATGATCATGGTATGTGTTGGGAAATGGATGGATTAGAGTAGAAATAAACATATGCATATGTGTCTATATACATATTTCAATATATACACAAATATGCATGTATATATACATATATACATACATATATGTTGGAGATATTAACATTATTAAGAACAAGCTGCTGAATTACAGGTTGTAATCCTTACATCATCAATAGAAGCTAAAAGCTTTGCTGAACTCACTAAAAGTCTTAACAGAGGAGGAATATCCAAGATGGCAGCAACAAAAACATATGAACCCTAATCAGCAGAACAGCGGTGACTGCACAGTGACCTAAGGACTGAAGTGAGAATCATAGAACACCAATGCTGGTGATCCCCAGGTAAGAGGAGTCCACATTGTGTGTATCACCAGTGGGTATGGCCTTGGTCCACAGAAAAGTCCCTGGGTTCTTGCAGGCATTTGCGTAGGCTCCAAGGACCAGCCTGACAGGGCACACAGTACCTACACTCTGTGTCTCAGAAAGAACAGTAGGATACAAAACACCAGTGTCTGAGTCTCGCTGTGGAGAGGAGACACCACAGTGCAGAACACATATAGATCTGACCTCAGGTCACCTAGCTGATTCACAGAAAATTCCCAGGTCTGATCTCAGGTTACCTGTCTGATCCACCTGAAGATTTTCTTGATCCCTGTAGGTGAAGTGTCTCAACCTACAGCTATTCACCTAGGAGTTGCTCTGAGTTTCCAGTGAAGTACAGCAGAAACTACCACTTAACTCCAGAGACACCAAGATGGCTAAAAGGCCAGCACAAAAACATAAACAACAAAAGCCAAAATATTTTGGCATCTCCAGAATACAGTTATCCCAAAGTAATCAGCCATGGAAACTCTAATACATTTGAAATATAAAAAAAATTATCTCAAATATTTCTTTTTTGTTTGTAGGGTTTTTTGTTTGTTTGTTTGTTTTGTTTTGTTTTGTTTTTCAAGACAGGGTATCTCTGTGTACTTGGCTTTCCTGTATTCATTTTGTAGACTGGGCTGGCCTCCAACTCACATCGAACCAGCTTCCTCTACCTACTGAGTGTTGAGATTAAAGGCATGCACCACCACACCCAGCCTCCTCAAGTCTTTTCTTAATGAATATGATAATAGAATAATTCAATGAAATCTGATAACAAATACAGTAAGATACAGCCAATAGACTGAGGACCTTAGAGAGGCAATGACAGAGTCCTATGGAGAGGAAATGAAGAAATCACTGGAAGAAAATCATGAAAATGCAAGCAATTAGGTGAAGGAAATAAAGGAAATCCGTGAAATGGATCAAGATCTGAAGATGAAAATGGAAACAATAATAAAAGCACAAACTAAGGAAAACCTAGAAAGAACTTAGATAAGGATACAAGAACTGCAAAGGTAAGCATTGACAATGGAATACAAGAGATGGAGGAAAGAATCTCAAGTAGAAGATACAATGGAAGAATTTGATGCAACCATAAAAGAAAATGTTAAATCTAAAAATATCATGAAACACACCATTTAAAAAAAACAAGAAAATTTTGATAGAGATTGCATTGAATTTGTAAATTGCTTTTAGTAAGATGGCCATTTTTATGGTTTCTGCTCAAACTATGGCACCAGCCAAGGACAATACATGCAGTAAACTTTGAACCCCTGTCCAGATCTAGCCAATGGACAGGACATTCTCCACATATGACTGAAGAGTGGGGACTGACTTTCACATGAACTCTGGTGCCCCATATTTGACCACATCCCATGGATGGGGAGGCCTGGCAGCACTCAGAAGAAGGATAGCAGGCTACCAAGAAGAGACTTGATACCCTATGAGCATATACAGGGGGAGGAAATCCCCCGCAGTCACAGTCGTAGGGGAGGGGAGTGGGGGAAAAGTGTGAGGTAAGGAGTAATGGGAGGATACAAGGGATGGGATAACAATTGAGATGTAATATGAATAAACTATATATATATATATATATATATTTTTTTTTTTGACAAACTTTACCTAGTAAGGCACACAATGCTTATTATCATTCAATAAACTATGGTTTGTGCAAAAAAAAAAAAAAAAAAGAAAGAAAGAAAGAAAGAAAGAAAACAAGGAAAAAGATGAAAACTAGGGATAATAGGGATTGAGGAAAGAGAAGGTGCCTGGCTACAAGGTCCAGAAAATATTTTCAACAAAGTCATAGAAGAAAATTTCAAAAATTTTCAAAAATTTCTAAATCAATTTTGAAAATATTTCAAAATTTTTAAAAGAAATATTTCAAAAATAAACTTGTATGTTTATAAACATACAAGAGGCCTATCAATAGAGTAGGCCCAAAATGAAAACCTCCTGCCAAATAATAAACAAAACATTAAATGTACAGAATATATATATATATATATATATATATATATATATATATATATATATTTAATAACAAAAAATGAACAAAACAAGATATTCTACACAAAACTAAATTTAAACAGTGCCTATCTGAAAATCCAGCACTACAGAAAATAATAGAAGGAAAATTCTAACCCAAGGAGGCTAACTACACCCAGGAAAACAGAGGAAATAGATAATTTCACAGCAGCAAAATAAAAATTAGACAAGCACGCAAATTACCACAACCACCATCAAAATAAAAGAATCTATCAATCACTCGTCATTAGTCTCTCTCAATATCAATGGTCTCAACTCTCCAATGAAGAGACACAAACTAACAAAAATGGATATGTTAACAGGACCCAACATTCTGCTGAAACATACCTCAGTCACAAAGATAGATATTACTTGAGAGTAAAGGGCTGGAAGATGGTTTTCAAAGCAAATGGACACAAATAACACAAATGCCTCAAATAACAGGGCACCCACACTTGTAAAAGAAACTTTAATAAAGCTTAAACCACATATCAATCCTCACATATTAATAGTGAGGATCAACACCCCTCTCTCACCAAAGGATAGGTCAACAAAATAGAAGCTAAATTGAGAAATAATGACACTGATAGATGTCATGAATCTAATAGGCCTAAGAGATATCTACAGAATGTTTTGCCGTAGATTTGAGGACAAGTCATAGAGGCTTTTCTTGACAAAGGTCTAAAGACCTCTAGCTCTCCAGCATGATCTCTAGACATTCAGAAGAGCTGTTGAGGCTTTGCTTGACAAAGGTCCAAAGATCTCTGGTTGGTCACCACTTCCCTTAAATATTATGCATGATTCAGACGTAATTTTTGCCTAAACACTACTTTGAAAACTTCTTTCTCCTAAAACTGCTTTTTTCTCTATTTCTGAGACCTAATGAAATTCATACTGGGTAAACTTTTTCCCACAGATAATATTGAAAGAAGTTATCTGGCCAAAGGTTTAACACAATGAGAACATTTTGCTTCAGACCCTTGTGAGCAGCCAGGCAGAAACTGCTTGAAAAGAGAGTTTGGACTTCTATATAACAGTACCTGGTTAAATATTGTTATCTGTAGAAAAGTAAAATGGTTTTTTTAGAATCTGCTCTGAAAGTAATAGAAGATGGACTTGGAATGTCATGTTTTATAGATATTTTACAATAGAAGAACCCCTGGGCCTAAGTTTGGAAAGCACACCTGTTGGTTTGGGATTGGAAGTGAGCCAAGTTTTTCCTGTGTTAAAACATTTAGTTTCAAACTCTGTTGCTACAAAAATCATGTAAACACAATGAATTTAGTCTGGGGAAATTAATCATTAAACTTTGTTGAGTATTGCTTAAGAAATAATAGTCAGATCATGTTGGCCATTGCTAAGATATTGATTGATTTGTGCTATATGCCTTGTTGTAGGTTATATAGATCTGTTTGTATTTCTTTCTTTTTTTTTTATTTTTTTATTTTTTTTTTTTGGTTTTTTGAGACAGGGTTTCTCTGTATAACAGCCCTGGCTGTCCAGGACTCGCTTTGTAGACCAGGATGGCCTCGAAGTCACAGAGGTCCACCTGCCTCTGCCTCCCGAGTGCTGGGGTTAAAGGCGTGCACCACCACGACCCGCTTGTATTTCTTTTTTAGATTGTTATGTTGGACTGTTGATTTTTAAAGGGTTTCTTGATTGTAAAAAGATGAGAAAATCATGATGTAATCTGTAATAAAAAAAGCTGAACTTCACTTTAGATAAATTGCTTGGGTTGGTTCAAGAAGATAAGGAAAAAGCAGAGAAAAAATAAAGTTCTCCTGTGCTGGAAGACCTTTCAGTTTGCACCACTTTTTATGCCTAGTCTCATTTTTTTTCTCCTCTGTTCCTCAATGTCTCCTCAACAACTAATTCCTTCACCTAGTTGTTCATCCAACACTTAGGTTCCCTTAACCATCTGCTCACCATCTGTTCAACTCTCCCTACCACGGAACCACCAAGACTTTCTTTTCTTCTCTCTGATCTCACACCTGGTCTGCAGGACTATTCACCAAAACAAAAAAGATTATAATTTCCTCTCACAACCTCATTGAACCTTCTCCAAAATTAACCATATATTAGGTCAAACAGCAAGCCTCAACTGATCCAAGAAGTTTGAAATGATACCTTTTATTCTATTAGACCACTATGCACTAAAGCTGGATATAAAAAACAACAGAAATAACAAATGTCTATCCACTTGGAAAGTGAACAACTCTCTCTTCAATGATAACTGGGTCAGAGAAGAAATAAAGAAAGAGATTAAGGCCTTCCTAAAATTCAATGAAAATGAAGATACTGCATACCAAGATTTATGCAACACGATGAAAGGAACACTAAGAAGAAAGTTCATGGGACTAAGAGAGTTTGGAAACACCTCATACAACCAACTTAATTTCTCATTTGAAAGCCTTAGAAATAAAGAAGGAGATATACCCAAAAGGAGTAGAGTGATGGAAATCATCAAACTCAGGGCTAAAATAAATAAATTCGAAACAAAGAGAACAATTTAAAGAATCAAAAAAAAAAAAAAAAAGCAAGACTTGGTTCTTTGAGAAAATCAACAAGATAGACAAATCCTTAGCAAAAATATTTTAAAAGCAGAGAGACACAATCCAGTTACCATGGTTGAATCATGATCAGGAAAATTAATTAAATAGTCTTATATCTCCTGAAGAAATAGAAGCAGTAATCAAAAGCTCCCCTCAAAAAAAAAAAAAAAAACAAAACAAAACAAAAAAAAAACAAAAACAAAAACAAACAAAACAAAAAACCCATGGCCAGATGGTTTCAGTGCCTAATTCTAGCAGACTTTCAAAGAAGAGCTAATAGCAATATTTTTCAAAATATTCTACAAAATAGAAATGGAAGGAACATTACCAAACTCATTCTTTGAGGGCACAGTCACTTTGATACTTAAACCACATGAAGACCTAACAAAGAAAGAGAATTTCAGATCCAATTTCTCTAATAAACATTGATATGAAAATATTCAATAAAATACTCAGAAACCCAATCCAAGAACACATCAAAGATATCATTCACCACTATCAAGTAGGCTTCATCCCAGGCATTCAAGAATTGTTCAATATATGGAAATCCATCAAGGTATTCATATAAACAAACTGAAAAAAATCATGATCATCTCCATAGATGTCACAAAAGCATTTGACAAAATTTAACACCCATTCATATTTAAAGTCTTACAGAAATCAGGGATATATAGCACACATGTAAGCATAATGAAGGCTATATAGAGCAAAGCAATAGCTGACAGCAAATTAAATGGAGGAAAACTCAAAGAAATTCCACTAAAATCAGAGACTAGACAAGGTTGCCCCCTCTCTCTAAATTTTCAATATAGTACTTGAAGTTCTAGTTAGAGCAACAAGAAAACAAAGTGCTACCAAGGGGATCTACATAGGAAAGGAGGAAGTCAAAGTATTGCTATATGCAGATGACATGATAGCATATATAAATGACCCCCAAAATTCCACCAGAGAACTCCTAAAGCTGATAAGCACCTTCAGCAAAGTAGCTGGAGAGAATAATAATTTTTGAAAAACCAGTAGCCCTCCTGTACACAAAGGGCAAAGGGGGCTGAGAAAGAAGTGAGGGAAACTACACCCATCACAATAGCCCCACATAATATAAAGTATCTTGGTGTAACTCTTACCAAGCAAGTGAAAGACTTGTATGAAAAAAACTTCAAGTTTCTGAAGAAAGAAGGTGAAGAAGATGTAAGAAGATGGAAAGATCTCCCATGCTTGTGGATTGGAGGAATCAACATAGAAAATGGCCATCTTACCAAAGGCAATCTACAGATTCAATACTATGCCTATCAAAATACATACACAATTCTTTACAGACCCTGAGAAGTCAATTCTCAATTTCTTGTAGAAAAACAAAAAACCGAGAATAGCTAAAACAATTCTGTACAATAAAATATTTTGGAGAGGAATCTCCATCCCAGATCTCAAGCTGTGTTAAAGAAGAAAAGTAATAAAAAATGGTATAGAAATAGACTGGTTGATCAATAGAATCAAGAAAATACCTAGAAATAAACCCATATACTTATGGACACTTGATTTTTGACAAAGAAGCCAAACTCATATAATGGAAATTAGGTAGTATCTTCAACAAATGATGCTGGTCAAACTTTATGTGTACATGTAGAAAATACAAATAGACCCATATTTATCACCCTGCATAAAACTAAAGTCCAAGTTGATTAAAGACCTCAACATAAAACCAGACACACTAAATATTTTAGAAGAAAAAGTGGGGAAGAGCATTAAACTCATTGGTACAGGAGAAAACATCCTGAATAGAAGCTGAACAGCTGAGGATCTAATATCAACAATTAATAAATGGAACCCTTTGAAATTGAAAAGTTTATGGGAGGCAAAGGACACTGTCAACAGAACTAAATGACAGCCTACAGATTAGGAGATAATCTTTATCAACCCTACATCCAACAAACAGCTAATATCCAAGACATATAAAGAACTCCCCAATATATTAAACACCAAACAAAATAATCCACTTAAAAATGGGGTACAGAGCTACACAGAATTCTCAGCAGAAGAACATTGAATTGCTGAAAAACACAATGAAATGCTCAATGTCCTTAGTTATCAGGGAAAATCAAATCAAAGCAACTCTGAGACTCTATCTCACACATAATAGAACGGCTAAGTTCAAAAATTCAAGTGACAGTACAGGCTGGTGAGGATGTGCAGAAAATGGAACACTCCTCTATTGCTGGTGGGAGGGAAAGTTGTATAACTACTGTGGAAATCAATTTGGCAGTTTCTCAGAAAATTGGGAATAGTTCTACTTCAAGACCCAGCCATACCACTCCTGGGCATATACCCAAAAGATGCTCCACCATATAACAAGGACATTTGCTCAGCTATGTTCATAGAAGCTTTATTCATAAGAGTCAAAATATGGAAACAACCTAGATATCCCTCAATTGAAGAATGGATAAAGAAACTGTGTTACATTTACACAATGGACCACTACTCAGCTATAAAAAACAATGAAATCTTGACATTTGCAGGCAAATGGACAGAACTAGATCATCCTGAATGTCGTAACCTAGACCTCAAAAGACATGCATGGTATATACTCACTTATATGTGGATATTATCCAAACATAGATATCCTCTGAAAGATTCCACCTAGTGCGGGATCAGGGACAGATGTTGGCACTTGCTGCTGAACTCCATGTGTAGCACTGAGAGTGGTAAGGAAGATGAGGGGGAGGTAGAAGGCCCTAGAGGATTCAGAAGCCCCACAAGGAGACATCAAGGCCTTCAGATCTGGATCCAGGGGCACCTGCATAAACTGCTGCACCAACCAAGGACAATGCATGCAGTAAATCTAGATCCTCCAGTTCAGATTATCCCAGTGGGCAGCTCATTTTCCATGGATGTAGGGAGAGTAGAATTGCCTCTGACATGAACTCTGGTGCAGCCTGCCCTGCCCCCGATTTGATCACTTCTCCTTGGTGGGGTGGCCCAGAATGCATACAGAGGAAGTGGAATCAAGCTTTCTGGATGAGATCTGATAGGCTGTGGTCATATATTGGGGGATGAGTTTTCTTTCTGTCAGAGGTCTAGAAGAGGTGAATAGGACAGAAGAGGTTAGAATTGGAAGATACAAGCAAAGGGATAGCAATCTGGATGCAATCTGAATAAATTATAATAAATTAAAATAAAAAATTAAAAACCAAGTGTTAACTGTAAATGTATCTTATGACTTTTAATGATAGCTCACTATATAAAATGTTAATTATTTTAATCAGTGACCTCATAGAAACTATAAAATATGGTAAGCCTTCTCTATTTAGTTACCTTTTTAAATTTACAGTTCACACTTCTCAGGGATGGTTTTGCTGTTCATGTGTTTTGCCATCCATTATTAAAATACATTTTCAGAAATGTCCCAGATTACAGAACCAACATGTAAAAATCAGTAGTCTTTTTATGCACTTATGATTAACTTGCTGAGAAATAATTTGGTTTAAAGACATCATCCAAAATAGATTGAAAGAATGAACACAATGGAGGAAGTGAAAGACCTCTACAACAAAAACTAAAGAAACTGAAAAGAGAAGATGACACGAGAAGATGCAAAGGTCTTCCGTGTTCAGATAGTGGCAGGATTAATATTGTTAAAATGTTCATATGACCCAAAGCAATCTACGGATTCAATGCAATCCTCATTTCAATTCCAATTACACTCTTCATAGAAGTAAAAAGAAATTAGTTATATAATTTATATAAAAGTGCAAATAGCTCCAAATAGCCAAAGCAATCCTAATAAGAAAGAACAATGTTGGGGCTATTATAATTCATTTCAAACTGCACTAGAACCCATAGAGAAAGAGCCATGGTACTATACTCATATGCTGTATTTACGTACATATGGGCATTTTCATAAAATGTGGGCATGGTTATAAAATAAAAATGCATCAATTTTTAAAAGCTTTGAAAAAGTATTCAATATATTTAGTGATCAGGGAAACAGAAATTGAACATACACTGAGATTCCATCCCAACCCACTCAGACTGGGCATCACCAAGGAAACAAACAAGAAACATTCTGGTGAGGATATGAACAATACCAGAACCTATGGTCACTATAGGAATCTTCATAGAGGTTCCTCAAATAACTGAGATTTAACTATCATATGCTCCAGCTATGCTAGTACTTTATAAGTCAGGATATGAGTTCAATAGTTGCACATCCATGGTCACTGTTACACTATTCACAAGCTAAGATACAAGAAAACCTAGGTGTGCACAAGATTATCAGTGAATATGAACAATATGATCGACATACAGTGGGATTATATTCAATTTGGCAAATTCCCAGTTATGGTGCATGTTGGGAAATGGATGGATGTAGAGTAGGAGTAACCATATGTTTTCTTGTTACTCCTATTTAAGGGGAAATATTAAATGTCAATCTCCTCATAGTTATTGTTGGTTTTATTGATGTTGTTAAGCTGTACCCACTATCCTGAGCTATTCTAATCTTAATACCTTTAAAACCCACATGAAAGCCAATCACTTGCCAATCTGATGACTACCGGCAGCTTCTGTTTCATCAGTCTGCCCTTATAGCCACATGCTCATCACTATCTTGCCTCACGGTGACTCCTTTCTCTCCCATTTCCTATCCTCTTGCTACGTCTTCTCCTGATCCTCTATCTTTTCCTTTTCTTTCCTTTATCAACTCCAAGCCTGGAAACCTAAAACTCTGCCTTTCTGTCTTCAGCCCAGTTATAGGCTTCAGCATCATTATTTAGCCAACCTGGGACATTGGAGTACATTCCCTACCAGCACATGGTTACAGGAGATAGTTCAACATTCATAACAATGCCCATGGAAGGGCAGTATATTTCTTAAGAGAAATATATAAGTTTGACCTAATGGCCATGTGATGACCACAAGGAATAGTGTGAATTTCTCTCATTACTTTGGCATGGGAGAATGGCACCTCTTCCATACAGAACATGGTGAAGATGAGTCTTAAATATCCTAGGTATGAGGGACAGTCCTTTTTACTTTAGCTAATTATGTAATTTAATGTAGATAAAGATTAATTAAGTTTTAAGCATTTTTTAAAATTCCATTAAAGGAATTGAAATTTTAATTAGCAAACAACTGCTAAGTTTGCAATCTGAAATTCCCACTGTGTCCCGCATACACAGCACAATGTCAACCCATACTCTTACAACCCATGTGATTGCCTTATCTCATAACTTCCTTTTTTTTTTTCTTGCTAAAAGACGTGGGGATAGACTTAGGCTTTTTATTCCACCCTGCCATACGTGTATAAGCAAATAGGTGGATTTTTAACACTTTTTTCCAGATCTACACTTTTCCAAACATGCAGACCTTTCTATCTCGGTATGTCCATTTTTTCCCTGACAGAGTATCATATGAAAGAGGAAAGTAGCATGCTTAAGCAAAGCTCACTGGGTGTGACTGAACCAGGAACCTCAAGTAGGCAAAGATTCAAAGCATAAAATAAGACAAATCACACAGCGTAGATGTCTCAGCATAAGAAGAGTGGCAAAGGACCAAAAGAATTTTCAAAGACATATCCTAAATCAAATTACCAAAAGTAAAACAGGAGAAATGTGAACATAGCAAGTGAATACTAACTTTTCTCTCACACAAGTCACATCATAAAACTTTCAGCCTCTCCTCCGAAACTGTGTAGGCTGGAAGAGAATAATGATATTGTATTCAAATTAAAATAAATCTGCCTGCTAAGCACATATGATTGATAAACATTTATCTTTAAAAATATGCTGCAGGCTTTTGAAAAGCTATACGGATATCTGTTCTCATAGAACCTCTCTAAATTGTAATCGAACTCATTAACAAAATGAGTTATGTGGAATTACATTATAGTAACATGGCAATGCCTCTTCCAGATACCATAGAGTATCAAACAAAAAGCCCACTGCCAGGTATGGGTTATTTCCTATTGGTCAATGGTATATCATAGACATTTTTAAACATTATAGGTTATTGCTATATTTCTTGGTTACCATAAAAAACTTGACGGTAAGACCCTACTGCTGAAGACACCTCATAAATAATAGAATCATAGGCTGTGCAGAAATCAAATTGTTCCAACCTGGAAACTTCATCCCTACTGGCTAACAATCATAGTGCCAGAATGCGTTTATACACCACTAGGGGAGAAATGTCATAAATAGTGTTACTCATCTATGAATCCTGAGGTCAACAATAACAATATGTTTGGTAAAAAAAAAATCTACAATGCACTAGTAGTATGAATGCAGTAGGTTTAGCCAGACACATTATGAATATTTTAAACTCTACTCCCACAAGACAGAATTCATATCTGGTACAACTGTGTGGCCCAAGAACCCATGGCGGGGTAGTTTTAAGCTAACATAAGTCCTAATAATCAAATACAATTATTCTGCTAAGTTGACATAGTGATAATCTGCACCCTAATATTTTTTCATTTAATATGTCATTTGTATTCTTTTTAAATTTTATTAATTTATTCATATTACATCTCAATGGTTATCCCCTCCCTTGTATCTTCCCATTCCTCCCTCCATCCCATTTTCCCCTTACTCCCCTCCCCTATGACTATGACTGAGGGGGACTTCCTCCCACCCCTACCCAGATCTAGCCAATAGACAGGACATTCTCCACAGTTCAGTGAAGAGTGGGGTCTGACTTTCACACATATTCTGGTGCCTCATATTTGACCACGTCCCCTGAATGGGGAGACCTGGTGGCACTCAGAGGAAGGATAGCAGGCTACCAAGAAGAGACTTGAAACCCTAATATTTTACCTTTGTAGCACGGATTAGTACATTTCTCAACTCTCAAGAGAGAAGCTTCTTTTTGCTACAGAGATCCACGAGTTTTTAATACATAGAGAATAAGAGACTGGATGCTTAGCTCTAAATCCAATATCTATATCACACCAACCTCTGAAGCATTTTGAAAAGAGGACAGTAAGATTCTAAGTGCCAAAGGTAAGGGACATTTTAAACAGAATGATAATTACCAGAGATAACAGGTCCATTGCATGCATGAACACACTGCCTGTACAAGACTGGAACACGGGTAAGCAAACACAAATCTCAGCACTCAGCACCCATCAATAGCATGTTCTGTGAATCCCCACACCTACCTGAAGAGTTACTGAGACGCCTTGAGTATTGTGGGAGGGGAAGGGATTAAAAACAGTACCCAAAGTTAAGAGGGAAAGAGAGAGATAGAGAGAAAATTGGAGGAGATACTTGATCAAAACACATCATATGCACGTTTGAACTTCTCAGACAATAAATAGTAAAAGCTTATATTGAGAAAATATACATAAAATGCACTAATGTGCTGGTGGTGGACAATCTATATCAATTCTAGTATGAAACTGAAAGGGAGCTTTCAATCCATTGTTTTAGTTACAGCTGTGAGATTTCGAGTTTTACACGACTCCTCTCCTGTGACCAAGAAAATCTGATTTGATTCCAATGATAGTACCAATTTTAACACCCATCAGCTGGTCTGGAAGGCAACCAAAGAATAACTGAAGCACCATTCACGGTGTTCTGGCTAGTTCTTATGTCAACTTGACATAATTTCAGATCATCTGGGAAAATGAAACACTGATTGAAAAAAAAATGCCTCTATCAGGAGATCTAAGGAGAGTGGCTCTGGGTGAGAGGAGAGATGGAGGGAGCTGGGAAGAGTGGAGGGAGTGGGAAATTGTGATTGAGTGAAGAATCTATTTCCAATTATATACAAACAAATAAAGAAAGGAAAGAAAAATAGTGCCTCCATCACATTGGGCTGTGTACAATTTCCTTGATTAATAATTGATGCTGGAAGTGGCCAGCTCAGTGTAGATGATTCTAGCCTTTGCATATGGTCTTAGGTTGAATGTTAAACCAGTTGAGCAAGTGATGAAGTACAAGTAAGCAACATTCTGTCATAGTCTTTTTTCTGGAGTCTGTCTCTAAGTTCCAACTTGTGTTCTATCCCTGAATTCCCCTCATGATTGACTACTGTAAGATGAGGTAAACTCTTCCAACAAAGTTGCTGTTGGTCATGGTCATTACTACAGCTATGGAAACCTACCTCAGATACATGATAGTCAAGATGAAAAAGTGTAGTGAGGATTTTGGTTTCTTTAAAAGCCCAGTTATGTTATGCGAATTTTTAAGGGCCTGCTTCATAGCAGGTGATTATGATTTACCTTGTGCACTGGCAGTGGTGTGATTTTGCCAACTGCAGATAGTTTGTTTTTGTTTTTTATTCACTCTACATCCCCATCATAGCCCCCTCCCTCCTCTCCTCCAGGTCCCACCCTCCCTCTCACTTCTCCCCTTCCACTAATCCTCAGAAAAGGGGAACCTACCCCCCACTGACCCACCTGGGCACATCAAGTCTCATCAGAATTTAACACATCCTCTTCCACTGGCAAGAGAGCCCTGCTGGGGGAAGTGATCAAAAAGCAGACAACAGAGTCCATGTCAGAGACAGCTCCAACAGTCTTTACTAGGGACCCACTTGAAGACCAAACTTCCCATCAGTTACATATGTGTAGAGAGCTTAGGTCCACTCCATGCATGGTCCTTGATTTGTGCTTCTGTCTCTGCAAGGTCCCCACTGGGTCCTGGTTAGTTGACTCTGTTATTCTTCTTGTGGAGTTTTATCTCCTCCTGGTCCTTTTATCATTCCCTGCACTTTCCCACAAGGCTCTCTGTGCTCCACCTAATATTTGGCAGTGAGTCTCAGCATCTGTTTTGATCAGCTGCTGAGTGGAATCTGTCAGAAGACAACTATGCTAGGGTCCCCTCTGCAATCTGAGCAGAGTATCATTAATAGTGTCAGGAGTTGGCATTTTCCCATGGGTTGGATCTCAGGTTGGGCCAGGCATAGCTTGGACATGCCCTCCATCTCTGCTCTAACTGTATCCTTGCACATTTTATAGGCAGGGTAATTTTTTTATAGGTGGGTTGGTGTTCCCATCCCTCTAGTAGATGCCCTGTGTCCCTACAAGGTTGTCTCTTCCATATCTGTGGCCCAGCTACTAAGAGTCTTAGCTAGAGTCACTCCCGTATCCTCCCATGAGCCTACCCTTTTATTGGTCTCCAGCTTGTCTCAGTGATGTGCCTGCACTCAGTTTCTCTTCTCTCTCCAAGTCCATTGCTAGTGGGAGGGCAAATTTGTAGAACCACTTTGGAAATATGGCACTTTTTCAAAAAAATTGAGAATAGCTCTACCTCAAGACCCAGCTATATCACTCTTGGACATATATCCAAAAGATGTCCCACCATACAACAAGGACATTTCCTCAACTATTTTCATAGCAGCTTTATTCATAATAGCCATAAACTGGAAACAACCCACATGTCCATCAACTGAAGAATGGATAAAGAAACTCTGGTACATTTACACAATGGAATACTACTTAGTTATTAAACACAAGGATATCATAAAATGTGCAAGCAAATGAGTAAGACTAGAAAAGATCATCCTGAGTGAGGTAACCCAGACCTAGAAAGACAAGCACGGTATGTATGCACTTATAAGCTATGTTAGTCATAAACTAAAAGATAACCAAACTACAATTAACAGACACCAAGAAGCTAAGTAACAAGGAGAACCCAAAGGAGGATGTTTGAATCTCATTCAGAAAAGGCAATAGATTAGATAGCATAACTGGGTGAAGTGAGGGAACAGGGTAGGAGATGGAGTATTGAGGGAAAGAAGGGGTGTGGATAAGATGTGAGGAGAGTGTGGGTATGAGGTCAGATCTTGTTTGAAATTCTGGGGACTCTTGAGAGGGTATAAACATCAGAGCCCAAAGAGGGATGTGTGTGCTCACTCCAAGGAAGAATAGGTACCTTCTCAGAGAGGGACAGCGGTGCTCCAAGAAAGAAAAGGTGCCTGCTGCTTCCCCACTGGTGCTCCTGCTTGCTCTTGTTGCTGTACGAGGAGATAAATTTGGAGACATTCTGACTATAAAGACTGGGCTTGACCCAAGAAATATGACAACCCTAGTCAGCAGGATTAGATCTCAACTCTCTCCTCTCCTCTCCTCTAATCTTTGGTCTCTCCTACCTGATATTGGGGTGATAGAAGGGATAATGGTAGAAGAGAGTTAGATGAATAAGAACCCAAATAAAATATGTTTTAAAAAGCACCAAATTGAAAGCAATATTGATGTATACTGACAGGCTAATGGATTCAATGTGCCTTACTCATAAAAGGGAGTATTGCCAACAGTTTGAATGAACCTGGAAAGATACCACTATTGATGAATTACCAAGTAACAGAACTTCAAATATTATCTGTGCTGGCTAGTTTTATGACAACATGGCACAAACTAGAGTCATTTGGGAAGAGGGATCCTCAATTGAGAAATTGCCCCAGTAATACTATCTAGTGAACAAGCCTTGGGTGCTTTCCTTGACTGATGATTGATGTAGAAGCACCCATTTTCCTGTGGGTAGTGTCACTCCAAGGCTGGTGATCCTGGCTGCTATACAAAAGCAGGTTGGATAAACCTTGGGCAATAGGGCAGTATTAACAGTATTCCTCTATGTCTTCCACACTGTGTTTTGATTCTAGGTTCCTGCCTTGTGTGAATTGCTGCCATTGACTTTATGCTGCCTTAATGATAGACTTTAATATTGAACCTTAAAATGAAATACAGACTTCCCCCTATGTTAATTTGAATCATTGGTTTTATCATTGCAGTAGAAACCATAACTAAGACACTACCTACTTTAACTTACATGAAGAATCTAAAAATGAGTCAAGTATATATATGGGAATAATAGTTAAGCTAGTTAAGCTGGATGAGACAATGAAAGAGATATTAAACATCATGTGTAAAATTTCTGTCTGAACTATAGTAAAAGTTTTATTGTGTATATAATAAAGCAAAAATAACATGTTAATCATTCACAATTATATTTTCTTCCATGTAATATATGAAGAACTAAATAATATATTAGGCTAATATGGATATAAACATGACCACTTGTATATTAAAAGAAATACTTTAGTTATTAAAAAATGTTTCTACATTGCATATGATGAACCACAGCGGTATTAGCACTGGCGAAGCTAAATCAGAATCATATCAAGTCTATGATCAGCCTGGACTAAACAGCAAGAATCTGTCTACAGGGAAAAAAATGAAAGACAACCAACAAAAGAAAACAAACTGTGTATAGCAGCTTTATTAATAATAAAGACAAACTATGAATGGTGTAAACGACACAAAAAGGAAAATAAATGACAATTTTACTGTACATATCCATGAATACTACTTCAAAATGAGAAAAAGTAAACTCAGTAACCACAACAGAACAGATACACAGAAAGAAGCAAGATGTTGGGATAAGGGACTCAGACTCAGCGGTTATTTCATGATTACTTTTCCAGATGCACATGTTAGAGAAGGTGACCAGCGAGAATAGAAATAATGATAATTGTTCTTTGTGATGATGCCCCATGCACAGGGAAAAGGATGTAGTTAATTTTGCTGGGTGAATCATGGTACTTTGTAATTTCAGTGGCTTCTGGCATGAGTTCATATACATGCCTAGATTTACCAATTTATAAAACTGAGGGGTTAGGGCATTCCAACGTACACAAATCTTACACCCCAACTCCAGAAACCAAGCAAGATAAGGCCCCAACTTCCTCCCAGTTCTTGTGTGTATCTTGCACTATCATATTATGCCTTCAGATATGTTTTTCCAATGGTCTGTATTCTTACTACCTACAATCATACTAGCCTCACAATTCCTGCATCTGACTTCTTAATTACTTACTTGGCCCACGCGATTTCTTTCTTCAGGCTTTTCACTTTTCCCCGACACTTTTCTTAAATATATAAATAATATTTCTCATCACTTGGGAGTCTCTAGCACACACAATTAATTTAAATATTATTTTTAAAACTGGTAAGCCTTAGCACCCTTTTAACCCCATTTCCTCCCTTTGATTTTTCATAGCTCTGATCATATATTCAGCCTGTCATCTATTGGCTCTTTTTGCGTTTGAGTGGGTCTCTTCTCATATTTTAAAGTAAAAGACTTTGTAGCCAGTGATGTGTGTTTGTATGTGATTTAATTGATGCTATATTTTAGAACTTAAAATATTGCCTAACACATAGGAAATGTATTATAGTAAATGAATGACAATATGAATCTCTATGTGTGTGTGAGTGTGTGTGTGAGTGTGTGAGTGTGAGTATGAGTGTGTATGTGAGTGTGTGTGTGAGTGTGTGTGTGAGTGTGTGTGTGTGTGTGAGTGTGTGTGTGAGTGTGTGTGTGTGAGTGTGTATGTATGTATATCAATGTAAGTGGATGACAATATGAATCTATATAAGTATAATCTATACTTTCTAAATAATATCTTCAGTTTCTCATTTATTAAATTGTTGAGGACAGAGCCAAGTGAGTCACGAAGAACATCGTGAAATGGATTCCTCCAGTTTTGTCTGATAGAATAATCATGAACAATTTGGGAACACTGAAAAGTCACACAATTCTGTCTCCCTTTCAGAAGGATCAAAGTACAACAAACATCTTAGTGAAAGGTTACATCATTTATCAATTGTCTATGAATAAAATAAAACCAAATTAACTTAATATACTAAAAATACACACATGTATACCACTTGGTCTTTTATTTAAAAAAAAAACTACTGTAATAATACATAAAATACCTTCTTCAGAAACAAAGTAAAAGCCACATCCTTTAAGAAACACTTTCTACATTTTGAACTGTTCTACTCATTTGAGATTCTCATGGAAATCCACAAATGAAGAGTTGTCAGTAACTCCAACATGTTGAGTGGCATCACTGTGGGTCTCCATCAGCAGTATACATGAACAGAATTAAGAGAGAGAGCACCAAAAGTATACAATGTGCTCTACCCCAACACTGCAAGGAGCATCCCTCTTTGCCATGGTACATGATCTAGTCTAGTGTAGGACTCACATTCATGACTTCTGCTTCTGCTCCCAGACTACTGAAATACAGCTTTCTAACCTCATGCACTGCCATATATCTACCCTGGCCTATAGAATCACCCTTTTATGGAAACAGCACAGCACGATTGGTAACCAGGGTTATATAGGAGCTCACACCTGGGAGCTGAGGTGTTATTTTATTTTTGTTTTTGTCAAATACTGACATCTGTCTAGTGTACTATAACTTTTTGCCATACACATCAGTATCAGTCTGCTAACCATATCCAATTTCTTTATGATGAAATTTTCCCTGGCTGCAAACTCACTTATTTCACAGTGCCTCACTAGTCTATATAAACCATGAGTCTAGACAGAGGCATGTCGTCTCCACTTTCAGACAGTCTTCACAGTATCATGGTGAAAAAGGCTTCCAAAGTGTGTTTCTAAACACTGTAAGTTGTTTCACCTGCTATAACTTAGTTATATTGAAACCTTCTTTTACATAGGAGCAAATGCCAGTGATCATCCTTGACTATTGTAGATCAATGCTGTGTAATAATTATGGAAGTGAATAGGCATTAGAAACCCCTGTATAGTAGAATATTAATTTATTTATTCATATATCGCTAATAGCATGTTTACTTCAACTCATTTTAACTGTTTTGTTTCAAACATTTTTAATCATGCATGTACATGTGTGGGTATGTTCAGGTGAGTGCAGGGTCTCACAGAGAACAGAAGAAGCTCTTAGTTGCTTTAGTTTTAGAACTATTTTAAAGATCAATTTTATTTTGCTTAACATCAACAGAGCACACAACACAAGTATATTTAATTTTCAAATATATAAGAATTGTGGAATTCTAGAGCATATATTTGAATATAAAAGATGAAAGTTCCTTTTTCCATATAAAATGCACTTTGTTTAAACTATTACAAAACATCACCATTGATATAAGTAGATGAGCAAGAGATAGAAAACCCCAAAAAGAGCTCAGAGCAGGCAAAACATCAGGCCAGAGCTAACCTCAAACTTTTCAATGAAGATATTCATTCCCAGCTTACACAGGAGAAAACAACAGAAAGAAATTCAGAGAAGACATCTTTGTTGCCTCATGTTTCTATTTCTGAAAGGAAGAGGGTAGTGAAAGAGTGAACAGGGAAATGACAGAGTTTAGAATGTTTTTCAAAAAGCAATATGGCTATAAGAGAGAAAAATATTTTTCTATTATTCATTATTTCTTAAGAAATAAAAAACATTCTATTCTTTCTATTCAATGCACTCTTGCCTTAAAAGTTAATGTAATGAGATCTCCATGTCTCACTTTATTCCATCTACTGACTGCTATTCAAATAAATATGTAAGCATTATTAAGTATAATTCTATGAATTACAGGGTCCGATATTCTTTTTCTCTATACTACTCTCAGTTATATTTATATTACAAAGCTAAACATACTAGCAGTAAAATGTTTTACAACATAAAATTAATAGAAACTAGAAAATGTAGATATAAATTTTTAACTGTCCAAGACTGGAGTTTGTCTAATTATTTCATTGGTTTTGTATACAAAAAAAAATGTGTTTTGTGCATATAAGTGCAAAATAATTTTAATTTTAGATACATTAGCTACAACTCAATTATAATACAAGGTTTACCTCAAATACTTTAAAAATGCCGTTACAGGCTGCTTAGGATAAGTTACGCAAGTTAATTGTTACTTGATCAACCCATGGTCATAACAATTACTAGTATATTTTTATCACAAGAATATACATCCTAGGTGTAACAGATAGATATGATTCTATATAAAGATAAGGTAAAATAGTTAGATAAAGTATTCAAAAATCTCAGAGACATACAAAACATGGCATTTAAGGATGTTTTTACTATTTCAAGATACATTTAAAATGAGGCAGGTTAACTCCTGGCAACATCCAACCTACTACAAAGAAGATGATGAGCAACAAAGAACCTACTTATGGAGGTGGCTTCAAATGTGGCAAACAAGCCACTGGGCAAAACGTTGTTTCTACCATAGACATAATTATGCCTAAAAATGGGCAAGCTTAGATGCAGACAGAATAGAAGGCCAAACTCTGTAAAGACAGGGTAAGCAAGTCCTCAATATTTCCTGCTTCACAAATATGTCTGTCAGATATATTAGGCCAGAAGGCAGAAGACGATGCTCCAATGTTATAGAGAGTATTGGGTGATGGTTGAGGCAGCAAATTGTCTATGTCATCTTGTCATTTGGGGAACTGCTACCCTGCACTCCTTGTATACTCAGGTAATTACTATTATTCATTATCAAGTCTCTGATGGGGTTGAAGACCAGCTAGTTTAGTTTTACAGTTAAGCTTAGATGTTTTAAGTTGATAATGATGAGATATGATAGATACTGATTCACATTTGGAATTTTAGACTCTCCAAGATAGAAAAGGTGTTTTCTTCAAGGATGCCAAATACAAATAGCCAAAACACTATAAATGTAACATTTATATAATTGCTCATTCCTGATTGTTTTGTGTTTCTTCTTGCTATAGGTAAGTTATTCTATATATTTGTAATATATAAATGCATATGTAAAAATTTAATAAAAAGAAAATGTTAAAAATTATAAACTCTTTAAATATCTCTCCATGTTTATACCAAGAATAGTCATTTTTGTTCACAAATATTTTTATGGGACAAAAATATAGTATGTATTCTATTATTCACCATCACTCAAGTTGGGACAAAAAGTAAGATTGTGTCTCATTTATTTCAGTCTATGTAGATACCTAAGAATGTTCTACAATGTTTAATTTTTAAATTTTTTTTTAGAATTTCATACATGAGAGTTGTATTTACATTATTTATATCCCTCTATTTCCCCTTCAACTTCTCTCATGTCCTGTCCCCTCAATTCCCTCTTTGTACACATGTATATACATATATATATTCATACACAGGTAGATGTGACATATATATATATACACACACACATTTGGAATACACAGACACACATACACATACACACACTCACACACACACACACCATCTAGTGTTGTCTGTTTGTGTTTAAGGCCAACAACTATGAGATTGGAACACAAATCTTATACAGAGTGTTTGTTTCAGACATAAGTAACAATTATCATTGCTACAGTCATCCAAAAAGTTATAGTCTGGATTAAAATCCTTTGTGTATGAATTTCCAGTGTATTATTTCTGTGTTTGACACCACAGAAGAAGTGTTTTAGACAATGGCAAGAATTCTGACCTGTACAGAAAACATGTTGAATGGCATGTGCAAATGCATAGTTCTATATCTCCCTTAAGAAAAAATAGAAGCCACTAAGTTCCTCCTTGTATTAAGATTTTAGAATGACTGGGTCATGATTTATATACAACTAGAAACAAAAGGAAGGATTACTTCAAAGGTGTAATCACAGTTTTAGAGGTATGTTACGGAAAGGACTGATGTGATCTGTACGAATCACAAAAGGCTCTTTGAGGAGGTTGGATGCATTCACAGAGGAGGCTCTGCCCCAGGGAATTGCCTGTGCAGAGCTCTCCTGCTCTATTGAGCAGTGCTGCAGATCGATACAGAGGACTCAAACAGAAACATGAGCCCACCAACAAACATCAAAGCCTGCCTTCTGTGGTTATCACAACCTTCTCCCTTGGAACAAAAGGAGAGCTGACTACCTCCCAACTCTGACTTCCTTATTCCCTCAAAGTAATTCACATTTGGGTTAGACTATGGCCTATTTCCAAGAAAGATGAACTTTGTGCATGCCAACCCTTACCCTTTCATTGCTTTTGGGAGCTGAAGCCTACAATTAGTTCTAATAAAGGGCATAATGTGCTCAGGAAAAGCAGCTTGCACTAAGACTAGGCCAGTCTTCTTCAAGGCAACAGCATCGTGGAAGGTGAATTGGACTGTCTGTCCCACTGAGGCACACCACTGTCCAATTCACATTATGTTACCAAAATCCTGTGCACAAACACCTACATTCCTTGAGTTCAGAAAGGTCAATTCATTCTCTACTCCATCTGCCTTTCATTTCAAAGGAGTGTTTGACTCACTTATGCTAGGACCTTGAAGTTGAATGTTACACCAAAGTTAGTATGTTTCTAAGAGCAAGCCAAGCCTTCTGCCTAGATCCTCAGTGGGTAATTATCTTGTAATTCTCACTATGTCCTCTCTTGTTCTGGAAATGACCACTCCTGCAATCAAACCTCTGAATGTTTAGTCACACAGAAGACTAAGACAACCAAGACTGCCTGACACTTAAATGTAGCTTCTGCTAACACACTGTCTTTCTACTTCCCTCTCCCTGCTCTAGTTTCTGTGTGGGAGTTCATTTTGCCTGACATCCATGTCTTCCTGAGTAACCTAAGTCAATAATATGTTTTGATTTATCAGCACATTAACTGCCACACTTAATAAGTCGCTGTCATCAAGTACTGAATTGCATCTGATTTGATTTCCCTTCCCAAGCCTTCTCTCTCAGGAGCCTCATACAGATCTGAACAAAATAAAAGACAGGCAAGTTCTCAGACATGATAGTACGAAGTAGATTGGAAAACCTAAAGTGAATGGATCCATACTCAAAGAGTGCACTGTTGGGAGGAATCCCAAGATGTTTACGAAAGCAATGGCTCTTGACGCTCTCTGTCCAGCATCCTCTAGCTAATCAGATGTCAGGAGTTTGTAAAGGATTCACTCTGGAAGCCATTATGGCTAAATGATGGTCCTTACTCTGGCCAGTTTGCTTCTTAAATTGAGGCAGTGAATCATCTAACCTTGAGGCAAGATGCTTCAAAATTCTTTTATCCATTATTTGTCAGGTTTTGGAGACAACAATCTTTTTTTTTTTTTCAAGCACAAGAATAGTGTGTGGCTCTGAGTCGAGATGAGAAGATGCATGTAATCTATATGCTAGAGAGCAATGTTGCATTGAAGTGTGTGGTGGTAGATAGTATGAATGAGAGCAGTTAGAAGGTTCTAGAAGACGACGTAGGTAGCTTACATACAGAGACACATAACAATCAGAAACCTGTACCTCACTTTATTATTTCCTTATAAGAATACAGAAGAAATTTAAATTGTCATGTTCTGGTATTATTACCCATGCAACAACATGAGGTTTTCATTTCCTCTTTTCAAGTTGAGCATACTAGGTTACGTGCTTAATAGAAAACCTTTTCTTTCATATTAACATCGAAACAATTGCACCTTAGAGGGAATTATATCTCTGTTTATAGATTTATATTAACATCAAATGATCTCTACATGCTGCGCTTCTGTACCAAATATCTGGAGATATAAAGAAATATACATCTGTTAGCTTCTAGTAAACATTTGTTCACTAAGTAAACTTTTTTGTGACGTTTAATACACTACAACGATAGGAATCACACATATTCAGAAGGCAAAAATAAATTTCACATATCTGTATCTACTTTTCAGACATGACGAAACTAATTTTTCTAAAGAATAGTATCTTTTCCGCCATTTTCCTTCTACATACACTTCATTAATAGAGTTCTTTTTAGATTTAAATTACTTTCTACCTACATTGCTTGTCCCACATTTTTAAAAACAGGTTAATTCAAAGGAAGCACTCAGGCATCCTTTTGTGTCTTGAGGATAAGAACATCTCAAAGGAAGCTCTAGGTTGCTTTGTAGGGCTGTAAGGAACGAAACTGTGTTCCATTCAAACAAGTGCATCAACACTTCTTTAACTTGAATATGAGTTGAAATCCAGACACAGGAATAAGGCTTTTTTAAAAATGAAAATGTCTTCTCTAAAAAGACAATCTGCACTAGAAAGCTAGAGGGTGGTAGCAACTGATCTCTCAGTGAAACAGAAAGACAAAGTAAGGAAAACAAACCTGTGACTTCTCTTGCTGAGGGTCTCACACTAAAAACACTAACCCAATTTATTTGGCCTTAAACGACTAATTTTTGTGCTGTTCATTTGTGTGTGTGTGTGTGTTCATGGGATACCCTAATCATTATATCATGACTGGCAGCATCCCAGAGATCTGCCAGCAGGCGCTGGTCCAGTCATGCCTCTATTCTCACCCCACCAGCCATGAATATGTGGATGCCAATATTACTTTCCAATTCACCAACTATCTTCTGATCATACTTTGAGCCTCATTACCTCATAAGGCCTTTCATTCCCTTTATGTAGCCTTTATTTTTCTTTTCGTTTGCTGTCTCCAAAACTTCACTTTGTGCTTGAGATGGACTCTCAAAACCAGGTTTGCTTAGATTGATCTTGTGATACTTTGAAGATCTGGCCATTATGATCTCTTGCTTCTGCCTCTCTGCCTGGTGTGCTGGTCCTATAGTCATATGTTTACTAGGCAGAGTCCATTAATCCAATTTTTAAGCAAGGAAGAACTTGGCTTCTATTATTTATTAAAAGAAAAAGTTTCAAATATAATGAAATTGGTATCTACAATCTTATACTAACAATAAAAGTATGGAATCCTATCAGTAGTAACTATTATCAGTCAAATTGGCCAATTATTCTACTTTCAAAAAGCTGAAATAGAAGTTTACTGTTTGTGTATGTTTTCTCAAAGTATGATCAATGGTGAAAAATGAAAAAGATATTTTCATATATTTTATGTTGATTCAAACTTCTTTGACCTTATTACATAAAAAATTTTATCAATATTTTCAAAGTAATATTATTTATCTTTGGAATTATATTTATTTTGGGGAGAGTAGCATATATCAGGACTCCTCTATGGATTTCAGGTGCCAACTTCAAGAATCTGTGCTCTTCCTTCATCACCCAGGAGAGGGAACTCAGGTCACTGGTACTTTTACCTGCTGAGCTATATCACTAGTACGTGAGTGAACATTTTTATAAAGTCTTACCCCAAACTATTTTTCCTAAGCAATTGCATAGTAATGAAATGCATTGTATTGAAAACAATCTAGACTGTAGACTATTTTATTACTCAGTATTGAGAGAAATCTCACAGGACACAGTCATTGTGTATATACTGAAAAGGGATATATTGGGAAACTCATCACTTAGAAGACAAATATATATATAACCTTCCTCGTGTATTGTAATGTTGTAATTTATGCATTGTTATTCTTAAACTGCGTTATAAAAATGAAAAATCTAACAAACAGTTTATACAGTCCTCTTGTCGGCATGCAGATATCATGTGTTTTACTAAAACCCATGTCTTCCCCTTTACCAGCTAACATTCTACAGAATCTCCGTGGTCTATTCTCTCCCTGTGACTCAACCATCACTTCCGGATGACAACTTAGTGAGAAAATGAAAGTGTAGTCCCTCTGTTAGCCAGAACAGAATACTGGCAAGTAATATCCAAGACATCAGGTTTCCACTGAAATGTTAACTTATAGGCGACAGACTAGTTTAAAATTTTTAAGAGAAAGCTTATTTTCATTCTGTAATTTTAACACATATTCTGTCCACAGAGGACATACAAGTTATTGGGCTGAGCATGGTACCTTGTGCCTATAATCACAGAACTCTGGCAGGAGCCATGGGGGGATCACTACACCTAAGGCATGCTTCCTCCAGCAGCAAGTCACCACGAGCCAGCACAACCAAGGGAGATCTTGTGGCAAGTAAAAATAATGACATGAGGGTATCTTCATGTTTGGTAAAGCCAGCTACAGGTAACTTATGAGTCAGCATGCCAGGTGTAGGGTTATAAGTTTCTCATTTAGTCAGGCTGCCAACCTCATCCAATAATTCTGAAGTCTAGAGGTATTTTTGTCAATTAAGAAGGGGTTACAAGTAACTGAGGATTCAGGTCTTATGAACAAACCTAAATTATAGCAAATCACGTAACTCACAGGCTGACCTATACATAATGGCCCTGTCTAATTTGGAAATGTCACTTCTGTGGTATCTAAAAATTAAATTACATTTATTTAAGCCTGTATTTAAACTTATTATCTTTAGCAGAAAAACTTCACACATTTTATTGAACTTTTTTATAATCATCTTTGTCCTAAAAGTGTCTGTGTTCTCAAATGTAACTAGTTATCTTTGATCAACCAACATTTTTTCAGCTCTAACCTGTACTGCTTTAAAAAAAAAATTATTTCAATAATTTATTCAGATTACATCCCGATTGTTATCTCCTCACTTGTATCTTCCTGTCCCCCCCTCCCTGTCTCACCCTATTCCCCTCTGCAAGACCTGTGACAGAAGGGGAACTCCTCCTCCACCATATGGTCACAGCCTATCAGGTCTCATCCAGATAACCTGCTTCCCCTTCCTCTGAGTGCCACCAGTCCTCCCCACCAAGGAGAAGTGGTCAAATAGGGACCACCAGAGTTCATGTCACTACTCCCTTGTCTTGTAATGGCTTTGAACTAATTTCCTGAGTCCTTTTAATCAAACAAGTATTCAGAGTATAAATAAAAGTAAGAAATTTGTCTGCAGTCCTGTGCTGAAGAATTTGCTAAGAAAGCACGTATCAGGTGAGTTCCATGGTATAACTGCAATGTATGGTTGAGTAAGCATACCTGCAGAAGACGAACATGGGAGAAACCTTAAGGAATGGATAAGGAGTTTGCGGCAGAGAAACACAAGAATTTTCAGGAATAACATGATCAAAGCTACATAGCTGCAAAGTGTTAAACTGTAAGTAAAACCAATTCAGAGTGAGAACCTAAGGATAAGGAGCAGAGGCCTCAGAAATGACAGGTCTGGAGAGCTGCCATAGAACCGATCATTAGGAAAATCAAAGTGTCACGATTTCCAAAAGTGTAATATGGAATGCCGTAACTTTTCTAATTAGGCCACAGAACTGTCAGGCAGATGTCAACAAGCCAGAGAACTAAATGGCTATCCATTGTTTTTCATGATGTTAAAATGCCTTTGGTCCATTACTTTTCTCATTACTGTGATCAAATACCAGACCAGAAGTAACAAAGGAGGAAGCCTACTTTGGCTCACAGTTTAAGAAGGAATATAATCTATTATAGCCAGGAATCCATGACAGCTGGAACAGGATGAAAGTGGTATTTTGTATCCACAGAATATATGAATAGATGGGAAGCAAGGCAAGGGTGTGTAAACTCAGGCCCTCCCCTAGAGACCAACTATTCAACTAAGGCCCGACTTTCTTAATCATCTACAAGCTGTCAAGACAGCATCGCCTCTTAGGGATCAAAGCAATCAAATAGAGAATCTTATAGGGGACATTTCACATTCCAACCAAACAGCCCTGTGTTAGTATCAAATTATAGGAATCACAATGAAAATCCTGGAGTTGTACTATTTCCCCTCAGTGTTTCTAATCAAGCAGAGTTAAACATGGATGCTGAAATTACTCGCTCAGGTGGAAACTATTATTTACTCCATCAAATAAATTCTGCTGGTGCTCTGAGGCTTTCCTACCAGCTTGCTTTTCAGCCTTTGCTGAAATCTCTAGGCCCAGGAATTAATATCTGTGGTATCACATGGATTCATGGACACAAAGAGAGTGTAACTTTAGATTTGACTTTGAACCAATAGTCCGGCTGTTAAAACAGTGCATTTAACAGTACCCAGGGGAACGAGTAAGCATGGTGTTTAATGCAAACTAGCTTGTGGAAAAATATGATCACTTCCTATTATATTACAAAGCAATAAAATATTAAAAAGGACTCCTTGGGGAGATACTTAATGTATATTGATAAAGTTGATAGCCTGGGGAGTTGTATCCTAACATAAGTAGAATACAGTATTAGGGAAATTGTAGGCCAGCTATTTCCACCAAAGTTATGTAGAATGGAAAAAATATATTTGAGCTAGAGTATATACTAAAATAATTATAATATACACTGAAACTAGGCAACCCTGAAGTGCAAAATCTATTTTCTGTCACGCTTATTCCAACAATGTAATTTTATTTTTTTACCTTTTGTATTTCTTTATTTTGTGTGTCTGAGTGTTCCACATGAAAGTATGTGTGTACACCATGTACCTGGCTATGGGTGGTTGGAGACATCATATGAGAGCTGGGAACTGAACTCTGGTCCTCTGCAAGTACAGAAAGTACTCTTAACCATTGATCCATCTCTCCAAACTCACACATGTGGATTTTAAAAGAATATATATATTTCTCGCCATTGGTCCTGAGGAAATATAAAAGCAAGAGATGACACTAACAATGGTTTGTATTTATTTATTTATTTGGAAGCATTGAGGAGACACCCCAGGATATCTAACATCTAGATTAGGGAATCTTAAACCTTTTGTGCAGCTATTTGCTTAGATTACACTGAAAACTAATTTGATCACATTAACATCAGCAACAATAATAATACCACCTAACATTTCTTTCAGGTTGACTGTAGCCTAGGCGCTATATTAGTTACTCAAATCCTGGCACATAATAATCTCATGAAGTAGAAGTCAAGCATTTTCTTCAGGCACAAAGCATGTGAATCCTGAATATGAACTTATACTGAGATGAATTAGAGTTAATTCTTGTAATTATTACATTGTTATACTTATTTTGAATATCTCAGCAGCATGGTTACAATGAAAAGGGTGATCATCTACATCAACAGACGTCTCTCTCACCTGGCACTGTGTTCCTATACTCACATGAGCAGACCCTTCAAATAGCTAGGGGACAGATAGACAAGTAGACAGGCATACCAATGGATAGACTGAAGAAATATTAAATCAAACATGGATTAGTGGATTTAGGCGAGGAGGGTAACTCAACAGCTACTAGTGAGCATTTAAAAGTACCCAGAGGGAATCCTGTAGCTAAGAGCTGCACAACATTTATAACATTTAAGCAGATGAGAATTAGGGACTGTAAGACTTTAGAATTCATACCGGCAGGAAGCCTCAAGCAGTGATGATAAAAGAAAACAAAATGATGCAAATTTAAGTGGGTTAAATAAAGAGAAAATCAGTAGGGGGGGGGAGTCTTTAATCAAGCCAAAACGGTGAAGAGAATAGAGGTTGATGATGGGTAAATGGTTAACAATTTTATGTCTACTGAGATCAGCTCTATTCAGGTGAGTTGTTTTTATTTTCTCAGTCTTTAAGTTCTTGGTAGCTTAATCTGTTAAAGCAAGAATATGTAAGATTGTAGGCATTATATGCTCTCACATGAAAAAAGAAGTTGATTTAAAATGCTTAAGATTTAAAAGCTAAAATGAAATTTAAATATCACCATCAAACCACACCAAATGAAAATAAAAAAAGAACAAAAAGAGGTTAATTAAGCTTACTTTCATCACTCTAAATGTCATTGACATGAACTTGAATAAAATATTATTTAGTGGCAGAATATGCACTGAAACACAAAGCCTAATTCAGGAAAAAAAAAAAGTGTGTGTGTCTCCAGGTTTTCCTTAAAAGAAATAAACGCAAAATAGATCATTAAAGATGATGAACCATATTTGTCTCTAAAATATTTTACAGGAAATGATGTCTCACATACGTTCTAAGCTTCTGATCATCTCTCTATATTCTTGTTAGATTTAGAGATAAGGCCGATCACAGAGTCTACTCAATTTAATGTCCCCTGACAAAGATGCACAATATGGCCATTATAATTTTAAGCTCTTGAATTGTTTAGACACCTAACACAAACACTGTTTTCTCAGGCTTTGTTGGAAGGTGCATTGGATCCAGTAGATTATGTGTACAGTGGAAATATGAAATAGAAGAAATTTGTTTCAATCTTTATAAAACATACATCTGAGAAAATATAACAGCAAAAAAAAAAAAAACATGGTGAGGATTAAACTGTGTTACAGAAAATTTTATAAAATGGAGTTTAGGGCAAATGAGTCCTGGGAAAAAATAAAAATGCATAAATATAAAGGATTAAGTAAACATGAAAAAACAACCTAGAATAGTTTAAAGTGTGGCAACTGACTGATGGAAGAAGTTCAAGATGAGAAGACACGCAAGATGTGAGTCACACGGGAAGGACAAAGTACAGGGTGAAACAAGTACAATAGGCCTTAGTTTGGCAGATCAACTTGAAAAAAAAAAAACCTGCCTCAATGTACTTGTCAAAGTGAACTACTGAAGGTAAGCTCCCTAAGTGTAAAGGGTGTTTGTGACAGGTGTTTGATATCAGACAGATCACTAAAATGAGTCTGAAGTGGGAGATTTACACAAGAAAAACCACATCCCAGTCTTGCACTCCTCGGTAACAGAGAGCATGCCCAGTTGCACTGAGTGATTTAGAAGTTGACAAAGAACTATTCCAAACAGTCAACTAGTTTGCAAGAAAAACATATTCTCACAGTCTTTGCTGTCAGATAGAGACAAAATGCATACTCACCCTCCTTTTTAAATACTTTTGTTATAAGGTGTAAATATATGTATGGCCTAGACTCTGTATCTAGGGAGAGGCTTGCTATTGTCCCCAATACATTCCGGCTAGTAGTCAAGCCTGTGATATCTGATATGCCTGGAATTTAGCCTTGGGTTACTCCTTTGGTATAGTGAATTGTATTATAACCTCAGTACATGGTGTACTATATAAGTTCCTCACCTCCCACAATGCTTTGCATTACCTTCATATAAACCAGCTCACTTAATATTCATTCAGCTTGAGACCTTTTTTTTGACATTCAATTTGGATCATGTGGACCATATCAACAATCAGAAATGCTATATATTAATTTTCATTAAAACTTTATTTAACATAAAAAAGACTAGGGCTGAGGACATAGCTTTGACAGTAAAACAGTTTGCTTAGAAAAGTGATCCTGGGAACTCACATTTAAGAGAAGCTAGCATGCTGTCATGCACTTGCACTCTCAGAACTGGGGAGGAAGAGCCAAGAGGATCTTTGGGGCTCTCTGGTCAGCGACTCTTCCTAATGGGCAAGCTCCAAGCCAGTCATAAACCTCGTCTCAAAGGAGATGGGTAACACACAAGTAGACTTCCTGCCTCCACTCACATGTATACACATGAACATGCACACAGACACATACACTCAAAGAAATACAAACATGTACATTATATTCCTAAAATTAAATTTTTTAAATTAAAAATATCTACAGCTGGGTGGTGGTGGCGCACACCTTTAATCCCAGCCTTTGGGAGGCAGAGTCAGGTAGATCTGCCTGAGTTTGAGGCCAACCTGATCTACAAAGTACGTTCAGGACAGCCAAGGCTACACAGAGAAACCCTGTCTTGAAAAAAGGAAAAATATCTAATGTTGTGATCTACTGAAGTTATTAAACTTCTAAGAGTTAGGATATAAGCAATATATACTCAAAAGAATTTAGAGCTGTTCATCTTCTAATGGTTTATAGCTATCATTTACCAATAGAATTAAATGTCTTGGCAAATTGTTCAATAATCTCATATAATTCTTCATATAACTCCATGGGATAGTCACTGTGTTTTCAAATATTTTGAACATATATGTAACAAGTAATTATAATAGTTCAGCATAGTGTATGTGCTGGTAATGTGCTGAGCACTTTATGAGTGTCCTATGACCTAAGCACAAAAAAAAAAAAAAAAAAAAAAAAAATCCCTATAGTAGTCAGACATAGCCTTAACGTGGCTTAACTGATTTGGAAAGAAAAAAAGGTAGTGTTAATTAGGAGGAGATCCTGACTAAAATAAATCTCACAGATTTCTGAATATACATCTTGTATTATAGCAAATTAAAAAAAATCTCATGATTTCAAGCCTCCCTCAGAAGCCAATACCAATAGCTCCACTGGTAGACAGAGTAATGCATGAGACCCTACCCTATCCATGCTGGGATTTGGGCTGCCTTGATCTTGGGGAAGGCTTGTGTACACACTCATTGCTGTTGTGAGTCCATGTGTATAATGGGCCTGACACATTTAATAGATGAATTTTCACTGGACAAAAAAATAATTAAGTAGTCACTTAATCTGACCACTGCCAAATAAATGGCAACTTTCTCATCACTTGGAAGAGTTAAGTAACCACTAGTTGTTTGGACAGTAAGTATTAATGCTTCCTAAAACTATTACCCAAATATTTCTAAATGACTGAACTCAGAAAACTTATGCCTCACCTCAAATACACACACCTACTGTTTGTAATTGGGATTTAATATCTTAGGCAGGGATTTTTCATGACTTTAGAGCCTATCAGTTCTTCCCTTAGTTTCCCACTGGGGCTTTGGTCCTTACTTATCACTCTGCATAAAACTCAAGTTCAAGTGAATCAAAGACCTCAACATAAAACTAGGTACTCTGAACCTGATAGAAAAGAAAGGGCATAGCCCTGAATGTACTGGTACAGGAGGTGACTTTCTGAATAGAATACGGATAGCAAAAGCACTAGACTCAAAGCCAGATGCTTGGTCAAGGGCTTTAAGTTGTATGGAAGAGATGGGGAATGGATGGATGGGGCGAAGGGGACATTGTCAGAATCTCCACAAGACTTTTAAGGCTGGCAGATGGATCTGGACACAGGGACGGGGGAATGCACAAACTGATACACCAACCAAGGATACTGCAAACAGAGAACGTGCACCCCTGTTCAAATGTAGCCAATGGACAGATCATTCTCCACATGGAGAAAGGGAGGGGAGAAGAAACTGGGGGACTCCCTCTGACAGGAACTCTGGTGTGCGATTTGATCACTGCCCCTTGGCAAAGAGGCTCTGTGGGAACACAGCGGTAGGAGAAGCAGGCTATCCAGATGGGACCTGATAGGCTGCGGTCAGATGGTGGGGGAGGAGGATCCCACCAATCAGAGGATTAGGAGAGCGATTAAGGCAGAAAAGGGAAGAAGGGTGGGAACAAAAAGATAAGAATGAGGGGATTATAATTGAGATGTAATGTAAATAAGTTATGAAAAACATGTATAAAAATAAAAATAAAACGTTACCCTGCTTACACCCATGGGGGGGCAATTAATAATTAATAAATGGGACCTCATAAAACTTAAAAGCTTCTGTAAGGCAAAGGACACTGTCAATAGGACAAAATGGCAACCTACAGAATAGGAAAAGCTCTTCACCAACCCTACATCTATTAGAGGACTGATATTCAAAATATATATTAAAAACTCAAGAAATTTGATGTATAAAATAACATAATCCAGTTTTTAAAATGGGTACAGATCAAAACAGAGAATTCTCCACAGAAAATTCTCAGTCACAAATGGCTGAGAAACATTGAAAGAAATGTTTAACATCCTTGGATATCAGGGAAACGTGAATAAAGACTACTTCAAGATTCCATTTTACACCCTGTCAGAATGTCTAAGATCAACAACCCAAGTGACAGCTCACACTGGTGAGGGTGTAGTGGCAGTGCAAACTTGTACAGTCATTATGGAAATCAATATGGCAGTTTCTCAGAAAATTGGGACTCAATCTACCTGAAGATCCAGCTCTACAACTCTTAGGCATATACCAAAGGATGCTTCATCCTACTGCAAGGACAGGTGCTTGGATTTATTTATTGTGGCTTTAACTATAATAGACAGAAAATAGTGAGTGAGTTAATCCAGGCTCAGAAAGATAAAGATGGTATGTATTAACTTATAAGTGCAATTAGCCATTAAGTAAGTGGTAGCCAAACTACAACCCATAGACCAGAGATGTTATGTAAAGAGGAGGGTTCTGGAGGCAGGAGCAGGTGCATGGATCTCCCTGGGAGAGAGAAATAGAATATCCTATTTTAATTTATAGCCTATGGCCGAGCATGTCGTCTAACTTGCTATTAGATTGACCTGAAACTTTTGATCCTCTTGCCTTGGCCTTTTAAGTGCTTGCATTAAATGCAAGCAACTGTATTCTCAGCTTTTATTTTAGTAGTATTGACAGACTTCACAATTCTACAATGGGCACATGGACTAATGTATCCTTAAAGTCACCATCTGATGGTCCCGGGAATTTTGAGTTTTTCCTTTCTAAATAAGTGCATTTGAGAGAGAGAGAGTGGGGTGGGTATCATGGGAAGAGTTGGGACAAATGTGAGAAGAGTTAGAACTGGGAGAGGGAGTGAGGAAACGATGTATATGTAGTACCCATGCATGAAAGTCTCAAAATATAATAAAATTAAAATTTGAAGTAGTATATAGCTTAGATTATATTTCAAACAAGTTGGCTTCTCACCACCAATTTACAGTCTCTAACAACACCAGCTTCTCCAGAATTGTGGATAACCTGATACTGAAGTTTACCTCCATGATATTGTCAAATAACTATCACAAAGTTTTCAATTATATTTTACATGTGAAGTCTAGTTCACTGTATGCTCATAAGCTTTTATACGAACCAGGGCCACAGAGTGCTAAGGCAAAATCTAGTACAATAGTGAGAATGGTTAGGATTACTAAGAGTTGTGTCGAATTGAGGCCATCTGAGAGTTTTGCTTTTCTTTAAATCTATAGTGAGCCATATAATACTGGTGGCCTATCACAATGGAAATTGCCATAAATAAAAGTATTGAGATCTAAAACTCATTTTATATTTCAGAAACAATGGCACTGAATTTGTTGCATGAATGCAGATCCCCAAGAGTGGAGATGGTAGTGACTCTAATTTTGCAGATGAATCTAAGACAAAATTAACTTAGTGAGAAGACTCAGACTCATGAACAAAATGAGTTGCTAAGTTCTCTCAAACCCTTACTCATAGTTAGTATTTATTAAGCAGAAACAACAGCTACATTATAGACTTCTTAAATAGAAAATTTCAAAGAAGAAAGACATTTCTGCTTATTCACTCTATTTTCAAAAATTTTTTAAATGTAACCTGGGCTCAAATTCAATTTATGATTTTTGCATAAACAAACATTTTATTATATTTAATTTGAGAACCACATAAAGCAATATTACCTTTAGTTTGCACATGAAAAAATGGAAGCCAGTGAAAGTATTCTATATGCCAAGAAAACAAACCCAGACATCCCCCGATCAGGGGGTTGAGCATGGGTCTATGTCGGCCAAAGAAGAAGGTCAACCTGTTTTTCAAATTTGCCTACTCTCTCACACAATTCTCCAACAGAAAGTGACACTTTGCCTGTAGCATTGGATAATAGTGATTCTTCACTTGTTCGATCTATTTTTGTTAAATGACACATTCAGGGTCATTTTAATTTAATAGAAATCATAAGTCTCTTATTCTTTCAGAAATAAATCAATGGGAAATTTGTGGATTTTTGGTTCAGCACTTACATAGAAAAAATTCCCATTGACACACAGATGTGAATTCCAACTGATGAGCATAAAATAATTCCTTGAAATGTTAATCATAATCTATTTTAACAAGACAAAATCTTCCTGAGTTTGCTTTCGCATCACTCACTATCACTCCATGCTAGTCTCTCCCTACAAAGTACACTATTTACAGCATTTGCAATTTCCCTACAAAATACATGCAGAAATTGACAAGTATGAGCCTGGTATGAGCCACCCTGTAACACATTTCAAAATCCTCATAGCATTTCCTGCCATACTCTGCTTCTTGTTTGAGACACTAGCATGAACAGCAAAATTTTAAATGTAGCCATTTTTTAAAGTTGTTTTGTTCCATGTGGATGGAAGAAGGTCTTTGTAAATTCTGGTATGTTCTCTTCAAGCAAGCTTGCTTTAACAACCAAAAAATCATCTTGTGTGATTACAGCACAATTACCTTGACTTCGTGTCTAAATATGCCAATTCAGGTTTGATATCTGTTGCTTGATTTCTACAAGTGGGTAGAATGCTCACTCATTTCCTGGCAGAATCCCCTGGATGAGACTAGACAGCGCATAGAAAAACACTTTCAAAGCTCTCACGTATTATGTAAATATAATAATAAGAATACCTACACAATTTTGACATGGAAATATCCATTTGGGACTAAGATAATGTCTAGGGTTGAGAGAGTTAATTTCCATAATCCACTCTTACTATTTTTCCCTCTTTTGAAATGGAATACCCCCATAATTCCTCAAACTTGAATACGAGATAACCTGAAAATTATTAACTTCACTGAAGCCGGACATATGAAACTGAACTTAGTAGCCAGTTTCTACCTTTCTCTGTGCTCATATTGTCTCCTGTTTTTCACAAGACCAAAATCAAATTTATTTTGTGAAGTTAGGTACTTTAATTGTAAAGAGCACAGCACATTGCCAGGGATATTTGTGATTGAGGTTTAATGTAATTTCCAAATAGGGTAGGAAGAACAGAATTCTAATAAATAGGACAAGTTTAAACTGGATCAACTAATATAAATTCTGGTTCCATTTCACATTCTAAATTAGCCTGAAAAGTCAGAATTTTGATTCTCATTATTTTGAATAACCATCATAGCATATTTCATTTTTACTCTATATTATACTCACTAAATGATTCAATACAAGCTTATTAATTAAAGAACATTTTATTCAACATAAAAAGTCTTTTAAAAAGTAAAATTTGATCAAGTCCTTTTGTTTTTTTTTTTAAAAACAAAAATATATGTGGGAAATGTAAACAAAATGTATGAATAACTACAAAGTTCTAAATATAAGTATTTTATTTATGCCTTCTAGAGATAGCACCAGTCAACTAAAAAAGAATGGAAAAATACAATGTCACATAAAAACAAAGTCACATCTTATGCAAAATCAAAATCAATAAAGTATGAATATTTTGGTAAGCTAGTAATGTAATCTTCTTTTAAAAATTTCCAGTTATTATCACTCACACATAAAACTGATCCCATTATCCTGTAGGACAATAATACTTTATTTATTCTAGTTCTTTTGGTAGATAAAATAATCTGGCCTACAAAGATTTCTATGAAAGACAAAAATTGAGTAGAAGGGTGACAAAGACTGTACATAGGAATTCAATATAGAATACAGATTTTGTAATAACAGATTGAATTTGTTTATTAAGATCTACAAATTTATTTTATGTTACCTATAGCATTATATGTCTGTAAAAAGTGAATCTTTAAAAATAACTGGGATAAAATTAAGCTCTATTACTCCAATAATGGTTATACTTAGACAGGAACATTTTGATTCCTTACTAACAATTTACTCTACCATAACTCTTGATTTCTTTTAAATTTCTAGTAAATTAAGAATGTATTAGAGAAGGGGTTGAGTGGAGAGTGGGGACTGACTCGGATACGGACTCTGGTGCTCCATATTTGGCCACTTCCCCGTGGTGGGGAGGCCTGGTGACACTCAGAGAAAGAATAAGCATGCTACCAAGAGGAGACTTGATAGCCTATGACCATTTAGTGGGGGAGGAGGGCCCCTCAGTCCAGGGGAATAGGGTGAAAGCTGAAGGGAGGGAGGAACAGCAGGATACAAGGGATGAAATAACAATTGAGATGTAATCTGGATAAATTAATTAAACTTATAGAAAAGAATTCAAACTCTAACCGGGTGCCATGGGACACTCATGAAATCCCAATAGATACAAGCAGATCTATGTGAGTTCAAGGCCAACTTGGTCAACAAAGAATTCGGGGCAGCCAAGGCTACACAGAGAAACTCTGCCTCTTAAAAAATAAAAAAATAAATAAAAATTTATATTCGCCAGTATGTGTGATTAATACAAAGTAGGACTAGAGTATGGCACAGTGGTAGACTGATCAGAGTTGAGCCTTGATATAACAAAAGAGAAGAGAGGGAAAGAGGGACAGTGGGAAGGAAGGGGATTGAGAGGGAGTGGGGAGAACCATGGGAAAGAACAGAAAGAAGAAAAAGACATGGCTTGTCTCTACTGTGACAAAACACCCAAAGAAAGCAACTTTGGGAAGAATTGTTTATGGCTTACCATTCTAAGGCACAAACAACCACAGCAGTGATATCATGGCAGTGGGAGTGTGAGGCAACAGATCGCAGTCTGAAACAATATGAATACTCCTGCTATACGAGGCTTCTCATTTTAATAAAGTCCAGGACCCCAGCCCATGGTATTGTGTTGGCAATAATTAAGGTGTGTTTTCCTATCTCAATTTATCTAGTGTAAAAAATTCCCTCATACACAATCCAAGAGGCTGTCTCCTTGGTTGGTCTAGATTTCGCTAAGTTGTCAATCAAGAATTATCACAGACGGACAGGGAGGAAAGGAAAGAGAGAATGGAGGGAGGGAGAGCGATTTCTTATAAAGTATAGCAAGTATTTTTTTTTGTAAAAGTCACATGTTTGTATACACGGATTCAATCAATAAAAGGCATTCAATTAAAGTACTAATTATTCTGCTCATCTTTCCATTTTCCTTTCACTTTTATCAATGAACTGGTTGTTATGATGTTTTTGATCTAATACAAACTTAATGAAAATAATTTAATAGGTATTTGAACATTATCACAAAAGCTACTGCAGTGGCCCATCTTAACACTAAATATAATTTAGAAATTAGAAATTTTAAAGTGGAAGTTTTATGTTTAATAAAAGAATGATATGAGACATAAGGCAATACAATATAAGGTACCAGAAGCAGATATTATGTTGTAGAGGAGTTTATTAAAGGAGAGAAGGAAAGTGGGAGGGGTACCCCAGAGAGACAGAGACAGAGACAGGAAGAGTGAAAAGAAGAGAGAGGAAGAGTAAGAGGGAGGAGCAAGGTAGGACTGTCCTTTTACATAACCCTGGGAAGGTCCACACTGCCATGGCAGGTAGGCAATAACATCACAGGTAGGCAGACTGAAGCAGACCCTAATGTTCCTACCTTTTTCTATAACTAAAAAATGAGGAACATTGGATTGTTTTATAGAAGGTAAGCTAAAGTATATGAATGTAGGTTCACTGGAAGCAGCTTTTGGCTGCCATATAAGGGGAAAAGAGAGAGAAAAAAGCAATTATATCAAAATATCCAGATTATATAGTGAAAGGGATGGGAAAGTTCCGCCTTGAAATTTCAAGGTAGAGGGCAGGCTACATAAGCCATGTCCTGCAGCAGATAGGGTCTGAGGAGCGCTGGGAGAACCAGGAGCTGTTTGTCCCAGGCCTGGGGCCCAGCATTTCAGCCATTTGCAGGTGGATAAGGGGTGAAGTAATCTTCTTAAATACTTCCTGCTGACAGTAGGGTGACAAGGTGGTTCAAAAGGCTGAGATGTTGCCTAGGTTCCAAAAGAACAGGCTGTTGCATTTGCTGCCCAGGATCTGAGAACATCTGCAGCTGGGAAGGGCAGTGCAGGTCCAGCTAGGAGGAACAATGCAGGTCCAGCTGGCACAAGTTTTGAGGTTGGACAGGAGAGATAGAAGGCAATAAGATATAAGGGAATAATAGGGTGATAAGGTACCAGGCAGCAGATATTATGTTGTAGAGGAGTTTATTAAATGAGCATGGGGAAAGAAGGAAAGGGAGAGGGGTACCTCAGAAAGAGAGAGAGACAGAGACACTAAGTGTAGGAAGAGAGAGGAAGAGGAAGAGGAGGGAGGGGTGAGGTAGGACTGTCCTTTCATATAGCCCTGGCCAGGGCCATGCCCCCATGGCTGGTAAGCAAGGACATCACAGGTAGGCTGACTGAGGCAGAACCCTAACAGGAAACCCCAATTTTTTTTTTAAACTCAAAGAGCTAGAGGGAATTCCAAGAGACCAACAGATGGAGCCCCTCCCTAAAGACAAGGCTGCCTTTAGTATGAGATCAGGGAGAATTTAGCCAAAAACCTACTGCAAGTCTCAGATATCTTCAGTTGACAGGCCAGGCCCCAAGGAGAGATGAGAAAGAACACAAGCCTAGGCTGACTGAGATAAGCCCCAAACAGGTGGAATCATCCCTGGAGCGCTGATGCTCAGCCCTACGCAGCATTTCTATCGCAGGCTGCTCCTGGTTCTCAGTCTTTATTTCATGCTTCTGGGGTACTGGTGAGAAAAAGCTCCCTTTTCCGGCTCTGTTATCTACTTCCTCGCACTGTTTGTTTCTGAGGACAAGGTCTGGCTCATGCAATCATTAATTTTTATTTTCTCTGGCCAATAATTTAATTTTTGCCTTGAGAATATTCTTCCCCTCACACTAAGTGAGAGACACAAGCACGGCTGCTCCCCTGTGTCTCGGGAGATAGTCACTGTGGGGGAAATTATGTTTTTTTGTTTGTTTGTTTTGTTTTTTGTTTTGTTTTGTTTTTTGGCAAACCGTCCTAATGCTACAGGCATAGCAAAGTAAATGGCATGGCTAGATCAAAAAGTTGTAAATGGGCATAGCCTGCTATCTGTTGACATGCCAACTTAGTAGACTGCTGAGCAGAAAACTGAAAAGGGAGGAGGTTGACTCAAGTCCTTAACAAGCAAACTGCCTCAGCGAGTCAACACATACATGGCTGTTCATTTCTTCCTGTAGTTATATCAGTATTGACTGAGGCTGCTCATCCTTTCAGAAGTAGTTCCCAACCTCTTTCTCATTCACATACAAACATACAGATACACACACTAGATGAACTGGATAAATTGTGATTTGTAGTTTCATATGGGCAGGAGGGGAGATTACAGTTTAAAAAAAAAAGCCAGTATTTGATTTGCTGATGTTTTCAACTGATGTTTTCAATTATTGCAACAGCATACTGAAGGATGCTTTTCTCTAGGTCTGTTAGGCTTGATCTAAGTTGAGTAATTTAGAGCTCAGTCATTGTCTGTGTGACCCTCTGGTTTAAGACATTATCAGTGATGAGAAAATGAGACAGGTAAAAAAGATGAAGGAGAAGAATAATCCAGATAAGTTTGGTTCAAATATCTTCTATGAGCAATTTTAGGATATTATTAGTTTAGGAAATGGTATTATAGTTAAAATAGGATAATAAGATTAACATCTATAATTTATTTCAAATAACTAAATCCTCATTTTGTAGAAGAATTTTAATCCAACAACGTGGCTACTCTGCATGTAATATGGGCACACCTTTAATCCCAAGAGAAGGAGGCCAATCTCATATAGAGCAAGTTTTAGGCAAAGAGAAACTTAGATCCAGGCATGGTGGTACAATCCTTCGATCCCAGCTCTGAGGACACAAAGGCATGCAGATCTCTGAGTTCTGTTCACATAGTTCCAACTGAGAGGCAGTGCAGTGGAGTTGAGTTCATGGCCACACAGTTCATGGAATTCAGAGGCAGTTTTTACAGGGATAGTTTACAGAGAGAGGTCAAAGAGTGAATAAACTAGACACAGATGAACACAGAATGAGCCAGAGAATGAGAAGGAGCCAGAAGACAGGAACAAATTGCTAGAGTGAGTTTGAAGCCAAGAAGAGCAATCCAGTAAGAAACTGAGAGAGGCCAGTTTGAATCAGTCAGCTTGGAGAGGAGTTTGAGCCAGAATGGCTAAGTTGAAGCAGCCAGCCAGAATTCAGAAAGAGCTGGAAGGGGTGAGCTTATTCAGCAGTAAGTCTCAGAGGCTGAAAATATTCTAGGCCTAAATAAGATTGTACAGAGGATAGAAGCTTCCAGGACTAGGCCTAGGTCAGCATATGGAGGCAGTAAACGAGGCTCAAAAATCAAGCAAATAAACGTTAGTTTAACACATTTTACTTGTAAACTGGATATATGGACATACAAATGACAATTCATCTATTTTTTTTTGTTCAGTTATTTCTTAAGTAAAATAAAATCTGATTTCAAAACTGCTCAAAACATTCAATATCATAGCAATTAACAACTATCCTGGGCCCATGGGAGCTCACAGAGACTGAACCACCAACCAAAGAGCATGCATTGGCTGGGCCTAGGCACCTACACATATGTAGCAGATGTGTATCTTGATCTCCATGTGGGTCCCTTAACATTTGGAACAGGCGGCTGTCTCTGACTCTGTTGTCTGCTTTTGGATCCTTTTCCCCTAGCTGGGCTGCCTTATCTGACCTCAGTAGGAGAGGATGAGACCAGCTCTGTGGTGACTTGATCTACTCGGGCATGTTTATTACCCTCTTCCCCCAAAGAAGGAGAGAGAGGAGTGGGGAGAGGAGGGATGTGATAATAGGACTGAGAGGGGAAGGGGGGGGGTAAAATCTGGATGTAAAGTGAATGAATGAATAAATAAATGAAAAATGATAAGTGGATTTTTAATATTGAAATCACAATGTGTAGAAACTCTTAAATCTTTTATTTGTTATTTCATAATGAAAACTCAGCTATTTCTTTAAGAACATGAACTGTGGTCTTACGTGATCATAATTCAAATTTACTTTTGCCATTTATTAACTTTTTGACCATAGTCACATTACTTAACCTTTCCTTGCTGCATTTCCCTTATCAATAATGTGAAATAAATAACAGCCTTTCAAGGAGTTATTGTTACTATAAGATCCAGTGAGCTAATGTTATAAAGTATTAAAATTACATGCAGCACTTCGTTGTCTTTTATTGCTGTTATTTCTATTTCATATGTTATTTTTTGGATCATAGTATATGGAGCCCAGGTTGCCCTCTAACTCACACTCTTCCAGTCCAGCCTCCACAGTGCTGAGTTGGATATCACGATTCAATATTTCATTGGAAGTACTTGTATATGTAAAAATACAAGCTTGGCAGAGGTGTGCATGCCTGTAAACTGGGGATGCAGGAAAGTGAACCATACAGTTGAAAGCATTTGGTTGACTTTATACTAAGCCCTTGTCTCAGAACAAAAAGAAACAGACTCAATCCCCGTTATATGAGAGACGATCTTGAGATAATTTTCAGGTAGCCTAAAACTTATTAGGCCAGTATGTATAAATTCTATGTGATAAACAGTTAGCTTTCTATTGGAGTACTTGGTAAATTCCTGTCTCGGAGATCTGCTTCATACCCCCTTTTAAACCATTGCCACTCCACACGCCTCACAAATTAAACAGTTCCACTTATTCGACATGTATGCTGAGTGAAAATGAAATTAGGAGGCCTGATACAAAATGGAATTCATTGTCATATGAAAGAAAAGGTAAGACACAAGAGGAGGCAGCCTCAGTACTAAGATCTTATCCGTAACTCACTAAATTTTCATCTTTCACAAGCAGTATGCTACTCAAGGATTGAAGAGTTTGATATACTCACTGCATTGCAGTGTCAGCCAAAAAAAAAAAAAAAAAAAAAAATGTCTTAAAATTTACTGTGGCTGTCTCTCTCAGTGATGATATCTTCCTGAAACCCCCAGATCACTAGTTTTAACAGGTTACAGAGAAGAACAAGTAGGCATGTGTCATGCGCAGTGCCACACCCTCTTCCTGTGAAATTAAATTGCTCATCCACCTTGTCGTTAAGTCTTTTTGTTTGTTTGTTCTCCACTACTGGCAGCTTATATACACTGCAATAGAAAGAGTAAAATATGCAAATAAAAACTATTACAAAAGGAAAGCACATATTCGGAACAGAGTAACCAATGAATTGTTTAAGGATATAAAAAGCCACTAGCTGTGCCCAGGCAGGTGTCTTACCTACAAAGAATCCTAATGTATCACAGCTAGGAAGAAGACTCCTCACAGTATAGCAGCCCACACAAGTAAGTGGCACTCAGAACGACTCCTTAAAGTCTCAGGAAAGTTCAAGAAGCTTTAAGTATATTTCCCGTGATAAGTCAACTCGAGATTTATTGAAATGTAGCATTTACTGAAGATGTTGTACGGGGAGTGTTTTATATACATTCATATAAAATTGCGTGTAGTGTACTTCTTCTGTACTTATTATTTCCTTTGATTCTTACATGCAATATCTGAATGTTTCCAATCCACCATTTGTGAGGGGAAAACACTGGGTAAGGCAAAAGGAAACCTATGGGAGGTCACAAAGCTGGCAGTCAGTAGAAATTTACCACAACTCTAAATCCATGGACTATCAATTTGTGCTGTTAATACTTGCAGAGATTTTTCCAGGACTTAATCCTAAACACCTAAGGCTCAATTTTATTGGCCAGTAGCTCAAAGAACTACTTTAACGATGAAGATAATTCCATATAACTAGGGGGGATTCATGCATTTGGGAAAATCTGAGAAAGGAAAAAAAAAAAAACATTTTATACCTATCTTACAAACCTCAACTCAACTCAACTCAGCAACCCACTTTGCACTTCAGACCCTCCACTTGCAGCACATAGAAGGTTCCAGAAGATCGTTTTCCTCACAGCCTCCTGCCTTTTGTTTACTAATCTGTTCATAAATGGCCTGGCAGGACAGACACCTTCAACTCAATAATTATTGATGCCACCAGAGAAAGCTGTTGATGCAAACACAGATGAAGAGGGCCCTTGGGGAATATCAATCACCTGAACTCCCTCTTCCACTCCTCTTGAGCCAGGCAGCTTATTTCCCACTAATTGTGAGACTATTTCCAGCTCAACAACTTGACAAGCTGCCTGACCTTTTTAGTATTAGTGGTTCTCCTGGGTATCCCTCTTTGCCGTCGTCATCAAATCCTCCTCCTCCCACGCCCTCAGTCACTGCACCTTAGAATGCACCATTCTCAAAGAAAGTCCAATCAGGAGACTTAATAACTATATATGCTTTGTACTATCCATTGCTATCAATATGTAGGATGTACAGACACTAATTCTTAGAACGGCTTCAGCATACAAAGAGCATGATTGTGGGTGAATGATCAGTATGTTGCCAATCTTTCCTCTTTCTTCTTTGCATACATGGATGTACATAGAACATGCAGGTGTGCGCTTTTCCTACCTATCAAGAGTGACAGCTTCGAATCTGTCTGAAATGTCACAGAGCATGCACACATGAAGCCAGATGCTGCTCAGTGGATTGGCTAGAGCTCAGCAGATACAGAGCCCTGCACTACATTTAAATGAAAAGGCAGCAGGTTCTGAAATGAATGTTCCTGTTTAGAGCAACAAGGTTAACAAGACTGTCTCATCATCAGACTTTAGTGATGTCTGAGAAAAACAATATGAATCTAAATCTAATTAATATCGATTAAAGTACCATGTTAGTGTGCACAGGCTAATATGTGGCTTAATTACTAACTCAGAAGAAGAGAGGAGTGGGGAGGCAGAGGCAAGCTCATCTCTGTGAGTTCCGGGCCAGCCTGGTCTACAGACAGTATTCCAGGACAACCAAGGCTACCCGGAGAAACACAGAGACAACTGGAAATTTACCTAGCTTTTCAATAGGGAGTCTATATAGCAAGCACAACTACTATGAGCCTGTTATATTCATTTTAAAATCTATTAATTGGGCTAAAAATGACTGTCCAGTAGTTTTCTAACAGACTAGAACATATTAAAGATAATAATGCACATTTTAAGATAGGAGTAAATTTTCAATACTGCTAATTTGTGTATATCAAATTTTAATTTAATATAGCTAAAATAGCCTTTATTAAAAGACTAATTGTCACCTTGTATTAACCCTATTTAATTGTAATTATTTCTTTTATTTTTCCAATATTCAAAACTATTAATGCAGTATCATCTTCCTGATGAAATAGTAAGTATAGGAATAAAAATATACACAATAAATGAGCTTTTATTTTCTCAAAGAACTAAATCTCATTGGGCACAGACAAGAGTGAAGTTACAATTGTGATGTCCCATGCCAAGTTCTAGAGGGAATATTGTTCACATTGGGCACAGAGTTGAAAGAGAAATAAGTTGTTGGATCTAATCCCATGGATGAGATAACAGTTCTAAGCTGGTAGCTAAAAGAAGAATATTTGCTGAGAAAGGGCTTAGGAATGAACCTAGAAAAGAGAAGAGCACACATGCAAAGGCAGGAAGTTAGCAGGTCTTGTATAGTCTCAGTACTTCCAGAACCCGTAAGCACTGACCACTGAAGATGGAAAGTCTTCAGCTCTGGGCATTTCTTGTTCTGGCCCTGGAAAGGGCATCTCCTCTGCCTAACACCACGTATCTTAATGAGCCTTTCTAGTGGGTACTATTTCCAAATGTTGCACTTTGTGGCTTGAAGAATTGGAGAGGCCACATTACATAGGGCACCCTGGATAGAGATCGTAGGAGCTGATACCTGGTTCTGGCTTAGTCTCCAGATGTTTATCTGACTAAAATGAAAAAGAAAGAGAAAAAAACGTATAAAACAAAACAAACACATCCACACTTACAGCAGCCCTGAGAGTAGTACACTTAAGGGGAAAAATGGATTATAATGTTGGCCGTGATATGTATCTGGAATACTAAGCTCCAAGAACGGTCTTATCTCACCACCCTAAAATGCTAAATTGAACTCACTGAGCTGAACAGAAGTATAAAGGACATGTAAGTTAGTTTTTGTGGAATAATTGCTTTCTTTTAAAAAATATATTTTATTAATTTACTCATATTACATCTCAATTGTTAGCCCATCCCTTGTATCCTCTCATTCCTCCCTCCCTCCCATTTTCCCCTTACTCCCCTCCTCTATGACTGTGACTGAAGGGGACCTCCTCCCTCTGTATATGATCATAGGGTATCAAGTCTCTTCTTGATAGCCTGCTATCCTTCCTCTGAGTTCAACCAGGCCTCCCCTTCCAGGGGATGTGGTCAAATATGGGGCACCAGAGTTCATGTGAAAGTCAGTCCTCACTCTCCACTTAACTGTGGAGAATGTCCAGTCCATTGGCTAGATCTGGGTGGGGGCTCAAAGTTTAGTGCATGTATTGTCTTTGGCTGGTGCCATAGTTTGAGCAGAACCCCTGGGCCCAGATCTGCCCATCATAATGTTCTTCTTATAGGTTTCTAGGACCCTCTGGATCCTTCTATTTCCCCATTCTCCCATGCTTCTCTCACCTAGATTCCCAATAGGTTGTCCTCCCCTCTGTCCCACTTTCCTGGTGAGTGAAGACTTTCATGGGACATGCCCCTTGGGCTAGTGTCCAGATATAAATGAATATAAACCATTTGACTCTTTCTGCTTCTGGGTTAACTCACTCATTATGATCATTTCTAGTTCAATCCATTTGTCCACAAATTTCGGGAAGGATAAAGAAACTGTGGTACATTTATACTATGGAATACCACTCAGCTATTAAAAACAAGGAATTCCCAGAATAACTACTTTCATCTTGAGAATTGAGAACTTTGTAATGAGTAAAGCAGAGCCTTCCTTTGTGGTCAGCTCTGGGCTAAAAACAAAAATAAGAGCACTGTTTTTGCTTGTGTGTATGCGTTTGTGCATGTGTGTGTACATGCGTGTGTGCATGTGTGTTTGGGGGGCAATGTACCTATGCACAAACAGTAATAGAATTTGTAGGGAGTATATAAGTTGGGGGAATGGGAGTTTGGGTATACAGTTTGCCTGCATGTGCCGAGGCCAGAGGATGATATTAGCTGCCATCTTCTATCAGCTTTCCATATTAATCACGTGAGAAAGTGCTGTTTCTTGAGGACTTGATGTTTCAATTAGGCTGGCAAAGCCAAGCCTGTCAGAAACCCTACTGTGTTGCTCCCACAACACTAACCATGGATACCTGGATGCCAGTGATTGGAACTCATATGTGCAGGCTCACATGGTGCTTTAACTACCAAGTCATCTTTGCTGCCTAATACCACATATCTTTCTTCTTCTTTTTTAAAAAATTTAATTAATTTATTCAGATTACATCTCAATTGATATCCCCTCACTTATATCTTCTCATTCCTCCTTTCCTCCCTCTTTCCCCTTATTCTCCTCCCTTAGGTCTGTGACCGAAAGGGACCTCCTTCCCCACCATATGGTCATTTGTAGAACTTGAAGCAACTATCAAAGAAAATGCTAAATCTGAAAAATTCCTGACACAAAACATCCAAGAAATCAAGGACACCATGAAAAGGGAACCCTGAGGATAATAGTCGTTGAGGAAAGGGAAGACGCCTGACTCCAAGGCCCAGAAAATATTCTCAACAAAATCACAGAAGAAAATTTCCCAAATTTAAAGAAGGAGATGTCTATAAATATACAAGAGGCCTATAGAACACCAAATAGAATAGATCAGAAAAGAAAATCTTCCTCCCACATAATAACCAAAAGACATATCTTAATGAGCCTTTCTAGTGGGCACTATTTCCAAATGTTACACTTTGTGGTTTGAAAAATTGGAAAGGCCCATTCCATAACACACCCTGGATAGAGCTCTCAGGAGCTACCTGGTTCTGGCTGAACCTACCTTTTTGATGCTGTTGCCTGACATCATCGCACCTTGGAAAACCATAGCTGAAATGCTGTGTACAATGAAATCCTGACTCTTCCATCTTTCTATGGTATCACCAAATCTAGGGCCCCTGGATATTCCCCATCTCCCCATATTTCATACATTATTCAAACATACCACAGCATTATTTTTCTTCTGTTGCATTAGGACCCCTAATTTTCTGTCTTTTTTCACCAAAAAAGAACTCTACATCTTTCTCTGGGTAGCAGAGAAGAAATTTCAAGAAGGATACTGGTTTCTGTAAAGTGTGTACCTAGGCAATTAGTTGGAGAGACACTTGAAAACATAAGTAATAGAGGTGTTACTAATGGCTCTAATTTACAAAATACAGGCACTCCAGGACCTATTGTAGAAAGATTAAAGCTCAAGCTCCCTGGAGAGTTGTTTCCTATGGCCCCCCAGCTCCTAGGGGAGACAAGCAGCTTTGTGGAGAACTCTTACTACAGGACACTCAGAGGAGTAAAATCATGGCTCAAGAAATTGTCCTTGTATGAATTAGGTGCATTAAAAATTCTTCAATATTTTAGGAATTCTCGAGTACTTTATTAACATTATAATGTATATGTGGTTCACTTTAGTAATAGATGAAACTTAGCAAATGTCTATTTGGCTTATACTATGAATCACCATTGGCTCTCATTTATTTAAGGCTTTGGAATGCTCTGTTTTTCCTCCCTCTACCTCTTTCAGGGCAAACTATACACCGGCTGCTGACATCTAAGACCGAATCCTTCTTGGGCATTGCCTGGACCAGATGAATTTGTTTTCTACCCTAAGGTCAATCCTACATCAGGGCTCCTGTTGCATTCAAAGCTCCACACAGGGAGAGCGAACTACACTTGAGAGAACATAAGGTGTCCTTCAAGCTCCAGAGCTCCCTGTGAGTGCAGCGAATCCTCTAATGCAAGTTCCTCATCACTTGACTCTCCGTCTCTCCTTCCCTACTCCTGTTTCCCACACTCTTTCCTAAATGATGGGCCCAGGAGGATAGCTTCAAAATAAGGAATTTCTGTAGGAAAACTTTAAATTAATACCACTTGTCAGAAAACAATATAATAAAACTAAGACAAGTGTAACAAAAATGGTAAGGCGATTATTCTAGGTTTTGTGGACCAACTGGAAATTGGGGTTGAGCAAGAACATATATTCCACAGAAACAGGGATCAAAGAGAAAACAATGGACTATTATGGGGCAGGGGATACAGGTAACGAGAGGTGTACACAGTGGAAAGGAATCAATTGGCTAGCTGAATAAAAATGCTGTTGCCTAAAGAAGGAGAATTTTGAAATACTTCCTCAAAATATAGAAATTACTGACAGTTTTGTTGTAAGTCAGGTTAGAGGAACAGCAGAAACAAAATATAAAGGTATGTATATATACATATGTATATATATGCCCCACATATGCAACAGATGGAGAAAAGAAAAGACCTGTGTATAGGTCTCATATTGGACAGACAGAGGAAAATGGAGGACTAACATGACTAAGAAGGAAGGCAATGGCCAAATGACGAGGCTTATAAAATCAGAGGGAAAGGAAATTTCTAGTAGGCAGCAGGAATCACTCAGAGGGCGTGTGAATATTATTGGTGTTCTTAGATTCAGATTAAGATGGAGAACTGGAAACGGCATGAATGCAAACCCTGGCAGTCTTCTTCCCCAGCTTGACCCAGTTTGAATCCCCTGTAGGACTGCGTCTCAGGATAAGAAGCCACCTGCCATGGGTTCTTAGATTTCCAGTGCCAGGCTAGACGGAGGCAGGAGAAAAGAAGCCAGCCAGAATAGCTGGCAATGATTGTATCAGTTTCCTTCCAGATTCAGGTTGAAGAAATAAAAAGCAAGTATAAATGACAAGTATAAGGGACTCACTAGGCTGGAAATCAATCATGATGTAAAGAAAAACACATGTCCAGTGGATTTGTCAGAAGCTAAGCAAATTCAGAGTAGAAATAATGACTGGAAGAGACTGAAAGAGATGACACCCTGAGTGCCATGCTCTGGACAAACAAGTTCATTAATTCTCTGAAATGTCTATGAGGTCAGTAGTGGAGAATATCATAAGTTGCCTAACTGGAGAAAAGCAAAGAACCAAGGCTGTGATGGGTGAAAAAGTGTAAAGGAGATGTGAATTTTGGTTCACAAAGGAAAGTCATATGCTGGCAGTGTGTTTAAATGTAAATTGTAGGTTCAACCATCCTATTATGTTAAAACTGTAAGTCAGTGACAGTCTAAACCCAGACAGACTAGTCCTAAACCCAGTCTAAATGCCACTTTGTACCAAGAAATTGACAGCCTCCAAGCTGCACAAAATGTCATAAATGCCAGGCACAATCATGATGAGTCACAGCTGACTCCTGCATGGTAACTGAGGTCAGTGTTTATAAGACCATCTGGAATTTGGTGTGTGTCCCAGAAGGGGAGTGGAGCCTCTGGGTTTGGTGGCTGACCTGTGGCAGCCATCAGTGATGCCCTGGGCTGAGACAGGTGGCACTTGCTAGCAGGGCTCTGTGAGTAAAATTAGCAACATTACCTCTGTGTGCGTCCCTCATTAATTCACCTATACTGGAGCCATGTCTCCATGGGAAAATTTGGACAGAGAATGCCACGAACCCAATCTGGAATGCACTGCAGGTCATCTAATCAGATACAAGAATCCGCTTGTGTGCTCCAGCCAGCCTGCCTCCTGTGTTCCTCTGGACTGCACAACTGAAAATTCACACCCAATTATAAAAACTGAATGGGGCTGCTTTACCGAATGACTTGAGTCCAGCCTTATTTTGCAAGCTTTTGACGGGAGTAACTGCAATACCCAGGATAACTGTCCAATTGATCCAAGGAGATGGCTCTCAGAACTGGAACAACCACTTTGCCAAATTACTGTTCAAATTCTACAGCACTCTAGGGATCTTAGCTTATAATTGTTATGAAGAACTTAGCTCACTGAACACAATTTCTGAGAAAAAACATGAGAGGTGAGTAATAAAGTTTAACAGAACCTGAGTGATGAAGATGAGATGCCATAAGCAATAAAATTCAGACATATAATGTGGAAGGCAACTCTGTTCAATGTTGAATTCGATCCTACAACTGATGGCCACAGACAACTGGGGATGTTTTAAAAATGGAGTGCAATTAGTAAAGAATGAAAAAAAAATTAACAGGATCATCATGGTCTCTGATCACAGTAATTAAGATTATTTTGGCAAGTCACTGCAATAATAAAATACGAATAGTTTCCTAAGGCCAAAGGAAAAAGATGACCTGGGTTCAGAAGGTCTACCACTTGCTTCTTGTCCCTGAGAAGGCTCCTTCAAAATAATGTCAGAAACAGTGAGAAAGAAAATATCTTTCTGAGCCGGAAAAAAGTTTTTCATGCTGTCCATATTCACCAAGTAATTGCAGTGCTCATCAGCTCAGCTTGTCTTTGGATCCACCCAAAGAAAGCACAGGGGGAGCATGCCAATGACTGGAACACATTAATGGGATCTGAAATATGCTCGCTAAAAAAATGAAGAGTCAAACTCATCCTAGAAATTGTTTAAGGAACGATTTCCTTAAAGTTTAGCTTATTTCATTAGCAACAAGTGTTTCATGCGATCTCCAATTTAGAGACAGACCTGTATCAAACTGCTTCTTGTGATTCTGACTCGGATTGTTGAGAATGATGTCATCTTCCTTAAGTCAAGTGCCACCACAACATATTTCCTTCTTGTTCCACAGACATGATGTTGCAAATGATTATTATTTATAGAGTAGATGGAGACAGCTTAGGTTTTAATCTTATATCATGCAGTTACCGTGTAACCTTCCAAAACTTCATATTCCTACTTCATTACATTGTCTTTCTCAAATTAATTTTTTTCAAATTTTAAATGAGAAAAATGAGGCTTGTTTCAATAAGATTTTATTGCCAGTCTGGTAAGAGAGTGCATATGAAGTCTCTAGAACAGTGTGGACACACACAGTTATTCTCCTTATGCACCTTTCTTCACTTGTATAGGGTTTCCTCACATTTTCCTCCAGAACTTTCACACCATTGTCTTATACATATTTGTTATGTGGACCGATGCCAATTAATATGCACATTAGTCCGACATAGACAGTATCATTATTCTTGTATTATGACTGAGCAAGACACATCTTCAGGAAGAGTTTCAGGTAGTCAGTCATGGAAGAGAGATTTGAAATCAAGAGAAGGAATAAACCTAAATGGTTTCCCAAGGTCCCATAAAGAAAGGGAGTATAATGTGAGGCTTTGCTATTCAAATGACAAGCATGCGAAAGCTTCACTGGGGGAAATCACAACAATGACAGTCCGGCACACAGTGCTTTTGTGTTCTGTTTCATTTCAGAGATTCTTATTGTAATTTGGTAATTAGGTATCTCATCCTCAGACTTCTATTTCTAGCATTTTGTTCTGATGCCATAATGAGAGCATCTCCTCGATGAAATGGGATGGGCATCATGGTCTCTCAGAATAGAATGTTGTCAAAAAAGAAAAAAAAAGAAAAAGAAAAAGAAAAAAAAAAAAAAGAAAGAAAGAAAGAAAGAAAAGAGAAAGACTATGGAATGAAAAGGAAGGGAAGGACCAAAGGGAGAATTAAATATAGACAGTTTTAACATCACAATACTCACACCACTGATTTTCCTTAGAGAGGCTTGAGTTAAAGAGATGTGATTTAGAAATAATGTTATCCATGCTGGGTCTGTCCTAGGAAGAATGCCCAGCTGTCACACTAATGTCCTACCTGCTCTGTAGGCCTGCTTCAAACTCCAGAGGACAGAACTTGGAAGAGGCTGAAAGGAGCTGAATAGCTGACAGGAAAGCAGATTAGAATGTTGAGGGGCAACCCGCTGTATGAGTGCTCGTGGAAAATGCCCATCACAAGATGCTGTTGTCACATTTCACACATTAGCCAACGGGAAAGTATTCTCTCCTTGTATACGAAGGCTGGCTTAGATGGACAAACAAGAGTGTAGTGTAGTTAAGACAGTCTCAAGCTGGGAGTTTGAGAGTTTGCAGCTTTGAAAGCACATGCAAAAAAAAAAAAATGCAGTGCTGTTGAAATATATTTTCAAGCTGCATCAGTGTGTTTGAGATAGCACACTTACAATACGCTGGGCTCAAAAGGATTACAGGCTTTCATGGTTATTAAAGAGCTTGCAGAAGTATTGGAAGTGTATTCTAGATAACAAGGTTTTACACATAAACACATATGGCCAGGTCATATTTTATAATTTTATTTTTACAATTAAACCCTGCTGCTTCTAATTAGACAATTTATAATGGTCCCAGGACCTGTTTATTGCTGAAAGGTCATTATCATACTATTTATAAAGGCTCAGTTCTAATTTTAATGTGTGTGCATATATAAGCTACGAATAAAGATCCATAACTGTTTCCTAATAACTCTATAGTGCCTGCTGGAAGTGCACTCTAGATAAGTAAACTTCAATGCTCTGCCAAAGCAATTAATTAACAAAAGCTGTGTGCATTGCTGCCAGTGCAACCAGGAGCCACAGAAAGGGGAGACAGGACATGGCAGAGATAAGAAAATAGACACAACAGTGGCAGAGAGAACAAAGTAGGCATCACACTTAGTAATATCATGGCTTGCGAAGTGGAAAGATAAGCATGGTTTTCCTTAAACTCAAACAGCATCTGGTGTTTGGGGAACTGTTACGATAAACATTATACTAATGTGTTAGGGTCAGATTAAAAGGTCACACTTCTGTGCTTCCTTCCCAATGGACACAACACTGCATGTTCCCGGGCACTAGGATCGGAATGGACATTTTACAGTGGGCGTGTTAGAAAGGTACCTGTCATACACACCTGAGCTTTCAGAAGTTCGAGTCAAAACAGTCCTTGCCATTTACTCCTCTAATACTTTCCAACTTTACAGTTACACTCTTGAGGAATATAGTCACGTATATACAAATATGGTGCATACTTTTAATCTATGTAAACCTATATACATATTTGCAGTATTATATCCATGAAAACTTTAGACATTGTTCCAATTGTGCATCTTAACTCAAAACTTTAAAAGTGTAAGTGTCTTTGTGTGTAACACAACTTATGAATATATGAATGTACAGAAGAGGAGATGAGCTATTTTGGTTTATTTGTAGTACTATGACAAAATGACTGAGTATCATTAACTCATAAACAATGGAGACTTTATATAGCTCTAATCCTGGAATGCCAAATAAAGGTGCAAAACTTAATTTTTCTGGGGGAAGTCTTTCTTTCTGCCTCTCCACATTTTGGGGGAAGGCAAGAAGTGTTGAATACTATATTCCCAATTATATAGAACACAGAAAAAACTTCTTAGTTTCTTAAATATCATATATTTGTGTGTGAACGTGAGTACAATTCTCTGATTGACAAGAATGGAGGTAAATGTCCAGTAATAACAGATTGAGGTAACAAAATAGAAGGTTAAGGCAATATTGTGAAAGTCTTTTACCTCTTTGGAAATAATGTATCCTTGTATAAATTTGTGAGTGGGCACTCATGGTCTGGTAGGAAATAAGAACTAATGATAAGAATTGTGGGTGGTTTTCACGGTTTACTCTTTTGCTCATTGGAAAAAGAACAACTAAGGTAGGATCAGGCAGGAAGATTTCCATACTAAAACCTGGAGATTATGACTAAGAATCAAGAGGTGGTACATATTAGAGTCTCATCAACCAATTATGGGTTGTCATTGTACTTTTAGTTATGAGCCTAGCCTTTAACAACAGTGTCATCTCTCCAGCCTGGGTTGTCATTGTATAAATCCAGGAATATAATTTTATAAAAAGCCAAAAAGGAGACAGAAGGTGAGCTTTAACAACTGGAGAGGCATGCAAAAATTGTATTTTCTTCCTAGGCAATTGTCACCAGACTTTATTGAAATAATAATTGAAACAATAATACTAATGGTAAGCATGCGATGATTACTATGAAATTTGATCTTCTAAGCACACAAAATCGCAACTAATCAGATTTTATTCTTATAGCAACTTTGTAAAACTAAAATTTTTATATTTACTATTCTACAGATGAATTATGGGATAGTTATAAGACATGTATGGTAAAATGTTTTCTCATTCTTGAAGATAAAAATCATTTTAAGTTTACCATACTGTTCTATTTTAGGAAATATATTCAGAAAAGAGTTTCCATTGGCTTATATTTCCACATCACTGTTCATCAATGAAGAAAGTCAGGGCAGGAACCCAAACAGGGCAGGATCGTGACGATAGGAGCTGATGCAGAGGCCGTGGAGGGCTGCTGCTTACTGGCTTGCTCCTCATGCCTTGTTCAGTCTGATTTTTATGAACCCAGGGCCCTGAGGCTAGGGATGATGAACCCACAATGGGCCAGGCCCTCCCCTATCAATCACTAAGTAAGAAAATGCTCTACAGCTAGACCTTATTGGAGGCATTTCCACTCTATTGAAGGTCTCTCCTTTCAGATAATTCTAGCTTGTGTCAAGTTGACACAAAACTAACCATCACAATATATTGTATGGAATTGCTATCACAATTATCTCCATAACTGCCTAAAAATATTAAAAGTTATCATTTATTGAACAGTAATGACCATATTTGATGCTGGATATATATATATCCAAAGTTCTAGCCATAGAAGAACTCTATGAAATAAATGACTTATAAAATACAAAAGCCAAATAGTCAGTGTCTAGAAATAATATCGAATTAATAAATAACTTTTATTTGCCAACTAATTATACAAGAGTAAAGTTTACATTGTTTAGCCTTAGGGAAAAGATAGAAATGTGTGTCCCTATTGCACCTGCACAAGTTGATTCTTGTTGCTAGTGTTTAATTTCTTCATTTCTTAAATTTCTTTTTCTACAATAAGGACAATAACACCAGACACCTTATGGTGAAAAGTAAATGTGCTAACTTACTTTTATAAAAGTTCACTCACATAACTTCCAGACGAGAACCCAAGTTTTACTATCATGATTTTAATGGGTCAAACTTTAGAATATAAAAATGGAATCCTATATCAAAGGCAAGAGTGTCATTAACATGCTCCTCTTCTGGATCTCTCCCACAAGAAGGTATATTATCATTGGGAGAGTTACACAAATATAGACACAGATCTATTTATTTTCTCAAATTTTTATCGCGATGAATGACCCCATACCATGGGAGATTATGTACTATAAATGGTGTTTGTCTTGCTAGAAAGGTTAATATCTTGCTTGGCTTTACCGACTAAATTAAAGTCTGAGGAGGAAACCCGACTGTACAACACTTATTTAGCAAGTTCCTGAAGTTTAATGCTCAGCAAAGAAAGGCACACAGTATATTGAATAGAGAGAAGTTTACCATATCACCCAATTGAAAACCTGGTTAGAAAAACTTGCATTTTCGTGCTTTTGCTACTTTTAATTACATGCTATTGTATTGTTAGAGACAAAGCTACACTGATGAACAACAGAAAAGCCGTATTTGTTTAGTTGGTGGAAATGTGTCTATTTCTGCTATCAAGCACGCCTCAGCCTTTTCACTATCAGTATTAACATAGAGATACCAGGTCTGCATAAATTTTCCCTACCTTCCAGCATTAACTTCACTTTACTCATGTGACAGCTAATCTTCATTGTCAAATTGACTCAATTTAAAATTCAGTGGTTGGAACTTTCAAGATGGTTTAATGGTGATCACTGCTAAGTCTGACATCCTGGGTTTTATCCCTGAGACCCTCATAGAGAGGACCAACTGTAACAAGTTGTCTTAGGACCTCTAGATATGCACCATGGCATTCTCCTTCCAAGACCATCTAAGCACCTCCCCTAAGAATGAACAAATTTGGAAAAAAAAATTCCATTGTAGAATCTCTTGTGTCTGTATAGAAGCATCTCCTGTCAAAAATTGAAACAAAACAAAACAAAACAAAAAACAAACAAACGAACAACAAAAAAAAATCTATGGACTATAGGAAAGGGTAGAATAGATGGCGGGACATGTGGCAGGCAGAGAGGATTCTGGGATACAGCCAGGTGGGTGAGATTCATGAAAAGAGGTCAGATGCATAGTACCCGAGCACAAGCAACCAGCCACATGACAGAATGTAGATTAGAATAAATGGGTTATTTTAAGTTATGAGCTAAGCAGGGAATGAGCCTTCCTGTTTCACCTACATATTTGCAAGTGTATTTTGAGTCTCAAGAGTCTTTATTTCTGGAGCTAGGGGCCAGGAGGAAAAACCATTACAACATCCCATAGAAGCTGTACCTCTGGATGTTTTCAATCATCTACGGGCTCATTCACTCCAGAGATAATACACTAGAAAGACTCACTTGTGAGATGGGGGCAGCATTCCATCTCTTGACACCATTGTCTGAATAAGAGGAGAGAATGCTGAGAGCGAGATGGGCGCTGGCATTGTGCTTCTTCTGCTCCTTGGTTACGGCTGCAACCCAGTATACTCCTATCGCCATGATATTTTGAAACAATAGGTTGTGCTCCTCTGAACTGTGATCTAAGATGTGCGCTTACTCCCTGAAGTTGCTTTCATCACCATTAGTCACAGCAATGAGAAAAGCAACAATACAGAACCTACGTGGAAGAAATGCATCAATTCTGACCATGTGATCTCCAGGTCTTAACTACTGGTTTTCAGAAGAAATATTGAAGAACTTGAGGCTGTGGTTTGGAAATGCCCTAGTTTGCTACTAAAGTTTAATGGGTCATGCTTGTAGGAATTGGGAAGACCAAATGGTGACAGAAACGTGGGCAGTAAAGTCTGTCTAAGAGTGTTTCAGAGGGTATATGGGGCAGTGTTGGGAATCAGTGTAGGGAATACTCCCAATACTGTCCAGCAAAGGACCTGGCTGATTTGGCCATGTCAGTAATGTTCAGAAAAAGAAATTACAATAGAACCTAACAGTCACATTCATGCTATGGCATGGTTATTGCTCACTGCATTTGCTGAGTTTCATCATCAAAATTTGAAGCAGGAAAAAAGGAAACCTATACGGTTTTCAAGGAAAAGTAAATGAACAGATTAAAGTTGCAGGTAAGGATGTAAAAGAAACAAGCTATTGTTATTAAGAAGGTTAAATGCACTTAAGAGAAAGCATGTATTTGCATAGGGCCAGCTGGGTGTGTATTCTCATGGGAAGACCTCAAGGTTCTAGCTTCTGAAAATGAAAATTCACCTAACAGAAGAGAGAATAAAGGGAAAACATGGTTACAGAGTTCACTGCAGGAATATGGCTGCACAGAGTATTTTCCCAGTGATAGCCATTAAGGCAAATGGCTGTGGTTTAAGGGGGGAAATGCTACCTCTCAACCTGGCAGCTGATCATGGCATCAACGCTCACATAATACTGCCTTCATAAGCATACAAGATGCCTACACCACGGTTGCAGAAAGCTTCAAAAGATGTCAAAAATGAGGCATTGATAAAGGAAAGCTGCAGGTGCCAAGTGCAACTGGCCCAATAAGAGTCCAAAAGTCCCAAGGCACAAGGCTGTCAACACTGGCTACTAAAGGTTTATGGAACCTAGATTTTTTGCCACCAATAACTACAGTTACCAGACACAGAAATTCAAGGATTGGGTTCTTGCTATACCACGTTTCAGCCTTGCGTTGGTCCAAGCTGTCCTTGCCATGACCCCACTCTTCCCTTTGGGCAGTAACTTTTTTGTCTATATCATTTATATATATTGTGTGATGGTTAATATTGCTTACGTCACAGGATCTGTAATTACCTAGAAGACATTTGTCTGGGTATGCATGTAAGGGATTATCTCGATTAAGTTCACTGAGGCAAAATGATGCATCCTAACTGTGCCTCATTCCATAGGCTGGGTTGAATAAAAGTAAGGAAGTGAGCTAAATACCACATTTTATCACTCTGCCTTGTGTGCAGTGGAACTGGTTGCCCCTGGATGCAGCTGCTATGATTTTTCCATCATGGTGAGACCCTTGAACTGTAAACCAAACTTAAACCTTTCTTCCTTTAAGCTACAACAAGGAGAGTAACTAACACAAGTTGGAGGTTTCTCTATATTTTCTGTTTTTATTTTATAGAGGTACATAGTTAGGTGATGGTTTGAATCTCAGTAGAATTCTACATTTAGACTTTTAAATGTTGTTGACTAGGACTTTTGGGAAGACTCAATATGTCTGCCATTATTAAGTGAACATAAGCTTCTAGAGGGAGTGTTGGAATGTCATATTTAAGATAATCTTTTTGAGTATCAAGATGGCAATATGGAGACTTGTAACCATTGATCTCCATAATCTATTGATGAGGTAAGAGAATCACCTAGGAGACATGCCCATGTTTAGCACCATGCCCAAGGCTGGATAACTAAACTAAGGAATATGAGGAATAGATAAGTAAAGCCAGATGAGTAAAGGTATCCCTTCCTCTGATTCCTGGTCAATATCATGGGCAAATCCATTTCGGGAGCCATACCTTCCTTGCTACAGTGAATTTCATCTCTCTGAACTATGAGCCAAAATAGACCCTCCCTCCATTAAGTGATTCTTCTCTCAATTATTTGATCAGAATGATAAGAAAAATAAATTGTCTGCTCATCCTAATAATGGCAATTTATTAAAGAATATTATCCTCAAAGGGATAAGGTTAATAATAGAAACCAGTTCTGGACTTTTATTTTTATTTTTTAAGATTTTTTTCTTTTTTATTACTTTCTTTTTTACATATACATTTATATTATTACACACATACACAACAAACTAACTACAGTAAGAAGAACCACAAAACAATCAGGAATTATATAAATTTTACATTCATAGCATTTTGATTTATTCAGTTGGCTCATATTTCTTAAAAATTCGATCTGTATGTTAGTTCCTAAACCAGTTAAAGAATAAAAATCTACAGAAATGTGTGCGCGTGTGTGTGTGTGTGTGTGTGTGTGTGTGTGTGTGTGTGTTGGGTGTTCTCTCTTGCTCATTATGAAGAATAAGGATGGGAGATGGAAGTCATAGAAGATGGAAGATAAGTTGTTTTTTTTAATTTTTTTAATTATTTTTTTCTTTTTTGTATATAGATTTATATTATTAAACATATATACAATAAACTTCCAACAGCAAGAAAAACCACAAAGCAATTGGAAATTATAAATTTCTATCATATTTCATCTCTATCACCTTAAAACATCTTAACCCCTAAACAACTAAGCATAATTATAAAATTAAACTATCTGGTCTTCAACAGCATCAGAGACTTGAGAAGGAATAAATTTAATTATCTGAGTAGATAGGAAATTCAGGTTAGCAGCTTCCAAAATGAGAACATGACAGAGAGTTTTGGGTGACTGTTCAGACAGCAAACTGTCCATGCCGTGTTCTCAGTTCTAGGCTTTTATTTCCTTCATTATTTTTTCTTGTCATTTTGTTTCTTTGGGCTTTTTTCTTTTTCCTCTTTCTTTCTTTCTTTTTCTTTCTATTTTTTTTTTTTGAAACAGAATCTCTCTACATAGCACTGAGTATCCTGGAACTCACAATGGAGACCAGGCTGTCCTTAAACTCAAGGAGGTCTGTCTGCCTCAGCTTCCAAAGTGCTGGCTTTAAAGCCATGTCCCAACATGAGCAGCTGGCCTAAGTTTTCTTAATTTTCTTTAGAATTTTCTTCTCGATTGTGGACTTATTGCCTTGCTCCTAAGATCTTCCTAACTTGCCTAAGTAGTGTGAATAATATAGTTGATAATGTTTGGACATAGTCTGTGTCAAACTGCAGAAACAATCACAATCACTGTAGTATAACATTACTGACACATAACAAGATAAAAATAAAAAGGAAGGAAGGAATTCTCTCTTTATTCTCTTTGAAGGAAAGGCTTTCTTTGGTAAAAGCCATTAATGGTATAAGAAGATTTCTATTGTTTACAATACATCTCAAGTAATGGAATCTCCTTGACAACATCACACAGAACATCTACTCTCTGATAAGAACAGGAGAAGATGGCAGAATTTCTGAGAAAGTGCTGAAGACACACCATTCTCATGAAATAACTAAGAAGGCTAGTGAAAAAGACCATAGAACAACGTTCTAAAGACTCTTAAATCTGATAAAGCTAGTATGCAGATATAAGTGAGTATATACCAAGGGGCATGTCCCACGAAAGCCTTCACTTACCAGGAAACTGGGACAGAGGGTAGGACATCCTATTGGGACTCTAGATGAGAGAAGCATGGGAGAATAGCAAAGTAGAAGGATCCAGAGGGTCCTAGAAACCTACAAGTAGAACATTATGATAGGCAGATTTGGGCCCAAGGGTCCCGCTCAAACTAAGGCACCAGCCAAGGACAATACAAATGGTAAACTTTAAACCCTTTCCCAGATCTAGCCAATGGTCAGAACATTCTCCACAGTTGAGTGGAGAGTGGGATATGACTTTCTCACGTACTCTGGTGCCTCACATTTGACCATGTCCCCTGGAGGGGGGGGGCGGCCTGGTGGCATTCGGAGGAAGGACAGCAGGTTACCAAGAAGAGACTTGATACCCTATGAGCATATACAGGGGGAGGTAATCCCCCTCAGGAATAGTCATAGGGGAGAGAAATAAGGGAAAAATGGGAGGGAGGGAAGAATGGGAGGATACAAGGGATGGGATAACCATTGAAATGTAACAAGAATAAATTAATAATAAAAAAAAAAGCTGATAAAGCTAAGCTCCTACAAGAATGATGTAACCAGATGTATTATTTAAGTTTGCTTTTTCCAAACTTAAAATGTATGACAATTTCTGAGCAATCATAGCCAATCAAAGAAATCAAAATTAATACAGTTTTCTAAATACTGTATTATTTACTCTCAAAGGCCTAAACTTTGATCTAATTAAATGAATAGCTTGTCTTCAATATGTTATATATGCTGAATGCCTTTACTGAAATGCATGTACTTACCGTAAAAGCAATGCTTTTCCTCTCCATTTTTTTCCACTGCTGTACTATTTTTTTCATTGCTGGATGACATTTCATAATCTTAATGCATGAGTATTGCCGTATCAAACATTTAACAACAAACAACCCGGAGACAACCTGGTATTACACATTTTCTAATTTTAGTATTAAATTTTGGCTTTTAAAAGGAATCCTTTGAAGATTTTTATAATTAAACATTAAAAATAAAGTTATTTTCCTTGTCTGCATATCTGCTGAACTAAAGCTTACTGGATGAATAGTTAAGTAAAAGACAAATAAAGGTAAAAGACACTCGATATATAGCAAATAATATGTTAATTAAGAAAAACATATTCCCTGCCATGTAAGTAATATTGTTACATTCTGGTGGATGATGTCTCAGGTCTTTGTTGTTATTTTGTTTTGTAAGAGGCCCTGAAGCTGAATTTCTAAACACATATAAAACAGAATACAATCTACCTTTTCCTTCTCCATTTGTTCTGGGAAAGGCTTTATTGTTCTAAGTTTCATCTATCTGATCTGTCCATATTTTCATGTTTAAATAGCTACAATCCAGTTGGGGTAGGGAAAAGCTGGGATGGTACTGCCTTTCCTCTTTCTTGGACTCTGGAGTCCATTGCTAACCATGACATAAAGGCTCAAATGACCAGAGGGTTTTCTATGTGCCCTGAGAAGAGATCAATCAACAGCTTAGCACAAACACAAAATAAAGTATACCTACAAACACAACCAGCCTAGGTGACAGGACTCAGGTTCAACGGCTGTGACATATGCCAAATATTTTAATATTAAGACCTTCCTTTTATGATTGTCTTTCTTGGTGCTTAGAGTCCTTTATACCCAGAATAGTAGACAACTAACTCTATTCAATTTAGTGTCATTTCTTGAAAAAGTGTCCTTGCCTGATTCAATATTCTAGACTCAAAAGATCTGTCAGAAGATATTATTTTTCCCAATAAGAAGTTAATATATTAATTCCAGAAGCACCTTTAGACCAAGGTTGAAAACTATCCACCATTGGTGGGAAAGAGACTCCCTGGTAGTTGCTAGCCCTTTTCTATTATGTAAAAAGTTTCAAGAATAAGCCTTATAAGGTGAAAAGTTAGCTTAGTTATCCACACAAATAAGCACAAGTAATAAAAACAAAATATGAAAATGTGAGAACCAAAGCCATCATAGACAATTCTGTGTCCAGTCGACCTTTCCAAGTGGGAGACCAACATTCAAATGTATGTTTCTGCTTATCTAGAGATGAGATGGGTTGGAAGTACAGAATAAGATTGGCAGTGGTGAAAATATTTAAGCCTTCAGTACATGAGGATGACAATAGTACAGTAATCACAGAGCTGCTAGTGCTTATTTACACTGGGCATTCACTCTTCTAGGAAGCAGGTTAGGCACCACAGATAGTAAAACAAGAAGGAAATGAAATATTCTATCACGGATCGCATGTTCTAGATTTTCTGAACCAAAATTGTTATGAGGAAATAACAGAATACTGGAAGTCAGGATGGCACTAGGTGTAAGGGGCAGTTGAGAGTAAAGGATCTAATCATGAGCCTGTTGTAGCATTAACTGTCCCTGAGAATATGTGAGCAAATGCATACTCACCTAAAATGGACAACAAGGACAGACAAAATAAATTATTCCATCTACTTTATGCCTGGAGACCAAGTAGTCTATTTGGGGTTACTTATAAGAGTATAGATGGTGGGTTACCGATGGGATATAGAAAACTAGCAGGCAGTTACATCCTGGGGAAGCAATCTTTTCAGCAGCATAAATAAGTGCTTTAAAAACCTCTGGTCAGGGTGAACCTTTAATGCGTAGGATGGGGTATGGCCTCTCTGCTGACCCCTGAGAAGCAGTATTTCCTCTGCTTCCTTCACCCTTCCCTTCCATGTATGCCAGGAAAGAATGTTAGTGGGCACAATCTTGAATAATAACAACAGCTCTAACTAAAAGATAAAAACCGCCATGCCAAGCCCAAAGAACAGTGATCCTTAACACCAAATCTAAGTGTTCTTCAAAGGTGTTGGGTAGTAGTTTCCTCCAAGGTTAAAAGCTTCCATCTTGGAAAGAAACTTCTCAAGACACAGGATGTAAAAAGAAAAAAAGAAAAAAAAGTAGTGCAACATGATATAGGAGAAGGTGTTTACAAGGAGCCAAAACAACAGGATGTTCTAGGGGACATAAAACACTCCATCCTGCAAGGAAGCTCCATTAAGAAGTGAAGCAAATAGCTCAAAACAGCTCCAGGAAGTTCCTAAAACTGACCATATTCACTAGGACCAACCTCTCTCTCCTGCCTGCCTCCATAAAGTTATAAGCAGTGAAGGTTTCTGAGCCATGCTGCAAAGAAGGCTACTCAGACAAACCTAGACTCAGAAGGAGCAGCTGATGGCCCAGTGGCAAAGAAGGAAAAACACCAGCCAACTGCCAGAAAGAGGCTCAGATCAACAACAACAACAAAAAGATCTTCTTCAACTTGCTGAGCTTCCGGTAGGCTGTTCCATTGTCTCCAGGTTTCCAGCTTTTATGAGCTGTCACTCATGCTTGGCTGGCCTTTGATAACGTAGGTGCCATTGAGTCATTTGTCTTCCAGTAAGCAACCACCTCATTTATATTCCTATAAGTCATCTTAATAAAACACACTGTGCCAAGTTAGACTTTGTTTTTTTTTTTTTTCTTTCAGAGCTGAGGACTGAACCCAGGGCCTTGTGCTTGCTAGGGAAGTGCTTTACCCATAAGCTAATATTTTTTTATCATGGATAAAAGGACGACTGATAAACAAAGCTGCCTTAGATCCCAGAGGTAGCAAGAAGCAAATCACAGAGGACCCACATAAAGCTAGCTTCTGTTTTGTTCTGGTGTACCTCATCAGAAAAGAGAAAAGGGGTACAGTTCAATAAGTTATCCTAGTTATAATCATTTCCTTAGATTCTTCTTTATTTCGTCAGGGTTTTCCCCATGCCTCATAGTCTATTATATATCTTTGTGCACAATATAATGAGCACTGTCTAACTTCCTGGACTGTGTAAGGTATTTTTAGTTTACTATTGTTGTTCTGTCTTATTATTACAGCCATTATTGATTCTCAAATATGTCCCAGATTAGAAATGGGATTTTTTTTTTTTTTTACAAAGGATTAGAGACTAAGTTTATAGAAAGATTTGAAGGGTAGCAAGGCTAAACTCCATCACAGGAGTACAACAGTATCTTTTGACGATACACAAATAAATAAGCATGGCTTTGTTCTGATACAACTTAGTGGTGAATACTGAAGTTACACCTCGTATATTTTCCGTATCACAGGCCATTTTCCATTTATTTTGAATATAAAGAGTGTGTTTGGCTTACATGCTATATAAAGGCTTCCCCTGTCCTTTGTTCATATTCAGATAATAGGAGCTGACTGTGTTTCACATAGTGCTTACAGGAAGCCCATACACTGCATACTAGGCTCTATTGGCAGCGAAGAACCCTAAGTATATAAATGGAGCTCATCTAACATAAAGCTAGCAAGTGGCAGAAATTGGTTCTAGAATCCAGGTTCTCACTCTCTTTGCTAAAGGATCTCACCACTCACCGTTTCTTTCTTTACAACATACTTTATTTTTCTAACCTTCGCATATTTTGGATGCTTCTTTCTTCATCCTTTCCCCTTGGTTTCATTTTGGCAATCATCATTTCCTACACTCTGTAAAAACTATATTGCCTAGAATCAGATAAAAAAAATATTAAATGGCAAGAATGACAGCCAGTGTTCTTGTAAAAGTCTGAGTAAAAACTATTTCCGACACGATCCTTGAATGAAACCTGTTTAGGTCTTATTTGTGCATTTTCTGTTTAGACATACATTTGCTGCAAACTTCGCCATGCCCTTTTCACAATTTGTATTATATCAGTTCTGTCCTTTGCCACTGAGAGTCTCAGAAAATTCTCCATTCTTTTGCACCACTTCTTTATAAAAAAAAAATGTCAATTTATGAAAGAGGTAACTTACTCTACATTTTTAAAGATCAGATGTTCTGTAATGCTAGTGAGCTGAAGAGGAAATTTTCTCAGTGTGTGGATTTTAGGGTCTATATTTCAAGCAACATTTTACAAATGAAGTCTTGGACTGCAAGCTTTTTTTTTTTTTTCTAATTGTGAGTTTTCAGCATATTCTACCACAATCCTTCATGGTTACAGAACATTTGACAAGAGTTTATTTAACAGTGCCTGTCTATTTTCATAGTACAGATGGATAAGAAAGGGGGAAATAGGGTATTTAATTCCTGGCCCACCTCACTCTTGTTGCTTTTTGCCAGCAATAAGGAACCAGAAAAGCACAAATGGCTTATAAATGTCAGAACAATCCTATGAACAAACTACGGCCCATTGTTTTTATTAAGTTTCTCTTATCTACAAAAATACATATCTCTAATGGAGAACAAAAAAAGGTGCCATTTTATTGTTGGTGCACACTGCCACTTTTCACTTTAGCTATTGGTATTTTTTTCTGAAAACAACAACAACAACAACAACAACAACAACAAAGAAAAACAAGCTCCTGATTTAAGTTGATCATCCTCATACTAATTCTTATAAATGTTGGAATCCCATTAAAATCAAAGATAAATTTGGGGCACAGCACAGTTCAGAGGGATGAAAGAGAACAACCTGTTTGCCTTCTATTAAGCTTACAGATCTATCAGCATTGGTCCCGCTAGGGAATGACAGAGCAAGGGTTTATGAGCTCTATGAAAGGATTGATTTTTACAAGTCTCTGATTTAGCTGGAAGGGATGCCCATATATTTAGTTAGCAAAAGGGTTAATGGATTGAACCTTCTGAAAAATGCACTTCTTTACATGCAACTAGCATGACAGATAGTTAACAGCACGCACGTGGGTAAACATAGGCGAAAACAAATTAACTGAAAGGTATAGAGCTTATTGTTTATTTTTTTTCTTGATAGATGGATCTCATTATTTTCCTTGGGCAGACAAAGCCATAACAGTTTCCAGAGAAAAAAAGAAGTGACAGGTCCAGGGAACTGCTTACAGATGGACAGCCAGCAGGCTAAAAATATTACTTGTGTCCATCTCATCAATAAGCTGGCTCCACAAAGAATGGCAATTATTCTTTGCCTGCTTGTGCTGCCATTTGTGAGGTATGAGGATGGTTATTGACAACTGTGTATGTAGAACAAACATATACAGTACCACAAACCAATTGCCTTTCAGGTCATGATTTAAAGGGGTAGAGTGAACCTCTTTGGTGTCTTTGAGAATTATGTTAATGCCATGTTCTGTTAAAATTCTATTAATCCTTCTAATTATTAATGATGCATTTGTTTCCACTTATATTTACATAGACTCTATTATGTACTGCAGAGATAAAAGTCACTGAGTTGATGACACAGATTTTTTTAATTTTAGGTGTTTATATATATACTAGGAATTAGTATATTAGTAACTTCTTTCACTTTTATCTGTCCTAAAGATTCCAAGGGTATTTTTTGTACCAATAATACTAAGATGAGTTAAAAAAAAATTAAAAGTGTATAAAAGCAAAGTCTGCTAATAATTAGTGAGAATCATGAAAAAGGATACATTGGTCTCTACTTTAAGGCAAGTGAGGAAATTATACTAACAATTACTGTGAATAATGATAATAATAATAATAATAACAACAACAACAACAATAACATTCTTTCAATTAAAGGCACTACAAAATAAATGAGAGTTTCCAGTATCATCTGAAAACTCAATGGAATCCAACGGCCTCATTAATTTTATTCTGTTTTTGTTTGTTTATTTGTTTTTGTTTTTGTTTGTTTGCTTTTGGTTTTTCGAAACAGGGTTTCTCTGTGTAGCCTTGGCTGTCCTGGACTCACTTTGTAGACCAGGCTGGCCTCGAACTCACAGCAATCCGCCTGCCTCTGCCTCCTAAGTGCTGGGATTAAAGGCGTGCACCACTACGCCCAGCTTCCATTACTTTTATTCTTTGCATTGCTTGGCTAAAGCTACTGCAAGGCTCTTCAGTACAGGGATGGTTCTGTACGTATAGAAATGTGGGTAGTGAGTCCGCTCACATGGAATGTGAAAAGCACAGAAGATGCTGTAGTTAGGCAGTTATCCTGTCCGGTGGAGATAGATGAAGAGGGTTAGCCCAGAAACGGGTGGTATGGAGAGTGAATGACTGCTTCAACCAGTGTATTCACACCTTCCCAAAGCAGGCAGTTTAAACCGGCTGTGCTCACTCACTCTGATGCCATTCCCTGGGAATATCCTCTTCTCTGGGTTTTATGTTGTAAAACTGACGATGATACACACTTCTGTTAATTTCAGCAAATGACCGACGAGCAACATGACGTTTTGAACTTCTGACTAAATGTAATAATGTGCTCCACATTCTGCTAAAGTGTTCTCCTGGGCCTGCAAGTCCCAGTGATTAACCGTGTTGCTCATTTCAGAGTGGTACAATTATCCAATAACCAGGGATTACACCCAGAGCTACAATGACTCCACTTAGGAGCCCCTGGCTCCCCATTTTCTTAAATGTCTAGTCTCTGAGGACCAAAGGGAAGAGTTCATTTAAAGGTGAAGAGAATGACTGAAGATTTTGTTGTTTCTGTTTGTTTGTTTTTAAGACAATGAACAATTTTTACAAGTAACTAACATCCTGCACATAATTTTCAAGTCACCTGATCATCTAAAAAATTTTTAATCTCGTTTAATAAATGGATTTCAGGCTGTGATAAAAGTATTATTGTTCTTACTTAAAGGATTCTAAAAACACTGCTATCTAAAAGAATATACTGCTCTTTTAACAGTACAATTGTTATCATAAATTATGCATCCTTATTATATTCCCTTTCTAGTTTCATAAGAAAGCAACTACATGCAACAGTTTTATTGTAAGAGGAATGTACTACTGAAATCCTCCTGCAAAAGATGATTTTTAAAAAGATAGTTCAGACCAGGAGAAAAAGTTATCATATAAGTGATATATAAGACAATCCAGTTGAAAGCATTTGACTATTCTTTTTTCATAGGCATGTCAAATTTTTTAATTCCAGTGAGAATCCCATAACCAATAGCGAAATAATAATATTCACTTTCCTGTGAGTGATACTGAAATATTCCCATCAGAAATTCTTTTGTCCTTATGTTAGTCAGGTCACTTTCTACAAACACTCTACAGAAATAAAAGAGAAGGCTGTTTTTCTGCACAAGCCATTGATGCTGTTTGCTTTAACCATGGCGTAGGTATTCAGTCCTTAAAGACAGTGTCATTTCCACACTAGGCTAGCTCTCTACCAGTGACCAAAATCCTCAACTCTCATTCATGTTGCTGGAAGAAATAACAAGCCAGAAAATGGCACTATGATACTGTGGGCCACCTTACTTCCCTGGCACTCTAACCCTAGTGTTGGAATGAGGGAGTCTATGTCAACATCATCTGACAACCTACCCGGTCACACAGACGAGCATGGCCATGGCATATAACAACATGACATATAATAATCAAGCTTGTATCTCAACAAACAAGGTTAAAAAATGGTTGTAAGCAATGAACAATATACTCTTAGTCATGTATCTTATTTGCTTTATATCTAAGGTTATTGTTTTGTCAAGTATTTAATACTCTTGATCATATCTGATCTGTGTTTTAAATGCCAGACAACACCATTACTTCTTTCCTACCCCTTCCACTTAACTTCTCTCATCTTCTCTTAGGCCCTCCATCTTTTGTCTCCATTTATCCCTCTTCTCCACCCACTTCTACTTTCATTTCTCACCCCTCCCTCATTTCAACCTACTTCTTTCCCCTTTCCTTTTCTATGTCTTATGTTTAAACCACAAGGGCCACAAGATCCAAAGAAATGAAACCTTTTACACAGCGGCCTATTATAAACATTTCCACTGCCAATAGCTCTGCTTTTCTGACTTTCCTCATCCTTGTGTTAAATGAGAATTATCTTTGCCATTCCTTGACCATCACACATACTTTTCTGTTGCTGTTGCTTTGATAACTTAGGGATCCTAACTATATTCTGCCATCTGTTATACTTTCTCCTATAAACATCTTATTCTTTCATGCTGTTTATTTCGGAAGACAAACTTTGGAGCAAAAATGTGTGATTGATTCTTGTATTTTATTAATTTTATATAGTATTTATTTTGAAATTTTGACTTAGGCTTCTCCTTATCAAATATGTACAATTTCTTATGAATAATGAAGCAATGTCCATGACTGCACAAATATCTCTGTAGTAGGATGTAGAATTCTTGGGATATATGCAAAAGAGTTGAATAGTGTGTCACATTAAAAACCCATTGCTAGATTTTTGGGGGCATCTTCACACTTATTTCCATAATAGCTAGACCAGTTATCACCCCCAGCAACAGCTAATCAGTGTTCCTCTTTCTCCACATCCTCTCCAGCATTTGTTGTCATATGATTTCTTGCTGATAGCCATTGTGACTGAGGTAAGATAGATTAATAATTTCAATTTACATTTTTAAATGTGTCTATTAGTTATCCATACTTCTTTTTGAGAAGTCCACAATTGTATCTATATCCTTTTCTATTTAGCAGTTTTATTGTTCTACTAAATGTCTAGTCACAATAACTAGAAATGGAACCAACCGACATGCTCCACCAATTGATGGATAATGAAGATGTAGGTCATGTACACAGTGGAATTTATCTCAGCTATGAAGAAAAGTGAAATTATGAAATATTCAGATAAAGAAATGAAAATGGCAAGATACACTTAGGTAAAATAGGCAACAAAAAACAAACTCCACATGTTTTGCCTCATATGTGGATCCTAGTTTTGAATTTATACATTTTTTTTGGTTCAAATTAGAATCCTTTAAAGGGCAGAAATCTAGAAAAACTCTTTGGGTGTAGGTTACTTTAGGGAAGTGCATATGTGATGAGCAGGTCAAATGGGAAGGTAGTAAGAGTGGAAAGACAAGCAAGGAGGCTCTCAGCATGGTAGAAGAAAATCAGGGGCAGGTGCAAATGTCAAGAAAAATAAAAGGAGAATTAAAAAGCCATGCAGAAACCTATTGTTTTGTAATTAAATTTAAAATGATTTTTAAATGTTTGTGGGTAGATAAGCTGCAGGACTTTCAAAAGTTTCCCCAGAACTTATGCTATTGAGTGAAAATTCCAGAACCAGGAGATGGATAATGTGTATGATATCTTCAGGGATCCTTAAAGACTCCAAAATAATAAAGGTTATTTTCATTCCTCTTGGCTCTTGAACTAGATGAACCTTTGCTAAAGAATTCACATGTTTTAATCTTTCAAAATGAAAATACTTATTAAAGATAAAATTATAGGCTATTGGTATTGTCTTTGTTTGGTACTGCACTGCAGTGGAAGGTAAGTCCCTATATATGAGTACATTATTTGCTTTGGAGACAGGCTCACAGGGCTCAAGCTGGATCCGACCTGGTAGCCCCCTCCTGGAGAAATAGCTTTCATTGTACCAGAAGGTACCATGCAAGCATCCAAAGAAGGGAAGCAGCCATATTTTTTTATCCAGCTAAGATGCTATGTACCACCACAATGACAACATGGCATAATAACTCTAAAAGTACACTAGTAACACTCATATCTTGGTAGTAATCAAGAACATAAGAGTAAAACTTTAGGCCTACTTTACAAAAAGGAAATCAGATCTGCCACTGGAAACTTAGTCAATATCCAGGTGTTGTGAGGTTGTGGATCTTGAAGGAGAACCTACAATCACCATTTTACTTAACCAGAATAATCCATAACACTGTTGTATATATTTGTTCTCATGTCCACGGTTAACTGTAGCCCTCATTCCTCCTCGTGGAAATTTCCTTTTGATGGCAGCAGAAACCATTATAGACAGTCACAACCAATCAAAATGGAGAGCTGTGGAGGCCAGTCCCAGGTGATGAATCTACAACACAACTCCTGAAACGTTCACAGATGACTTTAGAAGATGGAGTAGAAATATGGTAAGAGCCAAGGAAACATGAATTTTGCTATGAGATTGTGTCTCCTAGTAATCTCAGAAGCTACCCCCAAGAAATCTCACCAACAAGGCTGCCTAAACATGACCTGAACAAGAACAACATCAATGGGCATGCTCATGAGAAAGAGTGAAAACTTTTGAGGCCTCAGTCCTAAACAAAGAACTACAGGCAAGCAAGGAATGCTGAGAGCAGGAGAAACAGTCTTCCCCAAGGAAGAGCACACCAAATCCACAAAACCAAATGTCTAGTCCTGAAAATATGCAGACATGCAACACTATACAGACTGGGCAGGTTATACTTAGGAATATATATATATATATATATATATATATATATATATATATATATATACGAATATATATTATATATGCATAATATATATAGGAATATATATTATATATATGCACAAGCTTGTGTGTGTGAGAGAGAGAGAGAGAGAGACAGAGACAGAGACAGAGAGATAGAAAGACAGAGAGAGACAAAGAGAGACAGAGAGAGACAGAGAGACAAAGACAGGGAGACAAAGAAAGCAATTAATATAAAAGAGGTCATGAATTGAAAGAGAATAAAAGGGAATCCATGCGAGGGTTTGAGTATGGAAAGGAAAGCAAAAAAATAGTGTAATTAAAATACGATATCAATCAACCAAGAACATATGGTTAAGACAAAGTAAATTATTTCACTTCCCCTTAAACATTTCAATCAATTTATTTTTGTCCCTTTCTTGTCACAGCATTCTTAATCTTGATACCACAAACTCTGTTTCTTCCAAAGATATCTAATGAAATACAGAAGCTGATTGCCTTGTTAAATAATAAGTAACATTTATAATATATAATTCTATTTCTCAATGACATTTATGAGTGATGATTAATAAAAAAAATAATGTTCCATTAAGCTCCCATGTGGCTGTCTTTGAAGCTGGCAATAATCATTTTGACACAATGCTTTATCCCTTTGCTCCAAAAAGTGCTAAGCACCTGGGAGACATTTTCTAATTAGTTCTAATGTTCAAGAGGTGGCTCTGAGGGGGTGTTTAGGAAGATAAAAAAAATTCTGTAAAGTTCACCACGACTGTCATTAAAATATTATCTGTTCAAATGCATTACAAAACACAAGCCGTTAGCCACAGGAATTCACTTAAAATATTGTAAATAGCTTGTAAAAGGAGATGGAATTCTATTTACAATTATTTTATGTTCTGATTGAATCTATTGAAACATTACTATAGAGGCAATCCATGGATATTTAAGTTATTTGGGGTTATGTGTGCTTTTCTTTCTCATTGAAAATCAAAAGACAAAAGAGTAAAGATTTAAACACTTTAGTTGTAAAAATAAATCAATAATTTTATCTCTTAATATTATATTTATTTCTTGTGTGTGCATACATGTTTGTGGACATGCATATACGCCCACTCTATGGTAGATGTGCGGAGGTCAAAAGCAATGTGTACAAATTGAATCTTTCTGTCTACCATGTGGGTCTAAAGAATTGACTCAGGTTTTTCACAATGGCACCAGGTGCCTTTAGCACCGGACCACTGCCCTGAACCACACATTATCTGCGTTTTGCTGAGGACCTTATTTTTAGCCTAAATACATAGATTGAGGAATATCAGGATATAGAATAAAAACTGAAGTTCATTGCCAAACTTTTGGTTCCACAGTTTTCCTTAGAGACTCATGAGACCTGTGAGCCAGGCTGAAGGGCCTAACAGTCAATCTTCTTCAACAAGTATACTAAGACAGAACACTTCCTTTTACACAATTAAAGGTGAGATTCACAATCACATTTATTATAGTCACCTTTATATCATACCTCACTAAGGACCTTGAGCAGTTGGGCTGGGTGAAATCTCCTTGGTGTGGGTTTCAATAGAAAAACATTACCATTCATTTCTTCTTTGGCTACATTCATTACTTTTATAATAGCACCAGCCAAGGACAATACAGATGGTAAACTTTAAATCCCTACCCAGATCTAGCCAATGGACAGAACATTCTCCACAGTTGAATGGAGAGTGGGGTCTGACTTTCACATGAACTCTGGTGCCTTATATTTGACCATGTCCCCTGGAGGGGGAGACCTGATGGCACTCAGAGGAAGGATAGCAGGCTACTAAGAAGAGACTTGATACCCTATGAGCATATACAGGGGAAGGAAATCTCCCTCAGGAACAGTCATAGGGGAGGGGAATAAGGGGAAAATGGGAGGGAAGGAAGAATGGGAGGATACAAGGGATGGGATAACCATTGAGATGTAACAAGAATAAGTTAATAAAAAATTTTTAAAAATACATTATGTTGTTTTAAAAATGAAAATTCCAAATGTTGGATATTAGTAATGAAGACTCGGGAGCCAGATTCTGGAGTGAAAACTTGCAAGGTCAAAGAGGTAGAGAAAGCACCCAGCTAACCTGCCTACTCAGCTCACATCTCAGAGGAAAACACCCCAAATGCTCACTAGCTCAGCTGACAGTCCAGGAGGCAAATCGTAAAGCTAGCTAGCTCAAAGCTCAAAAGCCTCTTTTTCTTATTCAAGCTGTCTTAAACATCCTTCAACTCAAAGTCCGTCCTACTCAAAGTCCCTGTCAGCTGGTTTCTTGCTCTGCTTCTGGACTTATGGTTAACTTCATTAAGTCCTGTGTATGGAAAGCTCTTGGATGCTAGGGATGGCTGAGCCACACCTTAATCACCTGTTTACAGTAACAGAAAGTTCTTGGATTAAAGGCTTGTGTTTGGGCTTAATCGCATCAAACAAAAGACAGGTGTTTACAGTTTACAATCCTGGAGTTCACATTAGGATCAAATGTCCTGCAACAATATTAGATATTTTTCATATGTTTCAACATCTATCAAATCACTTAATTTTCTTACTTTAAAATATACAAAATGTGTTTAATTTATAAGGAAAATATCTGTAACATTATTTCTTGTTAAACATTTGTATTTTAAAATACACAGAAATCCAAGCAATCAACAGCCATAAAAATTAAGAGGTTCTCATAAATATTAATGAAAATTGCTGATTTTTACAAGTCACTTAATTTTATGAAGTCATAGTATTTACTAACCAAATCCATTGTTTAAATGTGCTATTTAATATAATTTGTATACTTAGATAAATTGGTAATTTATTAAGAGGTAAACTTGATGGATGGAAGAATTTTGGTAGAGTTTGTGATGGGAACATATATGCAAAGACTCTCGGTTTGATTCCTATCACTGGCAGAAAAGAGAAGAATGTAGGAAGGAGAAATTATAAACCCCCAAGGTTTTAATCATAGTCTAGAGTTTATTTGATAATTCTAGAAATTTCCAAGATCACACACACAGTAGCATATGGTGCTTAAGAGCAGCAGTTAACACTTAAATGCATGCACATGGTGGAATGATGGAGGAAATAAGTCTATTCACCAAGCCCCCCCCCCCGCCGTGTGTCTTTGTCCCCATCCCCCACTCATGTGAGTGCGTGTGTGTGTGTGTGTGTGTGTGTGTGCACGTGTGTTTGCGCTGTCCATAAGAATGCATTTTATTACTGAACTGCATTCCAAGCCTACCATGTAATTTTAATATTACATAATATTTACATAACAAAGTAAAAATGTATAGTAACTAATGACAAATGTTAAAACTGATAAAATAAAATTTTAAATATAATTGTCTCACACTCTGTCCAACTACTATCTCAAGACTTAAGAATGTCTATATTTGTAAATACGTGTATATCCAAGTATGCATACTGATAAATATATCCAAACAGGTCAATATTTATGTCTTAATGTTTCTATTGGTATGATAAAGTACTATGAAAAAAAACCAACTTGAGGAAAGGACTTATTTTCTCTTATATTTCCAGAAACAGTCCATTACTGGGAGGAGTCAGTGCAGGAACCTTGAAGCAGGAACTTAAACAGAAGCTATGAAGGACTACTGCTTACTGGCTTCCTTCAGGACCACTTACACCCACAATGGGTGGGCACTCCCACATCATTCATCAGTGAAGGAATTCCACCACAGGCTTGTACACCGACCAGTCTGGTGAGGGGTATTCTCAACTGAGGTCTCCTCTTCCCCAGTGACTCTAGCTTGTCTCAAATTAACATAAAATCTGCTAGCACAATATCCATGGGAGCGAGGGAGTGACAGAAAACCAAACATAAGTAAGAGTTACTGTGGAGCTGTTGGCAGTCAGTAGCTGGTAGGAAAGAGAGTTTGTTTGCCTTAAGCATATGGCCTCTGATGGATTGGCCATACTCCAGTGTAATGTCACACATCTATGACTATATGGGTAACAACAACTATACTTGATGGGTTTAAAAGGGAAAAAAATGGGACACAAAGCTGGATGGGTAGGGAAGAGGATGGATATCAATCTGGGAGACTTGCTTGAAAAGAGTGATTATGATCAAAATACAGCGTATACATTTTTCAAAAAGAAAAATATTTAAATGAGAACAAGTTTTTTTTTTTCATGACTTAAGTAAGTTATTCTCCAGAATTCCATGCAATAGTTAGTCTTCTGATGACACTGTTAGGATATGGTTGAATCTTTAAGATGTCACCTTGAAAAAAGTGCTTAGCTCACTACAGTTATGCATCTTAAGGTATTATAATCATGAATTTTAAAATCTCCTTACCTTTTCCTTCCTTTCCTTCCCCTCTCTCTCCCTCCCTCCTTCTCCCATCTCTTTTTCTGTTTTCTGGTCATGAGATGATGAATTTTACTCTTATAAAAATTCCCAGTATAATAATGAGACGACACTGTGGACTATAATCTTACAACTATCTTATTAGAAACCAAAATAGACCGTATTCTATAATTCAGTTCAGATATTTTGTTTTAGTGACATTAAACTGACGAATGTAGCAGTTTTATTAAGACAAGTTCTTGGTTTTATTTTTATTTAAAGAAATTTGTAGACTCCACAAAAATTGCTTGGTCCCTACAAGCCCACTACAGCTTAATATTATCCATCTATCTTCAGAGATCTCTCTGTTTAGAAATAAGAATTTCCCAAAAAGAAAGGTGCAGGAAAACTCTGAAAGGAGGAGGAAGGTCAAAAGAGGCATCCAGATCCATGGAGACAAATGTGTGAGTGGGTCTGGTGTTCATCCTTACATAGGAACCAAAGATCTCTAGGGTCGGCACAACATTACATTTTAAGGTTTCCAGGAATGCTGCAGAAAATACAACATGGAACTGATCTCATTCAGATTTATTGGGATAGGGATGGGTGTGTGTGACAGGCTGTCTCTGACTCTAATGAGAGAGGAGAAGTGGGGGAGACAGAGACACAGACAGAGAGTGGCTATGATGGTGGGGACCTTTTAAAGGGTACTCCTGTTGCATATGGCAACCAATCTTACTTGGCTGCTGGCATTGAGTTACTTAAGGAAGGCTGGGGGAGCATGTGGTTCCTGATAGAACAGATAACTGGTATTGGTAAGCATATCAATTAGTAAATGCTCCAAAACATCCGAAGCCCAATGTCTGGCTGGACCTAATTATTATTATTTGATTCATATGCTTAGGAAACCAAGAACTCGGGAAAGTTTATTCAGGTCTGCCAAAATGAGGGCAGGGGGAGGGACATACCATTTAGACAAGTTACTCTCAATTTTTTCATACAGAGAAATGATGAGTAATGATGAATGGAAAGACAGGCTGATCTAAGGTCCATAGACTTGATCCCTGTTGAAGCTGTAGCTCAGAATTGGCCTGGTATGACCCAGAAAGCTCTTGTCCTTTGGTTAAAGATCCTAAACATCTTGGGCTCCAGAACAGGCATTGTTTATTGTGTCATTGAAAGTAGATGACAAATGTGTGTAGCTTGCCATTTGTAATCTCTAGAAAGGTGCAACCCAGCAGAAAGGGGAGATGTTCAACTTCCTGTGCTGCTTTCTGTGTTGTGCCACTGTGACCTGGAACATCATTCATCATTAAGGTCACACGCATTGTTCTTTCACTATACCTTTACTAGTGAGTTACATTCTTTTCTTTAACATGCTCTAGACTTTATGTAATGGGAATTTATAGATGTATAAATATGTCAAGCACACACATAAGGTTGCTGGTTGATAGCACACATTGGACAGTTGTAATTGCAGCATTTATATTAATAAGTAATGGAGATCTGAAAGATTGTGGATTGAGCAGTATGGCCTCAGTCCAGGAAAGCTGGCTTTTCTGAGAAGGAAGTACAGTTTCACATACGGGACCTCCCCAAGGGCTTTCTAGTACAGAAAAGTCACCAAACCATACACGCTGACAGAGTTAGACTTTAGTTCTCCAATTGGATTTTCAAGCACTGGTTTGACATGTGGAACAAGTGTCTTAATAAGTCAAGATGGCATTTTTCTTTTTCTTTTTTTAAATTTTTTATTAATTTATTCTTGTTACATCTCAATGGTTAAGATGGCATTTTTCAAAGTCAGATGTGCGTACCGCCATGTTGAGGGACACCGTAAAACTCCTACTCTATTGCTTGGCAGCTTTGTACAAGCCCTTCAGGGTTCAGCATCACATAGAGAACCAAGAGGCACAGCCTGCAAGCCCTTGCTCAGGAAGCATCTTCTCTCTCCAAGTATTTTTAACTAGATGAGTCCTTCCGTACAGTCTGCCGGAACTCACGTGGCTGATTTGCCAGCCCTAGAAAGTATGCTTCAATAGGTCTAGAATTCCTGCATTTTAAACAAGATCTTTGTCAACTCAGGTATCACAGCTATAAACATTGCTATAAGCAAAGCTTTAAAATGTATCTTTCTAGTTCATTAATCGAGCAACCAACCTACACTTTATCCCTCAGGTTGTTTCTCTGTTCTTTGTTTCTCTTTCTTTCCATAAGATTGTTACTTGGAGGATCTACTCATGAGCCAGATAGTGGGATTTACGAGTTTATAATTGAGTCCCCACCTCCCACTCCCTTATATTTGAAAAGCATTCTCTTTACCAATATGGTAGAGCAGGGAGATGCTACAGTTCACATCAGCTTTCAGTTATGTAACAAATCATATCATTTTTGCACAGGGGCCAACATAAATGGCTGACTTAAAATGGGCAGGATAAACTTGCTTTTAAATATCTAAAACACGGAAAGCTTGCAGTGGTCCTCACCCTTCCTATTGCAGGGACCCTTTAATACCGTTCTGCCTGAGGTGACCCTCAACCATAAAATTATTTCATTGCTACGTAATAACTGTAATTTTGCTACTGAGCAATGTCTCAGTTCCTAAGACTATAGGAAGTATGTACTCTGATAGTCACAACCCACTGGTTGACATCCACTTATTTATAAAGGATAGTGTGTGTGTGTGTGTGTGTGTGTGTGTGTGTGTGTGTGTGTATTACTAAAAGAAATGGTTAGTTTATAAGTCAATACTACAACTCCAGTGTAAATCCCCAGTTATAGCTGGATTTCATTAAATCTAGTTTCAATCAAAATTCTTGAAAACCTGCAAGGAAAAAAGAAATACATTGTTCATTTCCCTCTTTTGAACTGGGTATTTAATATTAGAATGCTTGCTAATTAGTTAATTTATTCTGTTCTTGAGCTAAGCCAGAGGCTCACAAAAGCCTTACAAGTTTCAATTTCTAGACAGGCCTAATTCTTAAATCAAATTTATGAATTTTATAATTATTTCAATGTAAGCTCATGCATGTCCCTCTAGTAACATATCAAAAGATTATTAGGCTATTAAGCTGAACATTGGATATTTACAGAAAGGGTTAGAGATTGATAGGGATTACTGTTAGTAACCTTTTAAAACCATATGTATCAGTTTCAACTTACAGAACATGGTATAAATGTCATTTATACATTACAATAAGCTGCAACATATAATCACCAGCTCCATGGACCCTCAATTAGCGTGATTTCCCCTTCTCCAAAGAGAGGTTACTGAGCTACAGACCTTGCTTTTTATGATAGAAGTATTAAGTGCTTAATTTTGAGAATTTGCCTGGTCTTTTATCCAAGGGCAAACACAATTGTTTTTCCCAACAATGGGATAAAGCTGTATATTTATAGACACATCTATAACCATCTCCTCTCCTTATGAATATGTTTAATATTAATTGGAAGTCTAAAACAGAACAGTTTTCCTAACTCTTTGAGTAACACTGCATAAATTAAAAAAAGAAAGATTCAACTACTTCAGTAGCAAAGGAACATCCGTTCTTTCATTTACTTATTTAGGCATCAGTCAGTATGTACTCAACTTCAATAACACTGGGGAGGACACCACAGTAGAGAACAAAGACATGAATCAGAACACTCATCTTAATATATATTTAATGTGATATCATAATATTTATTAAACATATATATTCAAACAAGATGGTTTGAACACATGAAGAAATAACTACATACAGAGGTGAATGGTGGTAGTAAATAGTTTTGTTATGGAATGATGAATTATTTTTTATGAGCTCCTACAAGTAACTCAGTTGTAATTTCAGAGACAGAGATAAAGAAAGTACCTGTGAGAATCAAGGTGGGATGAACAGTAAAGGATTTCTTTTCCTTACAATGATTATGTCTACTCAAATCCAGTTAGCTTCTGATTTTCTATCTTTCCTGAAAGTAGGAAAATTCTACCCCCAATATACTTTAATTGTCATGCGAAGATGTTACAGGAAACAGAGACCAGCATTCACAGGAAAGGTGAGTGTTCTGTCAAAGCAACTGACCTACAAAGTAGAAGGTCAAAAATCCCTCTTAAATTGTGATCAAGTCATCATCTTCTTTGAGGTAGGCTGGGTGTTGCCAGGAGTTAACCAGTCTCATTGTCAAAGAATCTTTAAATGAATAAAAACATCTTTTAATGCCATATTTGGTAGGTCTCTGAGGGTTTTGAAGACCTTATCTAAGTATTTAACCTTATCTACCTATAGAATCGTATTTATCTATTAAACCTAGGACAGCATGGTACTGGCACAGCAACAGGCTGGTTGATCAGTGCAATCGAATCGAAGACCCAGAGATGAATCCACACACATATGGTCACTTGATTTTTGACAAAGAAGCCAAATCCATTAAGTGGAAAAAGGATAGCATCTTCAACAAATGGTGCTGGTCCAACTGGAGGTCTATGTGTAAAAAAATGAAACTGGACCCATATTTGTCACCTTGCACAAAACTCAACTCCAAGTGGATTAAAGACCTCAACATAAAACCAGAGACACTAAGCCACTTAGAGGAAAAAGTGGGAAAGACCCTGGAACATATTGGCACAGGAGACAACTTCCTGAACAGAACACCAACGGCCCAGGCCTTAATGTCAACCATTAATAAATGGGACCTCATGAGGCTGAGAAGCTTCTGTAAGGCAGGAGACACTGTCAAGAGAACAAAGCAACAGCCTACAGACTGGGAAAAGATCTTCACCAACCCTACATCTGACAAAGGTCTAATATCCAAAATATATAAAGAACTCAAGAAATTAAACACCACCAAACCGAATAACCCAATTGAGAAATGGGGCTTGGAACTAAACAGAGAATTCTCAACAGAGAAGTATCAAATGGCTGAGAAACACTTAAAGAAATGCTCAACCTCCTTAGTCATCAGGGAAATGCAAATCAAAACCATTCTGAGATTCCATCTTACACCCATCAGAATGGCTAAGATCAAAAATTCAAGCGATACCACATGCTGGCGAGGATGTGGGGAGAGAGGAACACTCCTTCATTGCTGGTGGGAATGCAAACTAGTACAGCCACTTTGGAAATCTATCTGGTGCTATCTCAGAAAAATGGGAATAGGGCTTCCTCAAGACCCAGCTAGTCCACTCCTTGGAATATACCCAGAAGATGCTCCAGCACACAACAAGAAAATTTGCTCAACCATGTTCATAGCAGCCTTATTCGTAATAGCCAGAACATGGAAACAGCCTAAGTGTCCCTCAGTAGAAGAGTGGATAAAGAAACTGTGGTACATATACACTATGGAATACTACTCAGCTATTAAAAACAAGGAATTCCCGAAATTTGTGGATAAATGGATTGAGCTAGAAATGATCATAATGAGTGAGTTAACCCAGAAGCAGAAAGAATCAAATGGTATATACTCACTTATATCTGCATACTAGCCCAAGGGGCATGTCCCATGAAAGCCTTCACTTACCAGGAAACTGGGACAGAGGGGAGGGCATCCTATTGGGAGTCTAAATGAGAGACACATGGGAGAATAGCAAAATAAAAGGATACAGAGGGTCCTAGAAATCTACAAGTAAAACAATATGATAGGCAGATTTGGGCCCAGGGGTCCTGCTCAAACTAAGGCACCAGCCAAGGACAATACAGGGGGTAAATTTTAAACCCCTTCCCAGATCTAGTCAATGGTCAGAGTATTTTCCACAGTTGAGTGGAGAGTGTGATATGACTTTCTCACGTACTCTGGTGCCTCACATTTGACCATGTCCCCTGGAGGGGGAGACCTGGTGGCACTCAGAGGAAGGACAGCAAGTAGCCAAGAACAGACTTGATCCCCTATGAGAATATACAGGGGGAGGTAATCCCCCTCAGGAACAGTCATAGGGGAGGGGAATAATGGGAAAATGGGGGGGGGGAGGAATGGGAAGATACAAGGGATGGGATAAACATTGAGATGTAACAAGAATAAATTAATAAAAAAAAAAAACCTAGGATACAAATAGACTAGTAACTGACGTAAACATGATTTGGTCAACTAACAATTAAATTGTATTACTTAATTATCCTAAGCAGCCTGCAATAGCACTTTCAATGTATTATGCGCAAGCCTTGTATTATAGTTGAGTTATATCGGTATAATATTTCATATTAGAGTAGAAATATATATACACTATGTATGAAGAATAGTCTTAAATTTGGATTCTATATCAATGTACCAAAATTAAACTTGAGCAACAATGAACCTCCTTATGGATGGCTTCAAATGTGTCCAACCAGGCACTGGGCAAAATGTTGTCACTTCTAACACAGATAGAATTCTACCTAAAAATAGGCGAGCTTGGATGCAGGCAGAGTTAACAGCCAAATTCTGCCAAGAGAGGGTAAGCAAGTCCTCAATAGTTTCTGCCCCACAAATTTGTCTGTCAGATATATTGGGCCAGAGGGCTGAAGACGATGCTCCAACATTATAGACAGTTTTGAGTGACGGCTCAGGCAGCAAACTAACCCTGTCATTTTCTCATTTTGGAAGCTGCTTACTTGCACTTCCTGTCTACTCAGATATTTAATTTTATACCTTCTTAAGTCTCTGATGTGGTGGAAGACCAGATAGTTTAGTTTTACAATTAAGCTTGGTTGTTTTGGAGTGAAGATGTTTTGAGGTCTAGATAGATGTTTTAATCTGATAAAAATGAGATATGATATTCATTTATATTCAGAGTTTTAGATGCACCAACATAGGAAAGGTGTTTTCTTCAAGGTTGCCAAATACAAATAGCCAAAATACTGTGAATGTAACATTTATATAAATCCCACTTGTTTTGTAGTTCCTCTTGCTGTAGGTTGTTTATTGTATATATGTGTAATAATATAAATATATATGCAAAAAAGAAAAAATAAAAATAAAATAAAAAATTGTGAGCATCCTTGTTTAATATACAGGGGCATTTTAAGCATCTCTACAGGATTCCATGGGGCCCTGCCTATTTCATGTGCTGAATCACCATGGACTGTCAAAGTTTATGACTCAAAGAAAACCTTCAGGTAAATGGGTAGAACATTCAGAAGTAAGTTTTAAGCTTCAAGACTGATTAATTACAAATTGGTACTCAATGAGATTTAGCAAAATTGTTTGTGTGTCTCTGTGTGTGTTTGTGTATATGTGTGTGTGTGTATGTGTGTGTGCTTTAGAAGACCATTTTTCATGCTACTGTAAAATGGGTATTTTACAAGATACAACAATGAGAGTATAGTTTAAAATAGTGTCAACCTGATATTTGTTTTTTTTAATTTTTTATTAATTTATTCTTGTTACATCTCAATGGTTATCCCATCCCTTGTATCCTCCCATTCTTCCCTCCCTCCCATTTTCCCCTTATTCCCCTCCCCTATGACTGTTCCTGAGGGGGATTTCCACCCCCTGTATATGCTCATATGGTATTAAATCTCTTCTTCTTAGCCTGCTGTCCTTCCTCTGAGTGCCACCAGGTCTCCCCCTCCAGGGGACATGGTCAAATATGAGGCACCAGAGTTTGTGTGAAAGTCATATCCCACTCTCCACTCAACTGTGGAGAATGTTCTGTCCATTGGCTAGATCTGGGTATGGATTTAAAATTTACCGCCTGTTGTCCTTGGTGGGTACCTTAGTTTGAGCGGGACCCCTGCGCCCAAATCTGCCTATCATAATGTTCTACTTGTAGGTTTCTAGGACCCTCTGGATCCTTCTACTTTGCTATTCTCCCATGCTTCTCTCATCTAGAGTCCCAATAGGATGTCCTACCCTCTGTCCCAGTTTCCTGGTAAGTGAAGGCTTTCATGGGACATGCCCCTTATTTGTAAAAACAAAAAACAAAAACAAACAAACAAACAAAAAAACAAAAGCAGAAACTAAAACAAAAACAAAAAAACCATAATAACCATAAAAACACACACACACAAAAAAAACTGTGTATGTAGTTTTTTTGTGTTTATAATTAAAAACTGATGTAATTTCCGTGATTGAAAAACAAATTTTATCACTAATGGTGATCATGTAAAATATCTAGACTATGTTGTCAGAGTTTGTTATATATCTATGAGAAAATATAACACTGTGAATTGAGACAATTACAAAACAGAAAAATAATATAGATGAGAACCTCCATGTTCCACAAGAACCATAGAATTATAACTCTTCCCCTACCTAACTAAATACTAACTGTCAAAATATTCAGTGATCTGATAAAAATTACAAGTAGCTACTCCCTAAGGACTGTGGGCAAGACTTTACTGACAATCTCTCCCTCCACCAAACATATCAGATCACATAACAAAGCATTTAGTTTAAAATGACTGCCTAAACCATAATTAACAGAGAAATAGTAAAATATCTGGCCTTTGTAGTGAATTATGGAATTTCATGCTTTCCACTCACCAAGGATGTTAATATGACACATCCAAATACAGAATTTATCTTCAAGTGAATAACATCTTATTCTCTAGTCTTATTATCTATTACTATGGTCTGAAAATCCAATATTCAAACAGATTATTATGACCGCACAAAACTAATGTTAGAACTAATAAACCAGTCAATAAAACTATAAGATAAAAATCAACATAAAAATTATCAACAATTATATCTAAAAATAAAGATCTGCCTAGAGATGATATTAAGAAAATTATCATTTGATCATATAAAAATAATAAAGGCGAATATGAGCACAATATAAGTGGAATAGCAGCTCAAACTTATACAACAGAAGAATGAATACTCCTTTTTGTATCATGTAAATTCTTTTCTGTGCATGGAGTTTATTATTTTTAATAAACTACATGCAGTAAGAACAATTTTGAGACAATCAGGAAAACCGTTACATTCAAAATGTTTAGCTCATTTCTGTTTGGCAACCTAGAAGAAAATACTATCTATCTATCATGTCTCGGTGAGTCTAACGTTTTGTACCTAAATGATTTTCTGTCATATCTTGTATTTATCAAGTTAAAAAAAAATCTCCTAGACCTTAGAACATTTTAAAAAATCCTAAACAAATTAACTTGCCTCTGCTGTTCAAGGGCTACAGAAAGGATACAATCCCTTTGAGTGTGTCATGCTATTTCCCATAGAAATTGAGATTTCCCAATGAACCAGGTGCAAAAAAAAAAAAAAAAAAAAAATCAAGGAAAAACAAAGCCACTTGAATAGCAAAAGGCATCCTGACAAAGAAAGAATGTGATAGTTGATCTTATATTCCACTACAACAGAGCTCTAATAACTAAAACCCATGGCACTATCATCAGGACCAAAACAGACCAACAGAAAACATCAACAAGCATAGAGATACGTTTAACATCTACGGTCACTAATTGTCAGCCTGGGCATTATGCAGATTTACTTTCTGATATTGTGATTAACACCATGACCTAAAATACCATTCATTTCATTTTACACATCTCATTTAGAATCCATCATCATAGATGCCAAGAAAGAAACCTGGAGGGAGAAACTGGCAGAGTTTACAGAAGAACGCTGACTACTGGCTTTATAAAATAGAGTTTTTATATAATTCAGAATGAGCACCTGCTATGGATTGACACTACCCACAGTAGACTGGGCCTCCCATATTAATTTTTTTTTTTTTTTTTTTTTTTTTTTTTTTTTTTTTGGTTTTTCGAGACAGGGTTTCTCTGTGTAGCCTTGGCCATCCTAGACTCACTTTGTAGACCAGGCTGGCCTCGAACTCACAGCGATCCGCCTGCCTCTGCCTCCCGAGTGCTGGGATTAAAGGCGTGCGCCACCACGCCCGGCTTGTCTCCCATATTAATTAACCATCAAGAAAACTACTCAAAGACATACCCACAGGCTAATCTGATGTAGGAAATTCAAACTGAGGTTCTGTCTTCTCGGGTGACACTAGTTTGATGCAACTTCACAGCCAAAAACAACACTTAAACTTTAACCTTTCTTTTTCTGTTTTTCCCAGATCAATTTAATATTAATGTCACAATATAAAACAAAGGTGCTTTTTTAATTTGTAAGCTTCACATTTTAAAAAATGTTCCACCACTTAAAAGTTTAATATCTCTTGAACACACAGTCTTTTAACTGTGTGCTGCTATAAATCTAAATTATACTTTTATATTCAAGAGGGAAGAACCAGAGCACAGTTGCTATTAAGACAAAGCAAACTAAATGTGTAAATATGTCATTCGCTAATATCTGGGACACATTCTTTTTACAAAAGGGCTTGAGTAATTACATCTCTTTGGCTCTGTCTTCAGCAGCACCAGGTGCTTGGCTCACAGAAAGCTCCACTCGATACCTGTTACTGTCCTTGGTGGTCATCCTATAGGCCTGACATCTCAATATGTTGGGGTTTCTAATGCAATTGGGACTGCACCTTCACTAACAACCTCTGATTGCCTTCTATGGTGCCAAGCCTCAGGTGCTCTCCATAACCCTTCAACTTGAGGTCTGCATTGCAACTGAGGCTGTACCTTCATGAAAACCCTGTCCTGCCCTGTCCTGATGCCAAGCCAAAGATATTCTCAATAAATCCTTCCCATCTTCAAAGCCTGTCCATATGGGATGCTCATACACATCATTTTCCCAATACTCCTGAAAGCCTGATGGACAATCCTTACTGCCTTATGGGACCACAGCTTCTGTGTACTGACTCTCAAAAAAAAAAAAAAAAAAAAAAAAAAACTTCCCAGAAGACTTTGTCTCAGTTGTACTGGCCTCCTGAACTCGCTGACTCGTTAGCCTTGGCTGGCCAGCATCTATTGTCCTTTCTTTAAAATACAGAAGATTTCACGTCTAAAGATTTTTTTATTAATTTATTCATATTACATCTTGATTGTTAGCCCTTCCCCTGTTTCCTCCCATTCTTCCCTCCCTCCCATTTCTCCCCTTCTCCCCTCCCCTACGTCTGTGACTGAGGGAGACCTCCTCCCCCTATATATGCTCTCAGAATATAAAGTCTCTTCTTGGTAACTAGCTATCCTTCCTCTGAGTGCCACCAGGTCTCCCCATCTGGGAGACCTGGTCCGAAAAGGGGCACCAGAGTTCATGTCACTTCTAAAGATTTTTAATTCAAATTATGACTATGAAGTTCCCAAGAAAGTCATTATTTCCCTCTAAAACTTCACAAGTCTCCATCACCCCCCCCGTCTCTCTCTCTCTCTCTGTCTGTCTCTGTCTGTCTGTCTGTCTGTCTGTCTGTCTCTCTCTCTCTCTCTTCTTATCTTCTAAATTGCCACAGCACACCTTATTCAGCTGTAAACATTTACAGCCCAAAGCTCCACGCAATCCCACAATTCTGAAAATGAAAACAGCATGGTCAGGTCTATCATAAACATGTTCATGGTACCAATTGTTCTCCACTTTGCTTCTCTGTTGCTGTGGTAAAATACTGGCCAGAAGCTGCTGGAAGAGGAAGCGTGTTGGTTTACAAGCACCAGATCGCAGTCTATGGCTGAGGAGAGACACGGCCAGAACTCAAGCCCCACAAGGAGAAACCATGGAAGAATGTTGCATATAGGCTTGCTTCTAGACACACAGAAACTGTCTGTCTTATATATCGCAAGACAACTTGCTCAGAAATGGCCCCACCCACAGTGCAGCAAGCCCTCATACACCAATTAACAAGCAAGAGAAAAAGAAAATTCCACACAGATGAGCCTATATGCCAGACTGAGAAACACATTTTTTTTTCCAGTTTGGATACGTTTTCCTAGGTGTGTTGACAATCAAGATGAGCCATTCCACCAACTAAGTGTCCATCAATACACAAATAGATAAACAACACAAGTGTGTGTGTGTGTGTGCGATATATAATGCATACGCATGTATATAATGGAACACTAATCAGTTTTAAAATAAAAGATTGCAGTCCTGATATTTGCCCCAATGTGAAATGAAAAGGAAGACATAATACAAAGGGAAATAAGTCAGATGCAAAGCTAAAAACAAACAAACAAGAAAAATCAATGCCAAAACTACAAAAGGAATAATCAGATAAAGTAACAAGCTGAGTTAGAGAGAATGAGGAAAGAAATGAGGGATCACATACAAGTAACAAAGTGCAAGACCATTTACATGTGTCCTATAGTATGTTGTGAACTTCAGATATGCACATTAAATTATATTTTAAAATATTAAATTCAATCAGAAGAAAAAATATATATAATTGTCTAGATGTTCAACATTCTAGAAATATAAAGCTAACTCTCTCCTCAGGCTCTAATTTTAAGACATGCAAAATAAGCAAGTATATAGAGATCTGGTGTACAACCTGGCGGTTGTAATTAATAAATTGTATAACATAGAGATTCTGTTAACTAAGTAGACTATAGCTGCTCTTTTCAATAAAAATAATGCTGTGATGTGATAAATATATTAATTAGGCTCACTAGCATGTCATTTTACCATTTACATGAGCCGTATAGTATGCTATGAACTTCAGATGTGCACAATAAAATATATTTTAAAATATTAAACTCAATCAGAAAAAATATAACATTGTCTAACTGCTCAGCACTCGAGAAATATAAAGCCACCTGCCAAAATCTCTCCTTAGAATCTAATCATTAAAATCTGTATTTGTAAAAGCATATGATGATAATTGCCATTTTGTTGTTGGATCTGACAAGTGTATTAGCAAGCTGTGTTACAAGATATGTTTTCTATTTTCCCAGTGAATTTTTACTGCCCAAGACCTAAAGGAAATTATTGTTATTTTAATTGAAAATCCCTGATCATTTTAGCTTACCAATAAAGACTCAGAATTCCAATGGTGTGGTGAAAAACCTGCTAGCTCAGAGGGGCAGAGGAAGCACCCAGATGAAATTCCTACTCATTTCACATCCCAATGGAGAAGACCGAAAAGGGTGATCCAGCTCAGCTAATAGCCCAGGAGGAAAAGACTGGAAAAAAAAAAAAAAAAAACAAGACCAAGAGCTTGCTAGCTTAATACCCGAAAAGGCAAAGGAGCTGATGAGCTCTAAGAGTCAAGCTAAAATCCCAAGCCCAAAGAAGCGCCATAGACCCCTTCTACTTCTACATGCTGTCTTAAATACTCCTCAACTCAAAGTCCCTCTTACTCTTTACTCCCTGTCTGCTGGTTTCTGGCTCCACTTCTTGACTTGGGGCTAAATTTATTAAACCCTGTGTACAGATAGCTCTAGGATTAAAGATGTGTATAAAGCTGGCTGAACCACACCATAATCACCTGTTTACAATAAACAGAAAGTTCTTGGATTAAAGGTCTGTTAGGGTTCAACCACAAGAAACAGAGATTTACAGTTCAATTTCAGGGTTCACAATGGGATGAATGATAGATTTTTATACTTCACAATCTCAGGGATCACAATGGGATCCGAGATCCTGGAACACACAGTACTTCTTTTTAGTTTATAACCAATAATGGACGCATCTTTTTTGGAGCTTTGTCATCTATAGAAAACAGAACATTGATCAACATTTGTTGTACAGAGTAGATTCCAAAGGGAGATAGAAATACTTTGTTTCTTAGATGTCCTCCAAATAAATAAATATAGATATTTTTAATTATGTGTCTGGTATTTATGTCATAGAAATAGGCATGCAGCTTGGTTTAAGAAAACAATTAAGTTCACTGAAATACATGTTATCATGCACATGAAGCATACCAATAAACACTATTCCACAGGGGATAAACTTCATATTCAGGCTTTAGCATTTTTCATAATATTATAAAAACTGTCATTATAAGAGGTAAAGTTGTGCCAGCGGTGGTGGCGCACGCCTTTAATCCCAGCACTCGGGAAGCAGAGGCAGGCAGATTGCTGTGAGTTTGAGGCCAGCCTGCTGGTCTACAAAGTGAGTCCAGGACAGCTAACACTACACAGAGAGACCCTGTCTTGAAAAACTAAAAAAAAAAAAAAAAGAAAAAAGAAAAAGTAAAGTTTATTTGAATACAAAATCATTCTTACAATTGTAGTTTTTTAAAAGCTTTCACTGGACACCTAGTTATGGCAGTGTATATAAAAATGTATACTGATTCTCAATGGTCTGATATTTTAAAAGTTTAAGATATAAGGACATTTTATGTAGTCCTCCTATTAACTAGCTTTATATCATACATTTATTTGCTTTGATGATTTCTGTAAACTATATTTGCTAATTCTGACCCCCTGGGAACATCCCACTTTAGGCCTATTTTGGTATCACTAGATTGTATACTACTGGCAGACACTATTCTTTTCTTTGCTTAACTTCAGTACAGACGATATCAAAGATGAATTGTCTCTCTCATTATATCCTCAGAATGAAGAAATTTGAGATAACTAGCTTAGCATTTTCTATGTATACAGTAAGTTTTAGGACTTGTTGTAGGGTACAGGCTGAGCCACCCATTAGTGTGGCTCTGAAACATGTGCTCCACAGCCTTAGAAACCATACACGAAGTTAGCAGAAAGTGGCAACGTTGTAAATGAAGACCATACTGTACTCTGCACACAGCTTTCTGTTCCGCCCTTCAACTTCCTTGATAAGGACTCAATGAGTTAAAAGTCTGTCTGCTACATCCCGTGTGTGGTGGTTCGAATGAAAATGATCCTGCCTACAAGAGATGCAGGGATAAAGATAGAGTAGATAGAACAGAGATTGAAGGAATGGCCAACCAATGACTAGCCCAACCTGAGACCCGCCCCATGGGAGAATGCCATCTCCTGACACTCTTAGCAGTACTCTGCTATTACAGACAGGAGCATAGCTGAGTTGTCCTCTGAGCATCTTTATCCAGCAGTACTTCAAGACAGATGTTTAGACTCACAGCTAAACATTCGGCGATGCATACGGATTCTTGAGAAAAGTTGGGGGTTGTGAAGAAAATGACCTGTAGGTGACAGGAGATCAACAAAAAGACCAAAGGAGTCAACTAACCAGGCCCCGGAGGGGCTTGTGGAGACTGAGCATCAACCACGGACCACATGCATGGACTGGACCTAGGTCCCCTATAAATATGTACCTTTGGGTAGCTCAGGCTTCATGTGAATCTTCTAATCAGGGGAGCAGGGGCTGTCCCTGACATGGACTCTGTTGCCAGCTTTTTGATCACTTCCCCCTGGAGAGACTGCCATACCAAACCATAGGGAAAAAGGACATGTTCATCCTGATGCAACTTGATAAGCTGAGGTGGACTGGAAGAGGGGCACCCCTTTTCTGAGGAAGAGGGGAGGAGGAGGGGAAGAGGGAGGAAGAGGGAGGGAGGGTGGGAGGCAAGGAGTAATGGAGCTATACAAGGATATCAAGATAATAATAATAATAATAATAATAATAATAATAATAATAATAAAATGACTCCTATTTGCTAAAATATTTGAATGTTTAGTGACTAAGGAGTGGAACTATTTGAAAGGATTGTAAAGATTAGGAGGTGTGGCTTTGTTGGAGAAACTGTGTCACTGGGGGTGGGTTTTGAAGTTTTGAATGCCCATGGTAGGCCCAGTCTCCATCTCCCTGCTTGCAGATCAAGAAGCAGCTCTCATCTGTCACCCTAGCACCATGCCTGCCAGCATGCCACCATGCTCTCCACCATAATGATAATGGGAAAAGCCTCAAATGGTAAGCAAGCCCTCAACTAAATGCTTTTCTTTAAGAAAAGTTGCCTTGGTCATGTGTGCTTCACAGGAATAATACAGATTTTTTAAATACTGCATGTAAGCATTGCTTAATGACACTAGCATTAATTAAGGAGAGATAAATGAAGCTTCTGACTGCTTTAGATGCAAATAATAATGACCACTTATTATTCAAGACATAATCATAGTCTAGGCCCTCCCCAGCCAAATGGTACTTCCAAAGTAACCATGCCAAGTAACTTCCCCATCACTTTGGCATCTTTCAGATGGTCAGTCAAAAGGAGATCTTCTTCTAGTCCACCTTATTTTAAATTAAGGAGGCAAGAGCACATATGTTTCAGTTTGTTGATGTACACACGTGAACGTTCCTGCCCATTTTCCTTGCTAATGGGTTTACTTTCCTTGCCAATGATTTGACCTCGTAAAATGTAAACATTTAGAAAACACATCATCCAGGGAATAATTAACAATCAATGAATACTTATCAATTTGATAAAATTTAATTAAGTCTCATCAACTAATTTTTAAAAAGAATTTGGCTTCAAAATGTTACCTTCCTTCACATTAGACAGGCTATGAAAATGAATGAATTCATCAAATGTCTCTTTCCATTTTTATTCATCCTCTACACAAATTTAAAACCAAACCATTCTACTTTATTAATAGCAATGAAAGTGTACAGTGTAAATATTTTATAGCAAAACATTAATAAAATGAATAAATCCAACATGCTTACATGAATTATAAATTTTAAATTTCTTCATTATAATAAACTCTTATTTTCTTTCAGCTGATATGAAACTAATCAATTTGAAATAATTTTTGTATTTCAAAGCATGAAAGAAGTACCAAAAAACTAGATAATGAATTATTATAATACCAGAATTATAATATAAATATTTTCTTTTGGTTTGACCAAACTCAGTTTCGCCTCAAGTATTTAGGATTCTTGCTTACCCTACAGTTTTAAAAGGTAAAAGTCCACTTAGTTGTTTTAGGTTCTATATCCATAAGGCAGCAATGCCCTGACAGTATATGAGATATATCCATAGCTTTTGCATCTGAAGCACAGCCTGCTGAGTTGGTGCCCACCAGAGCTGCGTTTGTAGCCACGGATGCAAGCTGAGAAACTCAGCAGATATGGCTGTGACAACGAGACAACAACACACTGAACCGTGCACACACAACGTGAAGGCCACATTGCTTTCCTGCTTTCTCTCAAAACAAGGCAGGAAACAAGAGTTTATTTTTAACTTAATAAAGGCCGTTCACGTGACTTCCTAAAATACATAATAAAAACTACCTTGTACACATTAGAGCACATTTTCAGACCACTGTCCCATCCTGTGAACTAACACAACTAACAAAAACATTCTGATCAGCAGACCATGAAAGGAGTCCTGCAACAACACCCCACGAGCAGAGAGTCAGGCTCTGGTCCTCCCTGCCACTTACTGAATCTAAGGCATCAGCAAACACTGAATCTCAAAGCAGCAAAGGTAGGAATTTCACTTATGGGTACTATTCTCATTAGGTTTCTTTTTATTTTCATCTTTAAAATAAGTACCAATTATCTTCTTTCTAGAGATGAGGAAAGAAAAGTTGCCTGTCGTCTAATGGTGTCAAAGTGTCTTTAAAGATTTGAAAGAAGCCATACCCTACTTTTAGCATCAACTAAGTGCAAATGCCCATATATAGGCTCAATTTTCTTAACAACTATATTTTATTATGAATTTATTAAACGAGCCTACCTCCTTTACAACCCAACTAACACAAACAATAGGAAACGGAGATTAAAGAACATAATAGTGAAACCTTAAGGATATTAATTCTGAGGAGCAATTCTCGTGGTGTAGTCAGCAGGACCTCAGCAAACTAGCAATCGCATCAAAATTGCTGCTGGAACCTGGTGCAACCTGAATCTGAAGCCTCAGTTGGAATTCAAAGCCTTGAAGCTTTCCCTAGAGCAGATCTCTCTAGGAGCATCTCTTGAAGTGTTGCAATCAACAGCCAAAACAATCCCAAGTCCTCTCCACCAAGCCTTTTGTTTTGGGCTCTTATATATAAAATCTCCTCTCAGAGTCTCTACTAGGAGGTTTTCAGCTGGCAACATGCAAGATCCCCCACAAAGTGGTTCAACTTCTAAGGAGATAAATATCCTGCTCTCTCACAAGTCTGTTCCCATCTCACACGTGGGATCAACACAACATGTTTATCTCTCCTACACCCATAAAAAGAATTAGAGAGTCATCTGAAAACACAGAAATTATGGCTCCTGGTAGTGAACATCCAGTTAGAGTATGGAGCAAGGATTGAACATGGAATTTGCTACTTGGTAAACATTTCGTAAATACATACTGAAAATAAAAAGGATAGCAAAGGATGAGAGAAATAGTTCAGTGGTTAGAGGGTTTGCTGCTCATCCAAAGAACTGCAGCTGTGAGTCCAGATCCAGGGAATCCAATGCCCTACTCCACCCTATAGAGGTTCACAGACACACACAGAAGTACAGACACACACACACGAGAGAGAGAGAGAGAGAGAGAGAGAGAGAGAGAGAGAGAGAGAGAGAGAGAGAGAGAGACAGACAGACAGACAGACAGACAAAGAGAGAGAGACAGAGACAGAGACAGAGAGAAAGAGAGAGGCAAATAGAGAAACATGGACTTACACACACACAGTCACACAGAGAAACACACACAGACACACACAAATGCACATACACAAACACATACATACAAATAAATAATGTCTAAAAAATAAAGAAGGAAGTGGACAAGAAGGGAAGAAGAAAGAGGGAAGAAGAGAGAAAAGAACCAGCAAAGGGAGAAACAAACATCAAATATCGGCATTTCCAAAATGCAAACAAAAAGCATTTTTATGATGACTTCATGAAGAGGACATTAAGGAAGCACTGAGGTAGGATAAGGGAAAATCATTATCTCAGTAAAAGTTCACTTACTAATACACTTGAGAATTAAAACAAACAAACAAAGACAGCAACAAAACATGATTACAAATTGAACCACAGTAAATCAGAAGATAGAGTTGTGGTAAAGAAAGAAGGGAATTAGAAAAGTACAAACAACCTCATTCACAAATAAACCAGTAGCAAATCCATGTAACTTACTATAGAAGAAAAATTTGAACAAATTAAGATTATTGCAAGAGTTAAGACTGACCTTCCATTAGAACATCAGTACCTTAATGATACATAAGAACAGACCTTAGGCTAAAAGTATACAACTGTGCTACATATGTTTATGTTGCAGAAAGAAGTAGGCAAATAAAAACAGGCATGCACACACACATACCCCACCCAGTAGTACTGCCTTGTGACTAGTAAACTTCCTTGATAAAATAGGTCAGCTTATAGGAGTTATTTTAAAATAATTCACATTGCAGTTAATTAAAATAAATATGGATAAAGATACTGGAATACCATTTTTCATTTTCAATACAGAGTATGTATGTATTTTTAACAAGTATAAAGTCTTAGAGAAACAGCTCTGAGACTCTGTTCTTAAAATAGTATAACTTCATCAAGGTTTACATTTAACACAAAATATGTAACATCAGTTTCCTAAGGCAAGAATGGCTTTAGTTTTACAAACTAGTATCCAATTCAAAGGTTCTCCTTAGATAGTAATTCATTAATAAGGAAATGAGTGAGTATAAACAAAATCAATTAATAATAGGAAAGCAAAAAATAATACATACACCATTAAGAAAAATATGTATTTTATTTGAAATTTAAAAAAAAAAAACCTGATTAACTGAACAGCCAAATTCCGTATCAGCCATCTAAGGCGAGAGGGAGGGTAGGTGATCGCTGGTCAATGGGTAGGAATGTTTAGTTAAATAGGAAGGAGGTGGTCTTTGCTCTTGCCCTACTGTGGTAATAGTTCGATTCTACAGATAACTACAGTTAGCTACCATGTTTCCGAACTTCAAAAAATTAGAAAAGTGTTCTTGAATGTTTTTTTCTGTACAGATATGATACATTACCACATGTCTGAGGAGAAAAGGTATATGCTATTTAAACATTAGCAAACTATAAACATTTATATACATTACATAAGCTCTTTTTTCCTATATTAGCTGAGGCTAATAATAATACAGTTTTATACACACACATATACAAATATTTAAGCATCCTATTACTAGTCATGAAAGAGAAGTTGTTTCTTTTGACCTTTTACTTGTAAGATTCATCTTTAATGTCTGAGGCATCTCTGCAAATAGAGAAACTATTTATTTGATAATTCTAATTTGTATACCAGTCTAATATTTGAAATCTAAGTTTGTTGAGGGCTCTATATCCCATACTAAGTCACATTGTAAAACTGCAAAAACTAAACCAGTGCCCTCAGCTAATGCATATGTACTTTAGTTGCTTATATTTCAGATTATTATTTTTATTAACTATATGTAGCTGGCTGTTTTTAAGATATACAGGCTAATAGGTAAAGGACCCCCCAAAAAAAGAGATACCTTTACATAAAAGTACGGGATTTACAAAAAATTAGGAGCAACTAGCTGATTGTCTATGATCATGAAAACTTGTCTGAAAATGGACACCCAAATGAAACGGTCACCTGTTGAGAGTCTCCAGAAAACACTGCTGGTTAAATCTTTTCCACTCTTTATAGCAGCAAGGTGGAAAATATTGAAATGCTCTATTATTTTCTTTTGAAATAAGTATAAGGAATCAATGTATAGAGTCTAAGAAAAGTGTCAAGATACTCCACACATGCCTATTAAAATAAATCATGGGCACACTTGATTAAAGTGTATACATATTATTTTCTTTGACTCTGTTATTGACTGAGTCAGTTGGGAAATAGAGACTTTCAGTCAAACTTGTTTGAAGTGAATGTTTGCATGCCTGTGAGGAAGGAAGGAGGAGGGGCAAAGAGCAAGAGGGTGAGAGAGGAGAAAGAGACAGTCTTCATGAACACATTGTGTTAGAAACTTGGAGTGATGTGCCCTTTGAGAAGAGTCTATCTAGGTCTAACATAAAGTACAGCGATCCATCAACAGGTGAAGTTCTTCTTGGGTCTCATATTTCTGCTTGGCAGTTTGTAGCTCAGGTTTCCAGGTCAAGCCCAGGTATATACTACATTCTAAGTTACTCAGCCACCAAGTAAAAATGAAACAGTGACATGAACTGAGTTGTGGGCTATTTCCCTATATTACCCACCACCCTCTCATTTCATCGAAATTGCCCAAAATTTATTATCAGCTCAGTATATTTCAAGACCGTAACAAGGATGTTTTAAAACTCCTTTTATAGTACCCTCAATTTATACAATCATTTGTCCCCTTCAGGTGACACACATCAAGAGTCAGGACTCTAAGAGAGAGAGAACACACACACACACACACACACACACACACACACACACACACACAAACAAACACAAATCATCAAATCATGACTGGACTCTCACAGAGTAGTTCTTCTTTAAAAGAGTTCAGTTTGCTCTTGGTTTCTTTCTAATGATAGTCAATTTAAACCTTAAGGAGTATAGTCCATACTCCACTGTGGGCTTCTGCTTCTTGACCTGTCATTAAAATTTAGCTTGTAAAAATTGAATATTACCCTCAGCACAGTAAAAATATTTACATGTTTTGCCAGAAAACTCCAGGAATCTAAATCTCAGTAGTCTGTTCTAGCTTTTGGATAAATGTTAACATAACATTATCATATCTGGGTCTTGAGGAAGCCCTATTCACCTTTTTCTGAGAAAGTGCCAGATAGATTTCCAAGTGCCTGTACTAGTTTGCATTCCCACCAGCAATGAAGGAGTGTTCCTCTCTCTCCACATCCTCACCGACATGTGGTGTCATTTGAGTTTTTGATCTTAGCCATTCTGATGGGTGTAAGATGGAATCTCAAGTGTCGTTCTGATTTGCATTTCTCTGATGACTAACGAGGACGAGCATTTCTTTAAGTGTTTCTCGGCCATTTGATATTCCTCTGTTGAAAATTCTCTGTTAAGTTCCAAGCCCCATTTCGCAATTGGGTTGTTTGGTTTTGTGGTGTTTAATTTCTTAGGTTCTTTATATATTTTGGATATTAAACCTTTGTCAGATGAAGGGTTGGTGAAGATCTTTCCCCAGTCTGTAGGCTGTCGCTTTGTTCTACTGACAGTGTCTCCTGCCTTACAGAAGCTTCTCAGCCTCATGAGGTCCTATTTATTAATAGTTGACATTAAGGCCTGGGCTGTTGGTGTACTGTCCCACTCCTTGGAATATACCCAGAAAATGCCTTGCCACACAACAGGGACATATGCTCAACCATGTTCATAGCTGCTTTATACATAATAGCCAGAACATGGAAACAGCCTAAGTGTCCCTCAGTAGAAGAATGAACTAAGAAACTGTGGTACATTTACACTATGGAATACTACTCAGCTATTAAAAACAAGGAATTCTCGAAATTTGTGGACAAATGGATTGATCTAGAAATTATCATAATGAGTGAGTTCACCCAGAAGCAAAAAGAGACAAACGGTATATACTCACTTATATCAAAACACTAGTCCAAGGGATACGTACCATGAACAACTTTACTTACCAAGAAAGTGGGTCAGAAGAGAGGACATCCTATTGAGACTTTAGGTGAGAGTAGCATGGAAGAATGGGGAAATAGTAGGATCCACAGGGTCCTGGAAACCTACAAGAAGAACTATGACAGGCAGATCTGGGGCCTGGGGTCCTCCTCAAACTAAGGCACCAGCCAAGGAGAATATAGGCAGTAAGCTTTGAACCCCTACCAAGACCTAGCAGGTGAACAGGATATTCTCCACCGTTGAGTGGAGAGTGAGATCTGACTCTCACACAAACTCTGGTGCCCCTTTTCTGACCACGTCCCCTAGATGGGGAGGCCTGGCGGCACTCAGAGGAAGGATAGCAAGTTACTAAGAAGAGACTCGATATTCTAAGAGCATATATAGTGGGAGGAGGTCTCCCTCAATCACTGACATAGGGCAGAGGAGAATGGGGGAAGTGGGAGGGAGGGAGGAATGGGAGGAAACAGGGGAAGGGCTAACAATCGAGATGTAATATGAATAAATTAATAAAAAAATGTCAATAAACATTATCATATCCATCCAGGCATCGGTCAAATTCCCAAGGATGGTTATCTGGTTTATAAACCTGCCCCAAGACCCTATTTGATGAATCTGAAGTATAATACTGGTTTAATATGCATTCATTACATATTAACTTGCCTTGATATATTTTTTAAGTGGAAGAACTAACAAGGGGTCTACTAACTACTCCTGTTTTCAAGATCTGATAACAAGAGAGACAAGACAGTGATATCTGAGGAATATTAGGAAGATAAATTTTACTAGGTAAAATTATATTCAACAAAGAAAGATTATGATACAAAACCGCCATAGGAATTATTCTTATCATCATCATCATCATCATTATTATTACTATTATTATTATTATTATTATTATTATTATTATTATTATTATTATTATTATTATTATTATTATTATTATTATTATTATTACACAAAGACAACCAGGAAAGAAGCAACCAAAACATAAAGCTTCCAATTTTTATTTGTTTTTTTGTTTTTGTTTTTGTTTTTTTTGTTTTGTTTTGTTTTTTGTTTTGGTTTTCTCTGTGTAGCCTTGGCTCTCCTAGACTCAGTTTATAGACCAGGCTGGCCTTGAATTCACAGCGATCCACCTGCCTCTGCCTCCCACGTGCTGGGATTAAAGGCATGCACCACCACAGCCCGACAGCTTCCAATTTTTAAGTACTAATGTAACATGTCAAAAAATTAAACTGCTGGATATTCCAAATTGTCTAAATTGCGTATAGTTTCTTTTCTCTTCTTGCATTCCTCTTGGTAATTTCTCTGTCACTCTCACTGTATTAGGGGATCCTGTGCATCTTGGAAGCTCACACTAACTCACCTATGGCCACACCAGAGCTATCCGCCTCCCTGGAAGCAAATAGCAGAAACAAACTCCATATGAAACACAGGTAGGCAGCCTGCAGTAGAGACTGGTGCATGTTCCGGTTTGAAAGTGCCAGGCCTGAGCACGTCAGTTCTAATCTGACTAGTGTTCTCTCAGGAACGCTCAGCTGCAAGATAAGCATGAAGCTTTGATAGTCCAAATACACTTTGATAGAACATCAACTGAATTTTGTAGCAGAGAACAACATTTTTAAGGTTCTACATTTTAGCTGGAGGCAGAGGGAATACCAGAAGGAAAAGGAATGAAAGCTGCTTGCCACTTCAAAAGCTAATCTTTGTAATGCTTTCATTAGCAGTTTGAAAAAAAATCGCATGCACGTTGTTTGAAGCAGACAAGAAATGATTTTGATGACTGATTGCTCTGGGGTGTAGTTTAACTTCCCAGTCTTTCAACAACGGGCGAGGTCAGGATTTCTTTTGCTGCTGTTATATTTGTGAAATATTTTGTTTGTAAAAGGAAGAAAAACATATGCATAAGAGATTAGTTGATGAACTCTTCATTAAGTTTCCTCAATAAAAAATAAGTATCTGGTATATTCAGAGTGACAAAGGAGATAAAAGGTTCTTTTTTTTTCTAAAGAAACCATACCCTTAGGATAGATGTGAAGGCAGCATTTTCATTTTTAAAAAAATGTAGTATAAAAATATTTGGACTAGACTACAGAAAGGTTGCAATAGGATTGACGATTGTGAAACTCTAGAGCCTATCTGTGCTTCAGCAAGAAGAAGAGATAATAATACATAAAAATATCACCAGCTGGGACAAAGAAGGGAATTGGTGTTTCAGATAAAAATACATAAGCAAACACACACACACACACACACACACACACACACACACACACACACACAAACACACACACACAAACACACACACACAAACACACACACACACACACACACACACACACACACACACACACACACACACACACACACATACTCATCTGGAAAGAGCCTCAGATGGGAAAGAGGACCGCAGCCACAATGATGTTTCTCCAGATGATTTTCCGTATCAAACTCTGGCCTTGTGAAAAGTCTTGCCTGCCAAATCCAATGTGGGTTCTGTGGTTACCAAATCAATGACATTATGGCCATAAAATGTGGGCTGAGGCATAATAGAGGATTTCTAATTATTCAATATGCTCATGATATCAATCTTAAGGAGCAGACAATATCCATTATGTGTTCTTTTAGTACCAAGTGATTCTAAATGGTTTTTTGAGCTATCATACTGCCATGGTTTTCCCGAGAGATTTCAAACATCATCTTTGTTATTTTTCTTCCTCATCTGTCACCCAATAGTCCTGGCCCACAGTTTTTTCTCTCACAGGGGACTCTATGTATTGTTCTCAACACCTGGACATAGTGACAGTGTCCTAAATTGCTCACATAGCATGCATAAACAATATTAAGGAAAAGCCCTCTAGCCCCTACACATATGGCAGGTTTAAAGCCATATCAGTTTCTCCACCCTTTGACAGAGGTAGCAAAATTCAAATGTAGCTGGATATGGTAACATCAGAAAACAAAGGTGAATGCACGTTGGCATGTCTGTGTTCGAGATGACCACAGTTAGCACAAGTGATAGATTAAGGGACAGAAATTACTTGCAAAGGGCAAAGCCACAGGTGGAGGCATAGCTGAAGTAAACAGTGTGTCAGAAGAAATAAAACCACTGGAAACCAGAGGAGAGTCACAGAGAATAAATGTTTTGAAATGAATATAGACAAGAGCCAGAAAGCCAACATAACAGGAGGATAATACGCCCACTCTGTACACAAAAAGTAGAAATTACAGGCCTGCTGAAAGTTAGAGGGAAAAGAAGGTGTCCTTTAAGATAAATTGGCCATAAGACATTCTGTAATTTAATGTCAAGTCTGTGTTAATGTGTGCAACATGGTTATTGACTCAACTAAGATATAACTGTTCACAGCCAACTTTTCTTTATTGGAGTGTTAAACTCTAATTTTTGAACGACTATTTTGTAACCCTTTTCTTGTTCAGAGTTTCTCTGCATATCTCACGTGGAAGTTCTGATTCCTTTACTTCCTTTCAATTTTATAGATTATTAACTGCTAAAAGCACATGTGCTCCAGACGTTGCTAGTTGCTGTCTCCTTTTTTTTTTTTTTTTTTTTTTTTTTTTTTTTTTTTTGAGTTAGTACTTGGGATGCAACCAGGCTAGAAATCAGTTAGTGTTTCTTAGAACAACAACAACAACAAAAATACAACCGGCAGAAATAGTGTCTCTCAGGCAGATTTCTCCACAGCAGTGATTAAAGTTACGAGAATGTGGAGGTGGCTGACTCTAACAGAAACCCTTGAGAGCCACTAGGAAAGTTAATCACCACATAATGACAGGTCAGTAATACCACTGTAAAATATGAATAAATAACACATGCCGTTAGTTATCAAAATATAAATTTAAAACTTCAGTTTTGGGAAGGCATTTTCCTTTCGGATTATAAGCATAATACAGAATACATTTAGAAAATACATTTATTACTGCTGTGCCAATAGAGAGGTGTATGTAATTAAGCTAGAAAATACGTTCCACTCCACTAATGTTGCTATTAGAATTTCCAGATCAGCCATTAGAAAATCAAAAGTAGCAGTTAAACTCATTTTGTAGGAGGGCAATGCATTCCTTTGCATCGTTTCTGTTTCCCTGACAACCTGCCAGCCTTCATGACCCAACTGAATGCCCAACGATGATGCAGAGCAGCCTTTTAATAACGCAAAGGCTTTTCTTCCCTGTGGTGGGATGGTGTTCTCTTCGTGAGTAAGGAGCTGCCCATCAGCAATCAGCTCATCAGTTCTTCCCTTTTTCTGTCACAACTGTGATGTGAGCTCCTATAGCTAATTCTCAGAATATTTTGCTTTGGATACTAAAAACAGCATGTTTGTGATGGGGAGACACAGTTGAAGTCCATCGGCTCTAAGCAGCCACTTAAAACAAAAACAGTCAGTCTTGATTCTTCTACTTAAAAAATCATTCATTTAGTTTTTTTTTAAAGTCTATAAATATTCTAGCTGGTAATAGATGAAGAAAATTGTGCTTATGGAGATACTGATAATAGGTATTTGTGTTTAATAAAAACTCAAGTTATTTTAAGGCTTTGCTGAAACACATTTATCTCTACCTAATGAATACTGAGTTCTCCTCAGTTACGACTAGAACCAAACAGCATGTCTAATTCTTCCAGTAATTTTGATACATTTTATCTTTGTGTGTGTGTGTGTGTGTGTGTGTGTGCAGCTTTTGCCTTTGTATTCTGTGAACACAGAGACACCAGATTGCTTTGCTCTGACTCAGCATGTTATAGCAAAGTCTGTCTGTCTGTCATGCCAGCTATAAGTACTTCACATGATTAAAACCTGTGGGCCTGGTGTTGCTAATCAATGCCATTTCATTGATTTCTGTTTCTGAAGAGCAAACTTACAGGTAAATTATCATACCTAAAAAGCCAGTGATAGCCCAATAAACACTCTGAAATAAGTCACCACTGTACATTACCTGGTATCTTCTTTTCACACATGGAAGAGCAGTGGAAGAACAATTAGCCATATTTTATGTATACATTTATATTAGTACACATTTATAAAATAAACTACACACAGTAAGAAGAACCACAAGAAATCAGAAATTGTATTAGTGTCACATTCATAGTGTTTTAGTTATTTGTATTTGGTAACCTTGAAGAATATATCTATCATATCTATCAATATCTATAATATCTCATATCTATCAAAGCACCCATCTAGACCTAAAAACATTTTAAACTCTCAACAACTAAGCTTAATTATAAAACTAAACTATCTGGTCTTCAACTCCATTGGAGACTTGAGAAGGAATAAAATTAATTACCTGAGTAAACAGGAAGTGCATGGTCATGGCAATTAGTCTATTTATATTACAAGAATATACATCATATGTTTAACAGATAAATATGATTCTATAGAAAGATAAGGTAAAATAGACAAGGTCTTAAAAAACCTCAAAGACTTACAGAATGTGGCACTTAAAGACTTTTTTTATTAGTTTAAAGATTCATTGACAATAAGACAGGTTAACTCCCGGCAACACGCAGCCTACCTCAAAGAAGATGATTAGCATCAGTGAACCTCCTTATGGAGATGGCTTCAAATGTGGCAAACAAGTCATTGGACAAAATGTCCTCATTTTGGCCACTGACAGAATTCTGCCTAAAATGGACAAGCTTGGATGCAGACAGAGTTGATGGACAAACTCTGCCATGACTGGGGAAGTAAGTCCTCAATAGTGCCTTCCTCACAATTATGTCTGTCAGATATACTGGGCCAGAAAGCTGAAGATGATGCTCCAATGTTATAGAGTATTGGGTGACTGTTCAGGCATCAAACTGTCTCTGTCATTTTTTTTTTCACTTTAAGTCCTCGTTCTTAAACTTAAGAGTGACTTTCACTGTAGAGATTTAATGCATGTTCAGTGTAAATTACTAACCTATCTTCTCACTTTTGTCAAATAACGGTAAAATGACAAATGACAACAAAGTGCAACCTATAAAGAAAGGGATGGCTTTTGTTGCCTTAACTTCTAAAGCTCCATGAGTGGAAATTTGTCATTACCTAGAGAAGATTTAAAAAGTTGGACTCAACACTTGCTTTAGGTGTTTGTACGAACATACCTGTATGCATGCTGCAATGGCAGAATTTTCTAGAGTTGGAAATATACTGACTGTAGCAATGCTCTATCCTGCCAGATGATGCACCGAAGTTTGTTCTTGCATATCCCGGATAATCAATACATACTGGGTGTGTTAACTAAAACAGGAAGTAGTCACGTCAAATCCTTAACTTCAGCTACAGAGAAAGGAATGGTAGCAGCAAAAGGGCACTGCTGTGTTGGACAAAATAACGACACCAACAAATGTGCCTTGGGTAACTAACACTATAAGATACGTCTCCCTGTCTTACATCTACTACATAGTAAGTTATGAAACAGCGTAGCCTAGAAATAGGTTACTGTTAAGATTACTTGAACAGTTCAATTATGAAGTAGACCCTGAAGAAATAACTGGATTGTAATTTCAATTTACTTCTTTCCCCAAATTTTGTGACTATTGTCTGGAGAGAATGAATACCATAAAAAAAAAATTGGTAATCTTAAAACCTGCCCTTCTTAGGATTGGTACTTTATGCTTGTAATTGTAAATGAGACTAAGTATACATTGTACATATATATAATGTGTATATGTATATTTCATATACATATATAAAAATATGTAATTTTTCTATTTCTATGTGTATATCACGTGTACATACATATGTGTATATGTATATATTTACCTATATACATAAGGTAATTTACTAAGCATTCGTTTTGTTCATTTCTGTGACTTAATTTTATTTTAAACATGTATACTTCAGTGTGTGAAGACCCATTTAGAATTGATTTAGGAGTTAGAAATTCAGTGTTCAGCAGATATGCTGACCCAGAGTTCATTGTTCAGATAGTCTAATTCATTATAACTTTTTCCCTTAAGGCCATTCAATAATGCTAAAATACAAGAGATCTTGATGTATAAACTACACTCTGTAAACTTTTAAACTGTAAACTTCATAAACTTGATATAACATAATGTTAACTATTATATTTTTCTGAATGAGAGAAATATATTTTATTAATTAAAACAAAAATATCAATGCTAAAGCCAAAAGGTAGAAACCATTTGTCTATGATGTATACCTAAACATATAAAATTCAATCTATTTTGTCATGAAAACATTGTTTAAGTATAGGACACCTTGTCTTCATTGGGAAATCAGCCATCCGTCCTTACTCCAAACAAGGTGTAGCTATATTCCTATTCTTCATTTTACAATCCGAAGTGTTTTAGATGTTTCATAGTTTTTAAGGTTTCTCTCGCTCACTTTACTGCAGCTCAAAATATCAAGCAAAGACACTCCCATACCAACCCTTTGCTACTCTTATTCCATCGTGCATGTCACTCGAAGAAGTTGTATCTGAGCTCTCGAGGCAACACTGATCAGTTTCTTGGTAATGCCTATATTCAATTCCCTCAATTATTTGGCTTCACAACTTCAAGAATTTTAACCAAAAAAATAGCACTAAGCATATACGAAGCTTTTTGAGAAATGCAGTGCTAAGTGAAGCAACATCTCTATATTTTAGCACAGACAAGGAGACAATCAATTGTCTCTATTCAGCAATCAAGGGAAATTCCATAAAATGCGAACAATTACTTTAAGTACACTATTATTAACACTCACATTCTTAACTAATACTATAAAGATGTCAATAAAAATCAATGAATTGATGTTTTAAAGACATATATATTGACAAAAAACTTGAAAAAATACACTAAAAAAAATTAGGCACAGGTCTTTGCAAGATGGCTCAGAATGCATGAACCTGCCAGAATCTGGCATGCACAGCACTGAACACCCAGTGACTCTGTCCTGAACAAAGTGGACAGGATTGACACTCAACAGTGATAGTGTCTTCTATCCTTTACACATGCATTACGGTCCATGCATACTTGCACTTGAAAAAACACACATACAAATGTGTGTGCTTTTACAAAAAATTGTAAGGTACAGATTAAGAAATTTTAAGTAGTTGAAAGGCAAAAGAGAATAAGATTAGTAAATTAAAATGTAGGAACAAAAAAGTTGTAAAAGAGAAAGGGGAGCTGGCAGTGAGAGCAAACAGAGAGAGAGAGAGAGAGAGAGAGAGAGAGATTCATGAAACCAAGGATGTGTTGGTGTACACATTGCTTAGAAGGGGCAGAGTCCAGGACAGCTTGTAACATGGGTCACAAATTAGATTGAGCTTCTCTTCCCTGCCAATTATCTGTTGTATAGATCTCCCCTTTGCTCCCAGGAACCCATGCAAGGCACTCACACTCAGAGGCCTGTGGGAGGGCAAGTGAAAGAAAGGATGGGGAAATTAGCTATAATTGGATCTTATTAGCTTAGTCATTTAAATTGCTAATCTGTTTCTAAGTAAGCTTATTTGTAGATAGCTCATTTTCAGCTGACAGAACCTTACTAACCCTCCTCACAATTAGAAGATACGTGAAAAAGTTATTGTTTACTTTTCTGTTACTGTTTGTAAAAATAAATAAATGGTCAAAATTCATTGACACACTAGAATTGGAACACAATTACATATCTACACTTAAAGAGTGTCATCAACAAATGACAAATGGATAGATTTTACAGCAGTTCAATTAACTTTCAAAGAAATCTCAAAAACATATTATTAAAGGCAATTAAATGGGGAAAGGATGTCAAGCATAAATTACCCAGAGGCCTGTAGTGTACATATGTGAGGAAAAAAATGGAATTCATAGACAAACATAATCCTTCCTGGTAAAAAGTATAAAATAAACGTCTGAATAATTGAAGAACATATAAATTGGTATTGTGAAAGAATATAAAACATGTCTTCTTCCTAGGTGATGGTTAGATAGGAAAATTCAAATTATTGGAAAAGATACTATAACTCAAACTAATATGGACATATTAAGAGATATAGAAAAGTCAGCCATTGTGGTGCACTCAGGGAGGCAGAGGCAGGGGGATCACTGTGAATTGAGGACTCCAAAGGGAGTCCAGGACATTCAAGGCTACACAAGAAAACCCTATCTCAGAAAACACCAGAGAGAGAGAGACAGAGAGAGAGAGACAGAGAGAGAGAGGGAGAGAGAGAGAGAGACAGACAGACAGACAGACAGAGACAGAGACAGACAGAGACAGACAGAGACAGACAGAGACAGACAAAGAGAGGAGTTACACAGCTACAAATGGCAATAATAATCATAATTATTTTGTTTTAATGGTATAAGAAGATCGAATGGATCCTTTCTCTTCAACATTCTATCTTCATGACGTAAAATTGCATCTGAATGCAGCAAATCTGCATTTTATTCCTGAATGAATATTGATGCACACCCTGTTTTTTGTTTGTTTGTGGTTGGTTTTGTGTGTGTGTGTGTGTGTGTGTGTGTGTGTGTGTGTGTGTGTGCTATTGTTCTATGCATGTATAGTGCAATGCTGTGTACGGGTAGACATGCTGGTAGAAAGGCCAAGGTTCCGCATCAGACTGTCCTCTGCTGTCCTCCATCTTCTATTTTGGAACCTGTGTTTCGCTGAATGTCTTGAACTCAGGCCGGGTATAGTAGGTCACGTCACAAAGCCTGGCCTTTGACATCAGTGCTGGGGCTCAGAACACAACCCTCATGCTCACATAGAAAGCACTCTATTCACTGAGCCATGTCCCTGATCTCTGAATGAAAAGTTTTGATTTGTGATTTCTTATGTCAATGAAGGAAAACTGAACTTACATGAATTTTTATCTTCCTTCTAAGGGTTAAAATTTTCTACCAAAAATTTTTTTAATATAAAAACTTTTAATGAAAATACACATGGGCTATAAATATGCAAACATATTTCTGTTTAGAATTGGCATGACGCTTCCCTCCACTGTAAAGTCCTGTAGAAGGTATTAAGGTATCAATTTGATGATACCTTAATAACCTGTATCAGGTCAGGTAGTGGTGGCACAGGCCTTTAATCCCCGCACTTGGGATGCAGAGGCAGGTAGATCTCTGAATTGGAGACCAGGGTGATCTACAGAGCAAGTTCCAAGATAGCCATGAGTACTCAGAATAACCCTTTTTCCAAAAACAATAACAATAAGTGCCTTCATTAGAAAAAGGAATGCTTAATCTCTTATTCATATTTATAGCTACCAAACAGCACTGTTATACATATACTCAGAAAATGAATAAATATTGATAGTAATATACTCTGTGACTCTGTTCCTCATTTAAGTAGTATGTCCAACCAAACAAGATGTAATAGTACTGCCAGCCATCCCTCTACACTCTTTAATTATAATAATTTATATACCAAATATATGATGCAGCTGAGCGGCAGAGAAATTCCTAGCATATCTGAGAATGAGGTCCTCAGCTTGATGACCAGTACATTCATCTTTTATTAAATTGTTTGCTTAGCTACGTAATTTCACAATAAATATTTTTTAGGAAAAATAATTGAATTTATAAGCTGTTTCCTTCTCCTTGGAATCTCAACATCCTAAGAATGGTATAACAGAAATCCAGCTATAAAGTAAAAACAGACTTTCAATTAAAAATCCCCCACTTTTATATTTCTCTATTTTACATATTTTATCACTAAGCACATCTCACTTTATGTGATTTACTTCACATTAAATCTACATCTTATTTTTAAGTAAATTTCTTTTTTATTGCTTACTCTAACAAGCTCTATCCTGTAACCTAAACATAACCGGAAAGTAAGACCTTCCAATTAGAACAGCAAGCAATGTAGCCACTGCTCTCCACTTTGGAGTAACTTGCGTAGATAACATATCTAAAAATAAACTCTCGTATCTATGCTACAAAATTAAGTGTAAATGAATATTTCCTTGTGATACGAATAATGTTATCCATTCATTTTGTCAGGAAAGATAGTGCTCTTTTTACAGGAGATAATGATCTATTCTTCACAAGGCTTCTGGACCACAGAGATACAGTACTGGTACAGACATACTCTTTGGAGGGGCTCACAGGAAGATTTCCGTACTGCTGCTTGCCTTCTCTGTTCAAACATCATCATGAGAGAAAGACAGATTTGCTCTGTGTGACAGCCTCCTTTTGGGCCGAAATGAGCAATGGTGTAACTGAGAGCAGGAGAAGCAGCTACTGCTGCATGTAAACTGGCCAGGTCCTCAGTAACAATAACTACTGGGTTAATTTACCACAAAGGCAATGGAAAAGCAACTAAGCTTCATATAATTAAAATATGGCTCTCCCTTTGCTGACGTTAACTTATATTTATCCATTACAAATGACCTATGACATTTCTTTTTACTATGGAGCCCTTTTTTAAGAAATTTTTTATTATTAATTTATTCTTGTTACATCTCAATGGTTATCCCATCCCTTGTGTCCTCCCATTCTTCCCTCCCTCCCCTTTTCCCCTTATTCCCCTCCCCTATGACTCTTCCTGAGGGGGATGACCTCCCCCTGTATATGCTCATAGGCTATCAAGTCTCTTCTCAGTAACCTGCTGTCCTTCCTCTGAGTGCCACCAGGTCTCCCCCTCCAGGGGACATGGTCAAATGTGAGGCACCAGAGTACGTGAGAAAGTCATATCCTACTCTCCACTCAACTGTGGAGAATGTTCTGTCCATTGGCTAGATCTGGGTAGGGGTTTAAAGTTTACCACCTGTATTGTCCTCGGCTAGTGCCTTAGTTTGAGCGGGACCCCTGGGCCCAAATCTGCCTATCATAATGTTTACTTGTAGGTTTCTAGGACCCTCTGGATCCTTCTACTTTGCCATTCTCCCATGCTTCTCTCATCTAGAGTCCCAATAGTATATACTCACTTATATCTGCATACTAGGCCAAGGGACAGAGGGGTATGGAGCCCTCTTACTTGAAGAATACATTGATAACTTGAAAAATAGACACACTAGAATTTAAATAAACAGCATATGAGGGTATGACTGTTAGGAAAAATCGAATTACTATTTATGTACAGTTTGAAGTAGAAAAGTGCACCAGGGTAGGTAAAAGAGTGTTTGATTCAAAATGGCAGGACTGATAACAGTGTCTTAAACAGAAGTATTTGGCCTTGTAAACAGAAGGATGATTATTGGATAAACAGAAGCCTAAATTCAGAGTTCAGTAGGAATATCAGGAAGTATGATTCTGTTTACCAGGAGACTCCCTCAACCTTCCAGGAATACCCCTTCCTCTGCACAAAGAGGTCACCACCTCAGGCAAGGACATCTAGTTCCTGACCAAACCGGAAAGCCTATATCCACTCAAAGGCTTCCACCCTGCTGCTCTGTTACATCCACTTGCTTTTCTGACATTCTGCTTCTCTATGCTATGCAGCATGATAACCTTGGCAATCTAATCCCTAATAAAACTTTCTTTCTACCCATAGAATGGTTAGGTTTGGTGCTTTCGTTGTTTACTCACTTATATTTGGTGCAGAAACCTACAAGGGGAACACTGGGCTTCCCTTCCAAAGGACTCTGCCCTGCCTGACCAAACCCAACTTCTGTTTTGTTTTGTTTTTTGTTTTTTCAAGACAAAGTCTCTCTGTGTTAGCCTTGGCTGTCCTGGACTCACTTTGTAGACCAGGCTGGCCTCGAACTAATAGCGATCTGCCTGTTTCTGCCTCCCGAGTGCTGGGATTAAAGGTGTGCGCCACCACTCCCAGCAAAACCTGACTACAGTTTGAAGTAGAAAACTGCACCAGAGTAAGTAAAAGAGTGTTTGATTCAAAATGGCAGGACTGATAACAGTGTCTTAAGCAGAAGTATTTGGCCTTGTAAACAGGTGGATGATTATTGGACTGCTTTCCTAATTCTCTCAGATTTGGCCCTTCCTGGGTGGAAATTCAGCTCCTGATGGCTCCTGCCACCCACCATATTCACCTCTTCTACCCACTTGTCTCTTCTCATCTACTCTTGAAAGTGTACTTTCTGAAGTGACAGCTCTCTCTCTCTCTCTCTCTCTCTCTCTCTCTCTCTCTCTCTCTCTCTCTCTCTCTCTTGATCACTGGCACCTGCCTAATAAAAATCAGGTAGCCTCGCTACATCCTCCTGGATGACCATCACATGGAAAGATTAAGGGCATCTCTGGTGCCCCTTCCCTGTTAGGGACATTGTAATATTGAGTCTGCCCCCACCTTCACCATATTACTTTCTCTGTGTTTAAGTTTCGGAATCTTCCCTCTGGCAAGATTTGTATTTGTGACCCCCTTGTGAGGCCTTTCCCACTTCCTACGTGCTTTGTCTCTTTCACTAGGGCCTGAGTACGGGCTCTGAGCAAACCCGTCAACTTCTCTCACTTGCCTTTCTACTCTTTCCACACCTTCCAGATTCAGAGATTGCTTTAAGCCACACTGCTCACTAAAAATGGCCTGGCTTCAGGAGAAACTAGATAATCAGTCTCAATGGGCACAAAATGGCACAGTTGCTTTTCAAATTCTTTCAGATTGTGGGAACTTCTGACGCCACGCAAGCACATGATCCAAAAAACCCACTTTATCCCTAAACTTTCTCTACTCCATGTTCTCAAAAATCATTTTTGGTTTTAATATTTTATTATTTTCTTTTAATACCTAGTTGTGTATGTGTGTCTTTGCCTGTGTGAACATCTGTGCACCACTTGCATGCATGGTGCCCCATGAGGCCATCCCATCTTCTGGTCCTGGAGTTAGAGTCAGTCGAAGCCTCCATGTGGGTGTTGGGACTGATCCTGTGTCACCTGCCAGAGCAGTCAGTGCTCTTAACCCCTGAATCCCCTCCCCAGCCCTTGAGGATCTCTTATCTCTAAGCCTTCCTTACTTTTCACTCAGATCAGTCACTCTCTCTGATCATTGTGTTCAGCCTTACAGAGATTCAGATGCCTTTTATGTATAGATAATGTTAAAAGATTTTTCACACATTGTTATATTCTACTGAAAAAAAAATCTGGCTCTGGAGATGGGGTTTGCCCTAGCCACTCCAGACACAAGCATGTTTATATAAAAACTTTCCCAAAGCCCCTGTCCTCGGTCAGGCTCACCACTTGACTCTATGTCAAGGAAAAGGAGGATAAAAGAAGAGTCCAGAGAAAAGACATTTTGTGTTTGAGAATAGGTAAAATGTCAAATATTTTGAATAAAGGTTATTAATGGTTAAATGTAAGAGCAGATATTTAGCTCTCTGAATACTCCATGTCCTTTTTGGTTGTTTGTTTGGCTGGGTGGTTGGTTGGTTGCCTGGTTTTGTTTATCTTTGAAGGTTTTGTTGAAATGTAAACTTTATCTCATGATGTGTAAAATCATTAGTATGTGGTTTAAGAAAAATTTCTGTAAAGTCTCTAGTTTAAAACTTGTAACAAAAAAAAGCAAATTTAAAAATTAAAAAAAGCTGTAACAAAAGGGGGTGATAGTTTAAAAAAATCTATAAACAGTCCTTCTTAATTATCTACAGTATGTCATATATGTAACTTGGAGCCAACTCTTATTTAAGAAAATAGACTTTTAAAAAATTAGACTAAGTTGGTAACACCAAAATTCTACAGTGGTTTATTTTATTTTATTTTCTATAGACTAAGGAGACAATAAAAGGATTCTATATATTTTGGATAAGGGTAGCTTTTATAAAGATGATTTTACCCTAGGAGAGAAAAATAGCAAATAAAATGAAGATAAAACCATGAACAAGGTTAAACATAGTAAGAACATATGTTTAATGATTAAGGTTTATAAACTCTTAAGATCATAGTGGTATATTCATTCTATCAGAAACAGATTTGAGACATATGTCTAACCACTTATGTCTTTATTGAATTTGTTAAGCTCTTAGCTATTTAGAGAAACCAAGTCATATGTCAAAGTGTGATATTTTGTAAAAGCACCCTATAAAAGGATCAGAAAAATGAGTGTCCCAGTCTCTCAGTATAGTGTACTTATGGTTTTAGGATTATTTTGATAGTGAAGGTTCTTAAAATTTAAATTGTAAGGCTCAAATTTAACAAGAATAAATTATAAAATCCTAGTTCAATAAAAATCACCTTCTTGTACACTGTTAAAGCTAAGACATACATACACATTAGTGGTCAGTAACCTTTTAAATGGTAAAAAAAAAAAAATTAATGTGCCCAGAACTGTGTTTCAAGTCATGATAAATACAAATGTAATTCATTTACAGAGTCAAGGTTGGAGGGAGAGATTAAATTATGTCTCTACATATGCTTCTGTATATGTTATTCAAGTTAAGCCTGAAGTAAAGAAATGAAAACAAGTAAAGACCATTTAATGTAGAGTAATATTTAAAGTCAGGTACATTAAAACCATCTTGAGAGGATATGCTGAATATGGCATGTAATGTGTTTAATTGACAGGACGAGTATGGAAGAGTTTTCCATGATAGACAGAAATACCTGCTTCTGGCAGAAGCCTTGGGGTCAACTACAAAGAAGATGAGGCCCCAGTAGGATCCACTTGAAGCTTACATCTGCTTTGGCAACACTGGTCACTAGGCAAAGAATTATGTTCCACCTTGACTTCTGCCAGGACCATGCTCAAACTGTGGACAAGAAGGATGCTGGACGATTGACTGATTCTCTTTGCCTTTCTAAGGTAGGCTGGTCCACCAAAGTTCTTCCTCCCTGAGAACCTCTCTCTCTCTCTCTCTGTCTCTCTCTCTCTGTCTCTCTCTCTCTGTCTCTCTCTCTCTCTGTCTCTTTCTCTCTCTCATTGGCAATGGGAAAGGGGTTAAAAAGAAAAATGGAGATTATAGAAATCTCATATAAAATTATATAAAATAAGGGGGTAGATTATTTAATGTGCTCTTCACCTATAAAATTATTGTCATTCTCAAATATTTTGATACATTGGTATAGAATGGATTATATTGATACAAGTTTAAGATATTCATTGGTATAAATTTCTGCATTTTAATTAAAAAACTTAAGGTTATTTTTATTACAACATAATGTATGTTTCAACTCTTGTATAAGATATTGGACCTTCACAACTCATTTAAAAAAGCAAGATGCAACGTTTTCTACCAGTCTTTTTTTTCTCCCAGTCTTTTAAGGCTTTTATTACAAACTACTTAGGGTAATTAAATAATGCAGGCTAATGGTTAGCAAATCATACCTACTCATGGTCATATGAGATACTGGTCTAGTTTATCACAGAAATATGCTTCTTAGGTTTAACAGATAGTAAATAGCTACACACAAACAACATTTACCTGCTCAGATTTATGATGATAGATAGATAGATAGATAGATAGATAGATAGATAGATAGACAGACAGATGATAGATAAATGATAGACAGATGGATGATAGATTAGGTAGATAGATAGATGACAGGTAGATAGTTTAGATAGATAGATGATAGATATGATTATGCACTATGTAAATGTTAATAGATAGATTGATGTCTTTAAAAACCTCAGAGACCTAAAGCATACGACATTTAAAGAAGTTTTTATTAATTTAAGGCATTTTTTTTTTTACTTGAGCCATATTAGCTCCTGGCAGCACCATGTAGTAGATATTAACCTTTTTGTTTGTTTGTTTGTTTTGATCCCAAGTGTGAGACGTGAAACAGACTTGTGTGAGAGAATGTGATGTTTGTCTATGGAAAACAAACTTGCGAATGGCAATTGGTGTTTCTCTGTTAGAAGGGGAACAGTCTCATGGGGGGGGGCACTAATAAACATCCTGGTATGGACTCTGAGAGGAGAGATAGATGAGCCCCAAAGAAGATGCTTAGCTTTTGACTTTTGGTTTTTGCATTGCTTCATGTCACTTGGCAGTTCAGGGATCCCCTTTGAGATGCTCCTAGAGAGAAATGCTCTAGAGAATGCTCCGGGTTTCAGCTGCTGTGGTTCCTGTCACTTTTGTTGAATTGCTGGTTTTCTACTTAGCAGGTCTGCTGGGATCCTGACAAGGAAGTGTGGAATCCTCCCATGGAACTGAGTCTAAAAAGGTCTATTTCTCCTGTCCCCATTAGTCTCCTTTTTCTCCTATCTAGGATAGGTGGTTGGGAAGGGAAGTATAGGCATTAAAGAACCCCAAGTAAAGTAGGCTTGTAAAAGATCAAAGCCTATAGCACCTCATTTCCACCTGGAAGAAGACAATGAGCATCATAGGACCTCCATTTTAGAGTTGCTTCAACTGGGCAAAAATGACTCCAGTTTCTCTGCAGACAATATGCTGTCCAAAACAGACAAGACTTGAATGCAGGCTGAGTCAGCTGCCTACCTCTGCCAAGTCAGGGTAAGCAAGACCTTCATAGCTCCTGCTTCATAACTATGTCTTTCAGATACACTGGGTCAGAAGGCTAAAGATGATGTTCAGACATTATAAGGAGATACCGGGTGACTGACCAGACAGTAAACTGTCTCTGTCTTCTCTATAGTTTTGGAAGATACTTGCCTGCACTTCCTGATTACTCATATAATAATTTTATTCTTTTTCAAGTCTCTGATGGAGTTGATGACTACATAGTTATATGTAAATGTTTATGATCTAAAAAGATGTTTTTGAGTTATTACAAGATATGATAGAAAATTATTTAGGTACAAAATTTTAGACTCACCAAGCATTTGCTTTGAGGTTTCAAGATACAAATAACTAAGCATTGTGAATGTGACTTTTATATATGGTTTACCAATTGTTTCATAATTGTCCTTACTGTATGTAATATATATATATATATATATATATGTATATATATATATATATATCAGACAGAAAAGGGGAATTGGTGGGTGGGGTCAATCTGGAGCTACCATGTTTTCACTGTTAGTTGCTTGCCATCCAAGATCCATACAAGCATATTCTCATGTATCCAAAATGACATGGTGTAAAGCTTTGTCGCCCAAAATTGCTCCTGATTAGCAAATAAAGTTCCCTACCCCTGGTCTAGCCAGGAGAGAGGTAAGCAGAGGCAAAGTTCACAAGCTTTTGGGGTCACAGAGAAACTATGAGGATGAGAGAGGAGGAAAGAGGGGGAAAGGAACAGGTTGCCATGGGTTAGCATGAAATAGAAGCATGCGGCTAGGAGGAGCTTGCCCTGAGGATTGGCATGATGGAGCAGATCCGATGCAAAAAGGACGACTTATTGGCAAGCAACTTGGGTTGTAAAGCTGTGGAATAGACAAGGAAGCTTAGAGGGTTAAGTCTGCCCAGCCCTAGGTATATTAAGGCTTATGAAAAACCAACAGGTTTCTGTGTCTTTTATTTGTATAATAGCAGGTTAAAGAATAACTGCTGCATTAATAAGCATATGAATCAATATTAGATATCAATAATTTTACAACAAAACATTGTGTGGATTTTTAAATGAACAATTATAAAGATGTAATTGATGCTACAATTTGAAAGTAAAAATTTTAAAAAGTCCATGTGTTCAAAGGCTTAGGCCTTCATTTGACACCACTGGGTGTTAGAGATTTTGAGAGGTAGGACCTATTGAGATGTCATTAGGTCACTGACATCATGTCATTAAAGACAACTATATGCTGTGAGACATTTTTATGTCCATTTATAGTTTCTTGGTCACTTATGCTCCATCACACATTCCTGTGATTGTGACTAGCTTTACTGCCAGACGTTTCAAAGTTTCCTTGCAAGCATTGCCTACAACTTCCAAAACTGTGAGCCATAATAAAAATTTACTATTATAAAACATTTACCTCATGTATTTGTAAAAGAATGGACAAACATTTGGTTTTCTTTACACATGTAAGCTGTGCCAGGAAAGACTTGAGAGTGGAAGCTTTTACTCCATGTGTTACAGAGCACTTTATTCCCTATGAAAATCAGACACTACAAGACTTGAACATAAATAGCGCAAACACTGGACAAGCCCTAAATTCTTTCTTTTTAGATTATGCATAAAACCATGTCTCATTCTATCCATTGGCCCCTGAATCAACTAAACAAAATTGAGACTACTGTCCTTTAACTGAATGGAAAAAAATGTTAAGATGTGAAAGAGGTATGCAATGAATTCGTACATTCTCCCCCAATACCTGGCTCTTCAGCCACGTATCCTGCACCTGCAGGAAAGGGACAGGGAAACAGGTCACAAGGAGAACTGCAGAAGGAAACCTCAGAGGTCATAGCACTGCACTGCGTTGGCCACTAAAGATCATAGGGCATCCCAAGCTTCTTAGGGCAGAAGATACAGACCCCAGGTACCTTCTCAAGAGAAGAATAAAACCTAGCACTGCAGGTAACAGGCCCACTGACTCTTACAGGAGGTGCACAGAGGAAAACTAACAGACCTTCTGTAGACTGGTGTGTGTACAGTGTGTCAAAGGCGATGTTATCATTACTAAAGACCTGGTCACAGTTACTAGTTTTATTGTTCACCAGGGGCCTGAGCCACTCCACTAAATGTACAGAACAGCTTTGCAGTACCTCTTGGTGTTTTTTTATTTGCAGAACTGCTTAAAATGCACTTCTTTTAATGAACTATGAAATGACTCACTAAAATACACTGAAGCATGAGGTATGCTGTGTGACTTCATGGTGATGGGGTGTCAGAAGACGGGGCTCAACTGGAAAACTTGGAGGGATGAAAAATTGAAAGTCAAAAGCCCCACTGAAACTGTAAGAAATATTGATAAATATAATGTAATAAAATTTGACAGAGTGAAAGGAGAGTTCACTGCATTGGCTTTTTTAAGAGCAAAGAAATCCACCACCACCACCACTTTCTCATTTACAGAAGGCTTTAGCCAGAACTGATTTATGGCCTACCAAAAAATCGTTTGCTAAAAATAAAATAATGTAATTGACAATATCTGGCTTACATAAATCAGAATTTATTCCCAATAAAAGATGAATATACTCCCCTTGAAATGTGGAAACTGAATACTGCATGCTTTCTATAGGCAAAGGAAGGGGACAAAATCATATATGGATGTCCTTTGAAAGCCATCAGCTGAATTAAAATTTGTTGGACAATTGTTTGTTCATATGGGTCCATGATATGTGTGTGTGTATGTATATGTATATACATACATACATACATACATATATACATATTTGGTAGAGAAGTTTGATTTCTATAAATTTTCTCAGCAAGGCACACAGGTGTTATCCTAGATTCAGGAGACTAAGGCATAGGGATCCCCAAGAGTTCACATTTGCCTGAATTATATAGTGACTTTAGAGTCAGTCTGAACGTATGGCAAAACCTGTCTCAAAGCAAAACACAACTTTGGTGCCAGCAATTTCATCAGTTTTCCTTGGCTGGGAGCCCTGTGGGCACACAGAAGAAGGGGATGCAGGCTATCCTGATGAGAGCTGATAGGCTATAGTCAGATAGCGGAGGAGAAGGGGCTCCCTGTCAGAGGTCTAAGAGAGGGGAATAGGGCAGAAGAAGAAGGGAGGGTGGGAACAAGAAGATACAAGGGAAAGGATAGCAATCAGCATGTAATATATAAATTATAGTAAACAAAACAAAAGCAAACAGAAACCAGAATATAGTAACCAAAATATTTTAAATTAGAAATAATCACTCAAGAATTTTATTTATAAACCTGGTTTTAGGAAAGTTTAAGTTTTAAAAAAGTGAAAATTACTATAGCAAGGACGTATCTTAATCTTAATTATTTATTTACAGAGCGTAAAAATACAGATACCTCCTGATATAACCTGTAACAATATGGATGGAATCTGATTATATTACATATGAAACTTCTTCCTGGGTAAATAAAATACTTGAAAAAAATGAAGCTCAGAATATTTGAAACATGGGGCTAGAGTATTGGCTCAGCAGTTAAGATCACTCTGCTTTGCTAGAGGGCCGAGATTGGAGTCTCTGCACCCACAAGATAGCTCACAATGGTCGATAACTCCAGTTCCAGAAGAGCTGACAGCCTTTTTTTGGCTGCAGAAGGCAACAGACACACACCTGGTGCACAGGCATGCACAGAGGCAAAACACCCACAAATATAAATAAAACACTTATTAAAAATGAAACAAAACATCTGTAAGAAAACAGTGAACAGTATAGGCTGTTTATTTTGTCCATTCATCTTTATTTTCAGAAAATAAATATAATTATAAAATGTTTTGGAAGAAAGAAGGGGGAAAGAGTTTAGTTATATTATTGATAACATTTCTCTAAAAGCGGAATGAACAAAAACATAACTACATGAAAAATTATGTCAGCGTTCAACATTGGAGGTCTTCTGGGAACATTGTTTTACAAAATATATAAATTTCAAAAACCAAGAACTGGATAAGAGCTAACCTATGGAAGTATGCTAATTGACTCATTAAGAAAATTATATAAGGGATGATTTGTAATTCAGTATATTCCATTAAAAAGTATAAATTTGTGGGCACTCTCTAGTTCTAGGTGAAAGGATAGTCATGGTATTTATGTTACTAATGATTTATTTCAGTTCTTTGTTTTCTATCTAATGAACGCCCAGTTCTAAGTTTTAACAATAAAAAAAAGTTAAAAGCTTATTGCCAGGCAGTGGTGGTGCACACCTTTAGTTCCAGCAATCAGGAAGCAGAAGCAGACAGATCTCTGTGAGTTTGGAGCCAGCATGGTGTAAAAAGTGAGTTCCAGGACAGCCAGGGCTACCCACAGAGAAGCCCTGTCTTGAAAAACAAAAACAAAACAAAACGGCTTACTGAAAAAACTAAAAGTAGTTTTGTTAATGGGGGAATGCCTTTAGTCATCAGGAAAGTAAAATCTAAAACTAAGCTGAAGTCCACTTTTCCCTCAAGAAAGCAAAAGATGACAATATGGGCAAGAACACGGAGAAAGGAAATAAAGAATTCTAGTAAGAATGGAAACTGATGTATACTCGTGGACATAAGTATAGAGGGTTTAAATGAAAGTAGGACCACTGTATGATGCTACCATGCCAGTAAAGGAATCTAAGTCAGCATACACAAAAGATATTTGAATGCTCACATTTACTGCTGCATTATTCAGAGCAGCAAAGTCATGAAACCAATCTGTATGCCTATCAACAAAGGAATGCATGAAGGAATTGTGAAACATATGTACAATGGAATTTTATTCAACCACAGTAAGGTGGAAATTATGTTATTTATAGAAAAATGAATGAAACTAGAAGTCATCATTTTGAATGAAATATACTAGACTCAAGAAATATTTCATGGTTTCTTTCATATGACAATAATCTAGGTTAAGTATGCTTGTATATATGTGTATATGCACAAATACATATTTATGTATATATGTACATATATGTATATGTCTCATATTTATACACATATAAGAGAGATGATGGGTTTAAAAATCAGTAACTTATACATAGATGATATGTTATAGATGATAAAATGATAGACAGATAAATAGATAATTTATAAAGAAGGGCGATAACCATGAGTAGATTATAGGATGCAACAAAGAAAGATAAATTTGGCATGTTCTCTCTTATATGCAGAGCCTAGCTTTAGGTAGATGATAGACAGATAGATGATAGATACATCAACCATTAGTAAGACTCTTTTTTATGCTGTTGTTTTGTTATTTTTTTAAATTTATTATTTATTCAGATTACAACTCAATTTTTATCCCATCACTTGTATCCTTCCATTCCTCCCTCCCTCCTGATTTCACCCTATATTCCCCTCCCCTAGGTCTATGACCTAGTGGGACCTCCTCCCTCCCTATATGGTCATAGACTATCAAGTTTCATCTTGGTAGCCTACTTATTCTTTCTTTGAGTGCTACCAGGCCTCCCCACCAAGGGGAGGTGATCAAATACGGAGCACCAGAGTTCATGTCAAAGTCAGTCCCCTCTCTCCACATAAATGTGGAGAAAATCCTGTCCATTGGGTAGATCAGAGTAAGGGTTCGATGTTTACTATTGTATTGTCCTTGGTTAATGCAATAGTTTGAGCAGACCCCCCTGGGCCCTGATCCACCCATCATGATGTTCTTGTAGGTTTCTAGGACACTCTGGGTCCTTCTATTTCCCCATCTCATATATTTCTCTTGCCTAGAGTCTCAGTAGGATGTCCTCACATCTATCCCAATCTCCTGTTAAGTGAAGACTTTCATGGTACATGCCTTTTGGGCTAGTATCCAATTATAAGTGAATATACCATGTGAGTCTTTCTGCTTCTGGGTTAACTCACTCATTATGATCATCTCTAGTCTCATCCATTTGTCCACAAATTTTGGGATTTCCTTGTTTTTAATAGCTGAGTAGTATTCCATAGTTTAAATGTACCACGGTTTCTCTATCCATTTTTCAACTGAGGGGCATTTAGGCTGTTTCCAGGTCCTGGCTATTATGAATAAGGCTGCTATGAACATGGATAAGTATATGTCCTTGTTGTGTGGTGGACCAACCCTACATCTGACAAAGGTCTAATATCCAAAATATATAAAGAACTCAAGAAATTAAACACCACTAAAACAAACAACCCAATTGAGAAATGGGGCTCAGAACTAAACAGAGAATTCTCAGCAGTGGAATATCGAATATCTGAGAAACACTTAAAGAAATGCTCAACCTCTTTAGTCATCAGAGAAATGCAAATCAAAAAGACTATGAGATTCCATCTTACACCCATCAGAATGGCTGAGATAAAAAATTCAAGTGACACCACAAGCTGGCGAGGATGTGGAGAAAGAGGAACACTCCTTCACTGCTGGTAGGAATGTGAACTTGTACAGTCAATTTGGAAATCTATCTGGCATTATCTCAGAAAATTGGGAATAGAGCTTCCTTAAGACCCAGCTATTCCACTCCTTGGAATATACCCAGTAAGACTCTTTTCGAGGATAAAATTGTAATTAGGAAGAGGTGGAGGATGGGACAGTTGATGGAATAAGGGGAATATGAGCAAAGTACCTTTTTATAATTTGATATATGCTTAATTAAGTAACCCATTATTTCCTATTTTTACTAAAATAGTTGTATAAACATCTACAAGATCTATATTCACCATCTTATAGGTCTACAGTGAAGGAGTTAACAAAAATTCCTTCAACTAAAATAGGTTTCAAAAGAAGCCTACCTGGAGACTGCAGAACATGGTATGTCTTTTTATTTTTGCCCCTACAAACAACCTGCTGTCCGTGGTTGTGGCCTTTAAAATAGGGAAGTTCATATTTCTCCTATTTCTGTAACCTTATCTGTGACAGTCTCTCTTTCTCACGCACTGAACTAGGACAGTGTACTCCTCTTCAAGACTTGTGCACACATCGGTTACACTGGTCAAATAAAGGCGTCTGTGTATGCTTGTCCTCTAAAACTTATAGCTGACTAGCTCAGGGCAGTTTCTGAGGTTGACAGTACCAGACGTCAGCTCTCTCCTTTGGAGTGGCCCCTAAGCCCAATTGGACACCTCTTGGTTAACTCCAAGGTTTATGATGGTCACTATTGCACCATTAGACGTATCTTGCTACGCTGGTCACTGTTGTGGTTCACAGATATCACAGCTGGGTGAGACTGATGACTGGGTCTCTACTTTAGCAGGTGGCATAGCACCTTACAGTTCTATGATCGCTAAACCACAAGGAGGCTCTAAGGTCAGATCCAACTCAGATCTTCTTAGTCTCCTGCCTGGGGTACATGACGTTTTCAGCAAGAGGGACACAATTCAAGGAAGTGAAAATACTAAAGAAGTTAGTTGAAACAGCTGACATGGACCCTTACTTACAAACAGAACTTAGTCAAATGGTGTAATCTACAAATTACAATGAATACAAAATAAAGAGGTAGTAAGATATGAGTTACTTTAAAATTAATCAACTGAAATAGTAACAAGTATAAAAATATGTAGAAAAGTTTATTATTTTGTAATATGCATACATATACACAAATGTTAAGTGATATATATTTTATGTATAGATTATATATATTCTGAAAGTTAATGTCATTAAACAGAAAAAAAGTACAATCCTTTTATTAAAGAATACAGAACACACTATCTAAGAATGGTTAGTATCATTAGATAATAGGTGTTACCACGGTAGCAATGACGGTAGGTGTTAATTTAATTAAGTACTCTTTGTTTGTGGAGGTCACTTACCTAAGCATGAATACACAGAACTTAATCTTCAAAATTATTTCACAGTGCTTGCCCACTATTATTATCCCAGGATTGGGGATATGAGAAGTGAAGGAATGGATTATAAAGCATTTAGTCATGGTTAGTAAGAAAAGGGGCCACTGCCTGCACATAGTCTACAGCTTAGCTGTGGCTCGATTGTATAAAAACAATGATGTGGGAACCCAGTGTTAGACATGAACTTTTCCCACTGGGAAAGTGTTATATTTGCAATGAAAGCATGAAAATACAATTACAATGCTCTCATATCATAAATTTTAAACTTTGAACAAAAAAGAAGTTAAAATTCACAAGGCTAGAGGGCTGAACTATTAAAGTGATAACTGCGTTTCGCTCATATAGATGACTGCGCTTCACTCATATGAACTGACCACCAGCACCAACAGCAGGCTAGAATGTCCAGGGCCCACTTTGATCTGTACTCTGGCAAGGGTAAGGTCATAGTACAAAGCCCCTTTGATTCCTAACATTCTCAGTCAGCAGTGCCTCATTTAGAAATTGGAACGGCCACCTCAATTCAGAAGAAAATGTCTCTCACCAAATACACTGTACTGCCTTGAGAATTTAACGCAGTGTAGAATTTTCTCAGGCCACACCACAACTTGGAGTTACTATTTCTTTTTTTTTGTTGCTGTTGTGTTTTGGGTTTTTTGTTTGTTTCTTTTTATTTTATTTAATTAATTTATTCAGATTACATCCCAATTATTATCCCATCCCTGTATCCTTCCATTCCTCCCTCCCTCTCACTTTCACCCTATTCCCCTCCCCTATGTCTGTGACCTAGGGAGACCTCCTCGGAGAAAGAATAAGACAAGCTACCAAGATGAGACCTGATAGCCTATGACCATATAGTGGCATTGCTATTTCAAGGCAAGATTTTGGGGTGCCTTTTAAGTATCTGTCATGCTTTTTGGATGAGCCTGAGTTTGGAATTAAAGGAGAAACTGTAGAGAAAGCTGGAGCCCTAGTGTGGATGGTGGTGACAGGATTGTCCAGAAGAGGTTTTTGCATAACCATGCAGAGGCAGCGATGTGACTTTTGATAGCACCTGATTTTCTAACACTTTGTGAAATCGAGACATCTTTCCTGATCATGTGACCCTCTTGTTGATATCTAATCCTAAAAGATATTGTACAATAAAATTATTAGCCATGGCCTTATGAAATTTCCCAGTCATTCTTAAGAATTGCTTAGCCTCAAATCATCTTTAGGTTATAAGAAATAACTGAGAGAACAAAAAGATATGTACACATCTTCTTTATCAGTACTTATCACCTCATAGTTTAGAAAAAGGAATCCACAATGTAGGTTTATTTTTAATTGACAAAATAATCCCATTACATGTTATAATGCAGTTATAAAAATCTAATTTTTATAACAAAATGACTGTTTTTTATATTGTCTGTGTTTTTAAATTATAGACCAAATGAAAGAACATGTTCTTCTAGTATTTGTGTTTCCGTTCTGTGTGCCATGTGGGTGGTGACTTTGATGACCTCAAAAGCAAAAGATTTCATGTTGTGGGTGCAATGAACCACAGATTAGAAATATTGTTTTAAAAGGCAATGTGTTCATTATGCACTCACATTTCTTATTTCTTTTACCAATAGCGTAAAACACTTATTTGTGTAGCATCTTAACAGTGTGTTAGGTATATAAACAATATAGAGATAACTGGAAAGACTGAGGAAGCCCTTATATGAAGTCTATGTATCTGAACCTCTTTGTATTTTGGTACACACAGGAACTAGTCTCATGTGCTTATGAAAAATAATCATCTATGTAGAAAATCAAGATTTTAGAGTAATGTATTTAGAAAACCAGAATAGTTAATAGACTTAATTTAGCTCAATACTATAGTAAGTTTGAAAATAGTATGCTTTTTAAAGTTGCAATTTATTAACTGAAACTATCTAGGCAAATTGTTTATTTTTTTTTTAACATTAACACTTAGTGGTTTTTCTTCAGTTTTGAATGGGTATTTTATCTTTGAATAACTGTAACATTATCTTTACCAGTATCATAAAAGCAATGGTTTTATTGCTGATACAGCTATTCTAAGCATTAAAACATTTAGTTAAACAAAACTGAAAAATCACATTTATTAACATCAATTTCTGATTTATCAGGAACCATCTTTAAGTCTCAGGAAGCAATAAGGCTCACCATGGCACACGTTGTTTTTTAAAATTGAAGAGTTGAAAGTTAGCCTTCATTTTGATAACACATATATTAGCCATTTTCTCTACCTGATGAATTCACTGCTCAGTTCCAAAAATATATGTCTATAAGCAGCTGAGTCTAGGTGTATAGTAGTAAATTGTCTTTTTCAAATAAAAAAAAATACAAGTTCATTACATTGAAATGTATGTAGTCCATTGAATTCCCTCTTGCTTTTTCAAGCCAACCTTTAGCAGGCAGTTGGGATATTTTAAGGCTGCTACCTACTCTGCCTCAAAGAACACAAAGTAGATGTTGACTTACAGATTAGGACTCAGTAAAACTTGAACTTCATTAATACACTTTGGGTGCTTGGCTTTTTGCAGTGCTTGGTAGCAAGTCCAAGGCTTGAGTGCTTTTTTTTTTCTTTCAGTATGATGACTAAAGCATTATAAGTGCTAGACAACAGTAAGACTTCTGCATGAAACTTGCTTTTCTCTCTTTTCTTTTCCCCCTGACTCCAAGTGGGTGAAGATCCATATGTTGGATTCTATGTGACGCTCTTGACTAACTTCATGCTCGTGGTGATGATATCTTCACAAAGTTCTCTCGAACCCTCAGTGTAAATGTCAACGAGGTAGATAAAAAGTTAAGTGATTAAAAAAGATTACTAGAAACACAGTTTTGACCTTCCTGACCTCTAAAGGGTAAAAATAGCACATCAAGAAAGGTTATGAGACAGTGACATCAGGTACGTGGAGTGTGTGTCAGTGTGACGCTCACAAGCTGGACTATTAAGAAGAACCATGACTCATGGACCCAGTCCTTTCATAAATCACATAAGCATGTTTGATCTATCATATTAACTCTTCATAAGAAAGAAAACAGAGAGAAAGAATTAAAGAATTATGGATAAAAGCTCTTATTGTTGTGTGTGTGTGTGTGTGTGTGTGTGTGTGTGTGTGTGTGTAAGCATGAAATGCAAACAATCTAAAACACTGGGGTGATTGTGACGATGGCTCTGCACTGTGCAGTGTCCAGATTTACTCACGTGTCCTCATTCTTGTACAAAGAGCAACTACAAAATAATCAAATTTAGAATCACACATTGTTAACACATGAGATGATTTCAAGTGATAAGAAGGTAATGTGTGTCTCCAGGGTGCAAAGTCAAGTGAGTAAATACACGTAGGGATCCAGAAGTATCCGTGGTCTACGTAGGAATAATCTGTAGGTCCTGAGCAGAGTGAATGGGGTAGTGGGGGGGTGAGCAGCTGTGGGAACCAAATCCCTCTTAAGCCACCACTCAGCGTTATCTCCCTTCATCTGTGAGTTGGATGCCACTTACTGGCAGGGCAAGCAGAGGAGCAGACAGCTCTCAATAGTATCTTCTGTAGGAGTCCATACTCTGCTCAGATAGATGATGTCCTACCCTTCACCTTTACAGTGCAGTTTCCAAGTACAGCTGAAAATTCCAGACATCTGTTATACACACACACACTCACACACACACACACACACACACAGAGAGAGAGAGAGAGAGAGAGAGAGACAGACAGACAGACAGACAGACAGAGACAGAGACATACAGAGAGAGAGAGAGAGAACACAAAGTGGAAGAACACAGATAAGAAAGAGGAATCATACAACAGACAGAGGGAGAAAGGAAGGTGAGGACAGATTGCGAAGTCTTAGTAAAAGTCCCATTTTGAGGAGAAAATATCTTAATAAAACCAAGAAGAAAGAGAGAAAAAGCTTTGTGTTATACACTCGAGGCTAACTAAATTTAAAAACACCAGTCATTAAAGTTTATTTTGGGCTGAATTCAATCTTGTATTTCCGTTTTTAATTGTGACATAAAATCTGTTATCATAAATCATTTTAAGCGTGTACTCAAATCTAATGTTAGGTCCATTAGGTCTGTTGCCTGCTTTTGCAGTTCCGTTGACTGAGCGTGTGGTTTCACACATGCGCAGCAAGCACTTCCCGCCATCCTGAGTCCACCTCTAGTGTTTGCTTCACCTTTATTTGGAGACAAGGTTCCACGGCGTTGCTAAGCCTGCTCTTGTCCTCCCTCTGTAGCCCACACAGGCCTTAGACTCGCGGTCCTCCTGTCTCAACTTCTCCAGTATTCATGAGAGGAACATCATCTTCCCCTGGGACAGCCAGAGCTAGAGATAACACAGAAGCACCCCCCGTTATCGGCCATTACATAAATTGGCTTTTGCCCTCGCAGGACTCACAGGAGGAACAACTATGGTACTGTCCTCTCGGGCAGCATTAAGTTTACCTGATATGACTAGGCAACTGTCAGTTTAATGTACTGCCTGGACCAAGACAGCCATTTATCAGGGTCACTTCTCAGGATGACAAATATGAGATTTAAAGCTTGACCCATTTTCTGGTTATTGAATGTTTCCTTTAGCACCAAGATTAGCATGAATTTCTAAAAACATGCAGACAGGCAAGCAGATTGTCACAGTCCTCGTTACTTCTACATTACCAACTTAGGGTTGGGCTTCTTGGATTCCTCATACGGCATTGGTTCTGATCCTTTGAAATTGCTGCATACCCACACACACCACTTTTCCTCCTGCCCAGGGCCTCTGGGTGACACGGAGCACTTTGTGGAACAGGAGATGCCTCTCATATCCAACATTTCCTAAACCAATGATCTCTAGTTTTCTGCATTAGAACTGTATAAAATACAGAGGTCTGTGTTCATAAAGCCAGGACCTAGTATATTCCCTGGCTCACTTTGAGCATAAATATTTACAATTTATTAGGTTTGTAAAAACAGTTCTAGTTGTTAGGGCAAAGGGACAGGATGACACTGGTAAACATACTCCACCAGGCAGGCACAGAAACTGCAGAGTGAATGAAAGGCAAGAACACAGGAGATGAAAGATCACATTTCCCCTTTGATGACTGTGAAAGCAGATCACCACAGCCAAGCTATTGAAGGATTCAAGCTGGAACAAAGAACAGGACCCAGCATTCTTTCCTCTCACTTATACGCTGCCCTGGACTGACCTGTAGGGCATCACTGGGTGAGCCTGGCCAACAAGTAATGGAGGGTGGAGGCCTTGAACAGACGTGGCTCTGCCACTTAATGTCTGTTCTTTGCAAGATCAAAAGCTATGCAATTTATTTTTGATTTTTTATTACTGTTTATTTCCCTTTACCTGTTATTCTAAACTTTTTTGATAGTGCAGGGAATTTTAAATTTTTTTTGAGAACATGCTATACTTGTGAATCATACCAAGGCCAGATTAAAGTTTGGTTCCTTTATTGATTCTTCTATAATTAAATGTTATAAACTCAGTAAACACTAGTTGAGTGATTAGATACATTTCAGTTCAGAAGACAGACCTGGGATTAATTCCTTAATGTTAGAACAACATATCTTTATGGTGTTATAAAAATTGCCCATGAAGCAAACAAGGTCGTACATGCATAGATTCGTATATTTATATATACATCCTGAAACTATAGCCCGAATTAAAATGTTCTTAAAAATACAGTGAAAGTTGAATAAACTTGTATTTTTGAGGCAAAAATGTTCCTTTAATTAAGAAGTGATTCAGAACAACAAAAAATGATTTAAAAAGTGCATGAAAGTATGTTTGTTGGGAAATGTGTTAATTACATTTCTACTGCTCCATAGGATACCATGACTGAGGCACCTTAAAAACAAAAAACAAAACAAAAAAAAAAACAATGCATATAATCATGCTTATGGTTCCAGAGAAAGAGTCCATGATGAAAGAATGAAGGTATGATGGCAAAAACAACAGAGAGCATCCTGAACCACAATAAATAGATGAGATTTAACTCAAAATGAGATGAGTCCTTCGAACCTCAAAGCCTAACCTCAGTGACACTCCTCTTCCACCAAGGCCGTACCTCCAAATCTTTGCATTAAATGAGGATGAAGTATTCAAACATATGAACCTACGGGCATGCAACCTCAAAGGCAAAGCTCAGTGGGAGGGGCCTCATTCCTGAACTCCAACCCAGCAGTGAGCTGATTAACAAGATATTGTCCACGTTTTCACCAAAGCAAGTACAGAAATATTTCATTGTTATTGGTCAGGATGGTATGAAACTTTCCACATAACAGAATTAATCCAGCATTGAGATAGAAAATCCCATTGTTTCTACACCCCTGTATTTCTGGGGTGGGTAGGGCTGAAAGGAAACCGTAGGTGCATGACAATAGCTTGTAGGCACAGAGTGTAAGTGTCCCTCAGCTATGAGGTAAGCCTCATACGAGCTATGAGGATAGGAATGATGTGCTGAACTACCAAGAAACCTGTGTAGAAAAATTTAATGTGAGTGATGGTGCTCCTGGAACACAGTCTCAAGGTTATAAGGTGGCAAAGCATGTGAGCATGCGGGCTCCATACATTCAACAGAAAAATCGTAGCCAAAGGCCTACATTGGCCAAAGTCAGTTGATAGCATTCATTTACTCACAGCATTTAGTCAAGAAACATAAATGATTTGTTTCTTTCAACAGCTCACTTGACCTCCATTATTATAGAGATTACTTTTTCCTATTTCTGTGGTCATAGAAGCAAGAAAGGTCAAAGAGTAAGAAGAAAAGGGGATCCTGGTCTCTGTTTTGCCAATTCTTGTGCCTTGAACATGTGACTCTCTCGAGTCAGTCAAGATAGATCATCTGTGTTTCCATCAGCAGAAACTCTAATCACTGACTAATGCGTCCATCCCTCCCTCATCCTTCCTCCTAACACTTACAAAATGATCTTCCAATTTAATAACACAGATCTTTCCCTGCACAGTATCAACTGAGGTCTCCTAACAACTCTATTATCACTGCTTGCAGAAGCCACAGTTGTTGAATGTTTGCTTATCACCCTGTGTTTCCCCGGAACCCTGGGACACCCTCTCATGTAAATTTTACTGTCCCTAAAGAAACACAATCTGGTTTTTTTTTTTTTTTAATTTTTAATTTTTTTATTAATTTATTCTTGTTACATCTCAATGGTTATCCCACCCCTTGTATCCTCCCATTCTCCCCCCGCCCCATTTTCCCCTTATTCCCCTCCCCTATGACTGTTCCTGAGGGGGATTACCTCCCCCTGTATATGCTCATAGGGTATCAAGTCTCTTCTTGGCAACCTGCTGTCCTTCCTCTGAGTGCCACCAGGCCTCCCCCTCCAGGGGACATGGTCAAATGTGAGGCACCAGAGTACGTGAGAAAGTCATATCCCACTCTCCACTCAACTGTGGAGAATGTTCTGACTGTTGGCTAGATCTGGGTAGGGGCTTAAAGTTTACGCCTGTATTGTCCTTGGCTGGTGCCTTAGTTTGATACAAGCACACCTTCAGAAGCACCCTGCCTAACAGTTTCAGCTTCTTACAGAGCCCCAAAGCTATTGAAGTGCCTGCAATGAAACAGCAGCGAGAGAACATTTTAATCCCTAAACTCAACCACAGCATCTTGAAACGTGGAGGAGGCAGGACAGATAGTACTCAGCGGGAGGGTCCTCATTCCTGAACTTGAATCAAGTAGTGAACTGATTGACAAAACATTGTGATGGTGAAAACAAGGCAGAGAAAAGTGTCATGATGACTGAGAATAGGATTGGAAAGAAATTACAAATATGAGAGGCAAAAGAAACTAATGAGAGTAGGAACAGACTGCTCAAGTTCAAGTTGTTGATGCCTGATAAAAGACTGGATACAAAAACCTGGGCTCCTTATAATCCTGTTTTACTTTCCATCTGGTATAACCATATTAGAGTGTACACAAATTTAATCGTTTTCATATATATGTATATATATACACACATTAAATTTTGAGTTTATTTCATATTACCTTTAAATGTGTATTTTAGAATAGCATATAGAATTACGGTTCTCTTTTTCCATTTTCATGCATATGTGACTTTCTGCTGTGTAGTAATTTTCTCCTCCCCTACTGTTCTTTCTTTTTCCCTGTGCCTACTTCCGGCAGTTTTCTTCCCATCCATGAGAAACTCTCCCTTTCTGATTCTTTAAACCTTTCTATTTCTCATTTCCCTAAGATCTCTTACACTCGCAGCATTGACCACCTTTCTAGTTTCATGACCTACACATATACACAAGTACACTTGCATATGTGGAGGTATGAATGTAATCTTAAATTCATGTCCTGCATTTGAGAATAAGTACATGGTATATGTCTTTCTGAATATGGCTTAAATTTTAAGGAAAGAAGCAGATGGAATTATCAACAGAAATAACTAGCCTAGACAGTCATCAGAAGAAGAACTGATAATAAAATATGGTACACACACACACACACACACACACACACACACACACACACACACTGGAGATATACTGGTCTATGAAGAAAAGTTAAATTAGGACATTTAAACGAATATAGGTAGATCTAAAAGGTATTATATTAAGTAAGGTAATGCAGAAACAAAAGACAAAAAAATTGCATGTTCTCTTTCATTTCTGAACCCTTGCTTATGATGTGTCTACATATACTCATATATTTAACATGAATGTCATGAGGCCTGAGAGGAAGGATGCAGAGGGAGTGAAGAGAGAAAGGGAAGATAAATCAACTGAGATCACTTGGAAAATTAGAGTAAAACCTAATACCGTGTGATAATTTAAGATGAAAATAAATAAGTAGGTCTTTATTTTACATTTATTATGGAAAAATAAACTTGGTAATTGTGCCTAAACAGAGTTTTCCATAATGAGTATAAAAAATGACAGATGATGAGGGAAAGTAGAGTTTAAAAAGGATTAGGACATTCATTAAGTTCAGGTGACATATATAAAATATCAGTGGAATTCACATATATTTCAAGTAGTATATGATTATGCATAAAATGCATTGAAAAAGAAAAATGCATGAACTGCTGCTAAGAGATATTGTTTTATCGTAGTATAGATATTTGTAAAAGTACATGTGGTTTGCAAAAGTAACACAGATATTTATTGAAGAATACATTTGCCTGGATTGTGTAGAAAGTGGAAACAACTAGATTGTCAATAAGTTCAGTCATAAAAAGTAGTCACTGATAAAATCTAATTCTTTCACTTGTTTGTGTATGTGTGTGTGTGTGTGTGTGTGTGTGTGTGTGTGTGTGTGTGTGTGTGTGTGTGTAGGCATGCACACATGTTCATATGTGTGTATATGCATGTGGGAACTAAAAGTGGACTGCAGGTGTTTAATTCTATTATTTGTTACTTTAATTTCTTGTTTGTCAATTCAGTTAGGCTAGCTGCCAAGAAAGCCCTTTGGATCTGTCTATCTCTGCTTGCCCTGAACTGTAATTTCAGTTACATGCCACTGGTGTGGCCTTTTTTTTTTAATGTGGATGCTGTGGATTGAACTCAGGTCTTTATACTTAGCTGGCAAGTATTTTACTGACTGAGGAGCCTTTCCACTCTTTTCTTTTCTTGCCTGACTTCCTGCCCCTCACCTCTACTTCTCTGAATATTGCTAGGATGATAAGGTATTATATTAAGCAAGGTTAACTCAGAATCCTAAAGACTGTAAACTGTCATTTTTTTAGAGTTATTTTTATTTTATATGTATGGTTGACTACCTGCATGTATGTATACATATCACATATATGCCTGCAGCACAAGGAGGCCAGCAGAGGGCATCTGATCCCCTGCGGCTGGAATTATAGGAAGTCTTGTTGCCAAGTAGGAAGCAGGACCTGAATTCTGGACTTTGGCACTAGCACCAAGTCTTGATAACCACAGTGCTCTGTCCCCCTACATTATCCCTGACAGAACACTGCTCAAAGCAGTGCTGCACTTTCTCCAAAATATGTAGCTGAGTAATTTGATACTGTAGTTCTGGGCTTGATTTTTATTGTTTGTTTGTTTGGTTTTTTGTTTGTTTGTTTTTCTTTTGTTATTGTTGCTGTTTTGTTTTCTGTTTTCTTTTGTTTTCCCTGAAGATCCATCCAGTAAACAGATATTTCTTTTCTTTTTTTTAATGTTCTTATACAATTTGGTTCCACACACGCTGAAATGTACTACAGCTACTTTTTCTGCATGAGTTCAGTCAGCCCAGATGGTAGCAATTGGTACAGTATTTAAATACCTCTTCCAGAATAGTGAAGGCAACTCAATTCCAGTGTTTAGACAAATCAGTTTCTTGCTGAATTCAATGATGATGAATATAATGAACAGATGATGGAGCTTAGTATTTACATCATAAGCCCAGACATGTCCACAAAGGTCTAAGTGTAGATCTTTAAGGCAACCAAGTAGTGTTCTGTCCTCATTCCTAGTATCCAGTGCCACATGTCTTTGAAGACTGGATCACGCTCCTTGCTGTTAACCTAAGCATCTTCTCTGAGCTCCCCATAGTTGGGCTCTATTTGCCTGCTATGTTCGCCACTCTACTCTACCTATAGTCTTCACAGATGTGTTGCTGCCAGTTATCCATTCACTGTTGCAGTCTCCCTGCTTAGCTGTGATGTTAACAGTTCCTCAGCCCTCATGTTCCCGAGGCACCAAACAGCTTGGTCCTGCAAAGGGTAACATCTCCATCCTACCCACCATACTTACCCTGTAGGTATGTGTATGTCACTCTGATTCATTAATACTAAGAATACTGTTTCCAGGTACTGAGAAGTACCAGATATCAGTTAACTATGAAATTTAAGATATTTAAAAACACATTTGTGGAACAACTGAATTCTATCATAAAGTTTAAAACAAACTAAAATTATCAACAAACGAGAGAATCCGGTAGGTAGGGATAATAATACTACATTAAGGTGAAATTTATATTCTGCGCCATGAACCATATAATAATAGGACCTAAATACACATACACTGCAGTAAGAATAAGATATTTGATTCCCATATTACCATGAATGCTCCTTAGAAATTCAGTATACAGATTGACTGTCCAAATTTATGAGAGCAATTTTGATAGCTGTGAAAATCTGATTCAATATTTTACCTATATCATGCTGTTACCACTTTTTGATGGATGACTAACATATAAATGAATCATTGTTGCTTTGCTTCAGGCTTTAAAATAATAAAATATAATTCATCTAGAAAAGAATAGATGTATTCGTTTTGGATCAAGAAGGACTATCCAAGTGTCTTCCTGGTGATGGAAAAGGATGGGGTTGTATCTGACCATGAATATTTTACTTGCTTAACAACCATGCTCCAAATAGAGCTTCTCAGCTTGGATTTTTTTAATGACTCACATTAGAACTTATGTTGGATCATCAAGCCGGCAGAGCTTGCTTAAAGCTCAGAACCGTGTGGGCAGCTCAAAGCCTAGCATGATCTATTTATAAAGCACACAGAGCACACTCCTATCTTCAGCAAGTGTGAATTCAAGTTCAGTAAAATATTGCAGGGCTTGTCAACTATTTCTCACTAAATTCCTTAATTTTTTTACAGGATTACTATTTTTTGCAATTATTACAGAAGAGATTAAGCATTTCCTTCTGGATAGAGGAATGGTAGATGAGAATAAGAAACTAAGCTTCTGCCCTTTGGATCTCTAAAAAAAAAAAAATCCCAAAGAGAAGCAGGACAGCTTTATATTCTATAATCAAAGTTGTGTCTGAACAGCTTATGTCATTACGTGCCAAGTCAATTATTGATCAAAATGATGTTCAAGGGTATTTTATAAGACTAATTCAGAAAGAAAATGGTATGTTGGCACATTGATACACACCAAGAAAAAGAAGGTGTAGATAGATGAATGGATTAAAAAAGAAAAATAAATAATAGAAGTCTATGCTCTTTGTGAATTAATTAGTGGTCCAGAATGTATATGGCATTGCTTCTCCACTCACTAGGTGTTGTTTTGACTCTTGTGATGTTATGTCACTCTTATGGCTGCTTTCTTGTATGGTATCTCCATCACAAATCATGTGTATCAGTTTTAGGCTATCTGATCTATACAAACATTAAGAATAGTGCCATCTGCATCCAAATCACCCAGCAGTGTTCAAAAATGTGGAGTTGCTTTTAGTCATTGGAGACATAACATAGGAAAACTAATAATAGGAGATTTCTTATGTTGGGTGGTGGTGGAAGACGCCTTTAATCCCAGCACTCAGGAACAGAGGCAGGTGGATCTTTGAGTACGAGGCCAGCCTGGTCAACAGAGTGAGTTCCAGGACAGCCATGGCTACACAGGAAAACCCTGTCTTTAACCACCACTCTCAAAAAAAAAAAAAAAAAAAAAAAACTCCAAGTTGTTCTTACAATACAATAGTGTTTTAATAAACAATAAATATGGAAGTTTATTTAATTGCTTTAACTAGAATCTCTTCCAGAATATAATTAGTCTCTAGTTTTATGTAGCATGTCGATGCATTTTTGACACTCCATAAATGTTTTGCTAAATACATGAGCTACATATAATTGCACTGGAATTAATAATAATTATGACTGGATGAGGAGAAAACAGCATGAGATGGGCATGAAGGTGCACACATGTAACTTTAGTGCTTGAGACACCCCATCAAAGAAACTATGTAAATTCAAGGACTGTCTGGATTAAGATCTTGCCTTGAAATATATAAACAGTAACATATCAGTAGTCTCATATTTACACATTTCTAGTGTATAATGTTCTTTGTGTTTCTCACCCTACTTTGAACGTGAAATGAGTTTGCACCTATGGTCGGGACCGAAGAAATGCCCATTCCGCTCAGTGAATAGTATGAATACTGGATGGTAACCCATTCACTAAGGAATGTGTCTTTTATACACTCCTCAACAAAAATATCCTTTAAGACACCTCAAATTGTCCAGTTAATTCTTCCTAAAGCTAGCCTTTTCTATCTACATGCCTATATATTAGTTTGACTAGGAAATTCATAGAGTGCTTTAGAAAACATATTGATTGATTATTATTGCTTTTTAAAAATTTTTTATTAATTTATTCTTGTTACATCTCAATGTTTATCCCATCCCTTGTATCCTATCATTCTTCCCTCCCTCCCATTTTCCCATTCCCCTCCCCTATGACTGTTCCTGAGGGGTATTACCTCTCCCTGTATATGCTCATAGGGTATCAAGTCTCTTCTTGGTAACCTGCTGTCCTTCCTCTGAGTGCCACCAGGTCTCCCCTCCCCCCCGCAGGGGACATGGTCAAATGTGAGGCACCAGAGTACGTGAGAAAGTCATATCCCACTCTCCACTCAACTGTGGAGAATGTTCTGTCCATTGGCTAGATCTGGGTAGGGGTTTAAAGTTTACCGCCTGTATTGTCCTTGGCTGGTGCCTTAGTTTGAGCAGGACTCCCAATACAAGGGCACCCACATTTGTAAAAGATCTGCTAAAAAAGCTTAAACCACACATCGATCCCCACACAATAATAGTGGGAGACTTCAACACCCCACTCTCACTGAAGGATAAGTCATTGAAACAGAAACTAAGCTGAGAAATAACATCATTAACCAATGCCATGGGTCAAATGGATCTAACAGATATGTATAGAACCTTTCACCCAAACAAGAAAGAATATACCTTCTTTTCTGCACCCCATGGAACCTTGATTATTATTGTTAATGCTAAGGTGTCTATATATGACATGCTCACTTTAAGAGTAAAACTGTTAGCTTTTCTAGTAGTTTTCAAATTATATAAACATGGAGGTTTAAGTCATTCTCAACAGTTCTCATTTGATAAAATTGATATTCCTAGTTAACATGTACAAAAAAATTGCTCATCTACCATGTGTATGAAACCAGAACATGCCTTCTTGATAATTAATTTCAAAGTCTTTCATCTAATTTCTAATCTAACACAGTCTTATATACCACTGGCAAGAAAGTAAATTACTGCATCCACTGTACAAGGCAGTTTGGAGGTTTCTGGAAGAAATTTTAATATAGAACTACTGTAAAATATAGCTATCCTAATCCTGTTTCCATATTCACAGAGAAAGGAGGAACATATAACAGAGACACCTGGAAGGTGATGTTCAATGCAGTAGTCTGTATAAAAGTCTAGTACAGAAACCACCAATGCAAAATGGTATACCTGCATTATACATAATAGAAGAAATGGATTATTATCTATGTATAAAGTTACATTCTGTCACTTGTATCAAAATACATGAAACTGGGGGAAACTAAGGCAAGACATGGGAAGGATAGTTCAATATGTTCTCTCTCACAAATGGAAACAAGAAATGACAATGGCATGAAAACACAGTGGCTATTAGTGTGCACTGGAGGGTATGACAGGAGTTGGGGGTGACAAGGGTGGAAAAAGGGTGAATGGATATGAGCATTGTGTATTCATGAATGAAAGAAAAGTCAAATTGAGTCTCATCAATACAGATAACAAATACTAACTTACTGATACAATTTGTCCTTAAGTAAGGAATACAATATGCATAAAATCTTATCCACAAAATGAGAAAGTAAACCTGTTTGTGCTGGCATTTAGTCAGCATTACCACAGACCGCACTCCTCATCCAGATGAGTTGGAAAGGATAACATTCCATGTATGGACTCTATGAAAATCCCAGTTTGAACGTTAGTAATTTGACCACCCGCTCTATGCAAAACTATGTGCTAAGTGCTGGAGATCTGACATTCACATTGATGTCAAATAAACAGTTGTGTTTACCGCTTTTATAGACCAGAGAGACAGAAACATGATCTGCCCTATGCCAATGGTAAATACCATTTTTTGGCGTGATTTCTAATACCTTTTCTAAAGAACAGCACATCCAATAATAGGATTTAGTTTATCAGGAAATTTTGATTTAAAGTTTTGAAAATATTTTTCACCTAGTGAGGAAAAGCATGCACACAGACTATCTCCATATTTTAAAAGTATAAATCGGCCTGGCAGTGATGGCGCACACCTTTAATCCCAGCACTCAGGAGGCAGAAGCAGGCAGATCTCTGAGAGTTTGAGGCCAGCCTGGTCTACAGAGCAAGTACCAGGACAGCCAGGACTGTTACACAGAGAAATTCTATCTACAAAAAGCAACAAAACAAAAACCAATGAAACAAACAAAAACCAAGAGTATAAATCACACAGTCATTTTTAGGAGATGAAAAGAACTCAGATTCTTAGGCCTGACAAAGCACTATGTTCATGGAGGCAAGAGAAGGGAGGAGAGATGACAAGGCTGCTGTCCTCTGTGTAGGCCTTCATCAGAGGACCTTGCTCCCCACAGCCAAAGCCTAAGTAGGTTTTGGAGGAAAGTTTGGAATTCCTATTCTCAGAATTCTCTTTATCTCTGTACTATTTCAAACACAGTCTTCCCTCCTTATCTTCACTCCCGAAGCTTCCTTTGCAGCTGAGCAAAATCTAATGAACTGCAAGGTAAACACAAGACAAGCATTCCATCTTGGAGCCTTGCCTGGCTATTCTCGCTGTGGTCTCATCTGCATTTATTAAAATTCAAGCCCTGGAAACCTCATCTTGCCTGTGCATTTTTTTTCAGCTTTAATTAACAAAATATATGTGCATGTGTGCCAAGAACTGAGATTGTGAATAACTGAGAGATGCTGGAATGATTCCTTGCTACACCCTCGCAGAATTTTCGGCTGTCATTTTGACAGTTAAGAAACTGATGTGTTGGAAGACAATGAACTGTTATGAGGTCAGGCATTTGTCTGGTGTGTTACAAAGCATGGCATCTAATAAGAATATCTGTCTTTCAATACATTTGGAATGAGCGGGATGGTGCATTTATAAGGCTATGAGTATATGGAACTATGTTGGATTCTTCTCACATTCATGTGTACCGTACTAAAAGTCACTGACCGCAATTAAACAAAGAAGGTAAAACTACAGAGACAGAGACCAAGTACCTTACTATTAAGTCTAACATTCTGACATTCCTCTTTCTAACATACTACTGGGAAAAACCGAGCTTCCACTCTATGATTCCCAGCAAGGACACCAATGTCCTTTTGGAATGAACCTCTGGAACTCTGTTCAAGCCTCTCCTTTTAACCCTCACTCATGATACCACAAAGCAGTGACCTGTTTTGACAAATCAAAAGGTCTTCTCTGTTTTTCCACATGGAAACATAATCGCAACAGGGACGATATTCTAGCTTATCAAAAGTCATAGTCTAATTGGAAATGAATTTTCTTTCTTAGGGGTACGGTGACTATAGAGCACCTTTCAATCTTAAGGAATGAAACACGATTGCTTTCAACTTGTAAGTATTCCAGCTAAAGTAGCAATAAACATGAGAAATATAGTAAGCAATGAGAAGGCACAGTGTATCTCCACAAAATACAGATGCAAAATAATCATTTTTCTGCCCACATGGCAGGCTGACCCAGACACACACTGACCTTTACAATGTACCTGCTCTAAAGAATAGCTCTATACCTCAGAATGTAAGTGGCAAGATCCAATTTTCATGAATAATGCAAGGCCTAGAGTTATTGTACCCCAGCTGCTTTTTCTCCACACTCTCCCAAGCTTCCAGGTTATACTCAAATGATATAACCTTATGATTTCCATTAATTCACAGACTGAAATGCACCCTCTATAAGTTCCCTGGGAGACAGTTTAATTTCATTTGTATGCATGTGAGTACCACCAAGACTGACATAAAAATTAATGAACTGTTTACTTCAGTAACATATTCCTTGTTCCTCAAAGCAAACAAATGTTTATATAAATAAGGCAATAAATTTAAAATTAAAGCTATAAAGTCTTAAATAATGAAACAGTGCTTATTGTGTTAAGAAAGCAACAGACAATATTTAATTTTGATAATGTAAATTAGGGGCTAGGGAGATGGCTTAGTGGATAAAATATTTTTCAGGTAAACATGAGGACCAAAGTTCAGACGCTGAAAAAGCATGTAAAAGCAGGACAGGTGTGGTGGCGGCCTCTAATTGCATCACTGGGAGGCACAGCTGAAATCCTTGGAACATACTTCGGGTCTACTAGTGGGGTTAGCAAATGCTGGGTCCAACAAAAGACTCTACCTCAATAAGTAAAGTACAGATCTCTTGAGGAAAAAAAGCAGCTTTCACTTCAGAAGTACACACACATACACACACACACACAGACACACACACACACACACAATCATGACCGAAAAGTGTGAAGAAAACATGAAGTGAGAAGAAACAATTGGAGACCACTTGTTTGTTCTTCATTATAGTATGTCCCCTAGATGAGCCCCAATTAAATATCTGGTACTGCCATGGAGTTCAGAAAGAACCTGTTAACCTTAACAAACAAGAAACATTACTAGCTCAAAAGTATGATAGTGATATAGCCTGCTGTATAAAAAAATTAATAGACATGAACTAAGCCTTTTCAACATAGAAGAGACTGTGCTTGTTATTCAAATTTTCCTGTGTATATATATTTATAAACTCTGATTGTGAACTGCCTTCTAGTACAAATATTGCATATGTTTTACATATGGTACTTCTAGGCTCATTAAGTAACGATTCCTGTCTTTCCAAAATACTTGAAACATCTGATATGTACCAAGATTCAGTAAGAACTGGCCCTGGACATGACAGTTCCGTGCCTCATAATTACCACAACTTTCCACATGGCTCTCACATTGGATTTTTATTTAGAGTGTATACTTACTTTGTTGAATGCTTATCATATGAAATATATATAATATACATATATATATATATATATATATATATATAATGATTGCAGGGCCCTTCTTGTCCACAATTTTGAAGTTCATAAAGGTCCTATCATTCATATTTTTTATTTTAAAGCATTTCTTCAGATGTCTTGAAAGAGAGAAAGGGAGAGGGGGAGAGAGCAAGAGAGTCACACAAACACACACACACACACACACACACACACACACACAGAAAGAGAGAGAGAGAGAGAGAGAGAGAGAGAGAGAGAGAGAGAGAGAGAGAGAGAGAGAGAAGGAGAGAGTTGAACTAAGCCTTTCCAACACAGGAGGCTGTATTTTTCTTGTTCAAAATTTCCTGGGTGTACATATTAATCATGAATATAGTGCATATAAGCTCTCACTACATCATTTGGAATTAATTATACACAAATATATACTTCTTCTTTTTCTTTATGGTTTCTTTTAATTAATGGGGTAATATAAAACTGAAAAATTCAGTACTGAAAAATCACAAATAATAGCAGTGGGCTCTCTGAACTGCATTATAAGAATTTGCTTTGTGGCCAAAGTGGGTGGTTCAACGGTTAAGAGCACGGACTGCTCTGGAAGAGAGCCCGAGTTCAGTTTCCAGCATCTACCCTCTCTAATTGCAGTTCTAGGGGATCTGATGCCTTCTTCCATCCTCCTAAATACACATCCAAACACATGGGCAAAGCACTCATATATAAAATAAAAAGCATCAAAGTACTTTTAAAATAATTTACTTTATTTTATTTTGTGTGCATTGGTGTGGGGGCATCAGATCCCTTGGAACTGGAATTATAGCAGTTGGGAGTTGCCATGTGGGGGCTAGGAATTGATCCCGGGCCCCCTTAAGAGCAGACAGTGCTCCTAACCACTGAGCTATCTCTTTAGTCTTTTTTTGGTTATTGTAAACACCAAAGCCAAACAAATATGAGCTATGTAAGAATCCCATAATTATAATTATCATAATATATGGTTTAAGAAAGGAAAGAAGGAAGGAATGGAGGAGAGAGGGAGGGAGAGAGGGAGGGAAGGAGAGAGGGAAGGAGGGAAGAAAGTGAAAGAAAGGAAAGCAGGAAGAAAGAAAGGAGAGCAACCTTTATGTTAACATGCAAATATTTTTTTCAGAAGTAACAAAATAATAGACTCCATGTAGTCACACATCCAAGAACGCAGAGAGAAAAATCTTAAAAATAGCCAGAATGTTTTATTCACATCCTTGCCAACGACTCAGTATTGCTTCCTAGGACCATTGTGAATCAGTCACAAGCCAGGACATTTGGCACTCCTTCTCACCTGGAGGCTGCTTGAGAATTACAATGGCATCAAACCTGTCATGCTTCTGCCTTCCTACCACATGGTACTGCCGTAAATTGGCAGCAGTAATTAGATAAAACGGGTTTTATAGGTGAAGTCCATTTGGCAATGTTTATAGAGACAGCCAGAGGAATATTACATGAGAAATACAATAGATCTTTTTATTTTAATACATGCTATCTATAAAATTAGTTATTAAGAACATGTCAGCTTAAAATATATGGGTGTCAATTTAATGTCTTCATACATTTATTTTCTGATTACAGTTTATAGTAGATCTTTTTGACAGAGTTCACAAAAATCATTTTACCGTAAAAATTGCTACATATCAAATATAAATCAATTATACAAAATTGCAAATATTCTTTCAATAATAAAACTGTGATTTGGAATGGAAGACAAGTCCTTGCTCTAAATAATTCATTCATGTGACAGCATCATAATTTTTTTTAGAAATGAAATGCAGGTTTTATTTTAAAATGTTAAATAATATTTTACCACCTTAGTAAGACAAAATGATCTGTCAAACTAAGTGACCACATATTAAAGAATGAAAATGATCTCTTAGAGAAATGTATATCTTTTTGAAGAATACACAGAGGGCTTTCAGGTAAGATACTGATATCTGAAAAAGTGTTCAACACCCTCAGACATCATAGAAATCCATATTAAAATTGCTTTGAGGCCTCATCTCACCCTAATATAAACTATTGTCAGGAAAATGAAAGACACAAAAGACTGGTAAGGATGTAGAGAAGGGGAAGGCTTATACAGTGTTACCAGGAATTTAAACTGATACAGCCTCTATAGAAGCCATTATATAAACATAGAACATCTGTTTGGGCCAGCTATGTCATTCCCAGTTACATACCTGAAGGCTTTAAGTCAATATACAACACACATGCTTGCATATTCATATTTGTTATTGCATCATATGTATTAGTTCAATGAGCGAAATCACATTATATGCCCATTAATAGATAAATGAATAAATAAACTGAGTACATGTGCACAAAGAAATTGCTTTAGCCATAAAAAAAAATGTAGTCAAGGAATTTGCAGTCTAGGGCAAACAAAGTAAGCCACCTGCAGAAAAACATCACGTTTTCCATCACATATGGAATCTAGAATGTGTGGGGGAGGTAGGGTGGTATGGTGTGGTGTGTGTGTGTGTGTGTGTGTGTGTGTGTGTGTGTGTGTGTGTGTATGTGTGTGTGTGCGCACGCACGCGCTAGGTTGAAAGTCATGAAAATATAAAAGGGCCATTAGAAGAGGAAATGTTATCTTAAAGGAGGAGAGTTAGAACAGGCTTCCAGGCTTTCTTTTTCTTTGGATCCATCTTTGCATACAGAGCCTGGTACATAGGAAGTATCCAGCAAACATCACTAGACTAACCAAATTGCCTTCCTCCACCTTGTGCCTTTCTTCTGGACAACTGAAATTCAAATTTTGAGCTTCCTCTGCTAAGTTGGACCTTTGCTGTGTTAGTTTTTTTTTTTAATATGAAAAACTAAGATTGACATTTGCTTCGCAAGCGAATATACCATAAAGCAAATTGAAGAATGAATGTTAAATTTCTTGGAAACTTGTTATGATACTGAAGAGGATTAATACAATTTGTGGGAACTAATTTATTTCTACAAGAATATTTCATAGAGACAATGAAAGGCAGATGGGCTCATAAAAAGTCTGATCAGTAATAAACCCATATATATATATATATATATATATATATATATATATATATATATATATATATATATATGGATGGAAGCTGTATTTAACAGTAAATAGAGATTCAATGCTTCCCACTGAAAGAATAAAGGAATAAAGTGGTCACTACTCTTTTTTAATTTAGCAATGAGGACTGAACAAAAATTGTTTGGGTGACACCTGTTGCAGGCCAGTAGAACTATGAGGGACAGTGGTGGTAAGCATGTTTTTCTTCTTGCTGTGAGTGTAGTGGCTTCTGGGTCCTGGAAACACACACACACACACACACACACACACACACACACACACCCCAAGCCTTAAGCTTTTCTATTTGTTTATAGAATAGCTGTACAGGACCTAGAGTAAAGTGGCAATTTATGTCTAGATCCCCCTTGAGCTGGCAAAGAAACAGAAATGTTTCTTCCCAGAGGCAGAACGAAGGGAGAGAAAACAAAATCTTTCCTTCCACACAAGGTAGTAAATATTTGAAGATGTTTAGAAGTAAATCGATTTTTTAAACAAACAAATACACACAGCCTTTCTATGCACTGCTCAGGGTCCCCAGAGGTACATGAAGAGGCTGGTAGAAGCTATATCAAAATCTGAGAAAACGAAAACAAAACAAAACAAAAACATAGTTTTCTCTGTCTCGTTCCAAACTGAGATCCATTTCAGGATGCCTTTCTGGGAGAAGAGCCAAACTCAGCATCAGCTACCCTGGTCAGAGTAGGAGTCTTCCCAGAGGTCAGTGGTCTGTTTGGAAGTAGCAGGAATGACTCTCAGCACTCTGACACTTTTTCTGAAATTCCTACTTGGTCAAGAAAAAGTTTGATTATCCACTTTAGTGTCATGAGAGGGCATCCAATTTATATTATTACAATTAGCTTACTACCCAGCCATAATATGTTTCAATTGTAGCAACATAATATTGGAAAAATAATGAAACTCTTTCGTGTTACTGAAATACCATAAAAACCACTTGCAATCTTGTTCTTCACCCAAAATGGACTGCTTTCAGTATAAGAAAGGAGAGAACATGGCATAAAGGATGCCCTCTGAAAAATACTGGAATATAAAAGTTTATGAGTCATAAATAAAATTTATAAGCCCTATAACATGGTAGAGAACATACCCTGGATGTAGATCATTCTAAAAGCACTGATTGTCAAAATAACTAACTGCCGGCCTCCCACTTCATCAGTGGTGTTGTTATTGTCCACAGCAAAAGTCGGCCTTTAAAAGCTTTGTTTCAAGGAGAGGGAATAAACAAAAGGGATACTAATAACACTCTTGTGTATGCTCATGGATATCCTCAGAACTGGAACAGATGTACCCTAAGCTATACCTATCATCCCAGCTATTCGGGAAGCAGAGGCAGGAGGATGGTTTGAGCCTAAGTTTGAGACAAGCCTGGGCAACATAAAATGATCCTGTTTTTCACAGACAAGAGTGTTCTTTTTGACACAACAGCTTTCCATCTTGATTCATTCATATGTACCAAATCAGTTTTCCATACATCATCTGTTATTATATTGCCACATATAAATTATCATGAATTAATTAGGTTAATGAGCACAATGTAATTTTGCTAGAAATAAATGGTATAAACAGAAAGAGGCAAAACTTTTATGCTTCCAGAAGTCTACTAAAAAAAAAAAATTGAAAATGGTACAGTGATCATATGGCGTTTTGTATGCTGTGCATGTGATATGCTTTACCCAACTTTATTACCACCATGCCTGTGTGATTGGTATATTACTATCCTTGCTTTACCAGATAGGGAAAGAAATGTTTATAGAGCTCATACCATTTGTTGAGGTTCTTAAAGTTGGATACCTGGTAGTCATGGGCATTGTCCTTCATTAGCAGCACTAAGATTATGGGCTCTTAATTGTTTTGATAAATAATTTATTGTAGAGATACAAAGAGAAGTCTTTATTAGCTCCCATGGGAATAACACAGCAAGAAGGAACCGTGAACATCTGGAGGAATATTCTTCTTCTTCTTCTTTAACCACTTTGATTTTTCCAGTTGTACAAGTGTAGCTTTGGTTTGTCCCACCCAGTTTTGCCAGCTGCTAACAGTTGTAAAACAGTTTAAACTTTAAACATCATATTTGTTATTTTGCACATATCTATCTTGACTCTAAAATGCCATGACATTCACCAGGTGTGGTGGTGCATACCTTTAATTGCCAGAACTCCATAGGCAAAGGCAGGAGGATCTCTGTATATTCTAGGGCAGGTTGGGTCTAAGTAGACAGTGAGTTCCAGGCCAGGCAGGACTACATAGAGAAAGCCTGTCTCACAAATAAGGCATTACATTCAACAAAGGATGAAACTTAATTTGCTCTGATTTTAATGTTGTTACCATGTGCCTTTGTGTTCATTTACTTCTCTTCTCTTCAACCCATTATTCCACATCTCCTCTCTTCCAAATTAGCATATTTTCATTATCTCCTTAATATTTTTTCCATTCTTAATTGGAGAGGAAAATCAACTTCTAGCTACTCAACACTGCCTGCACCTTTATCTGTTCCTTCCTGCTTTCTCCAATTATAATAATTTGGTTTTGGTTTTTTGAGATAGGGTCTCTCTGTGTAGCCTTGGCTGTCCTGGACTCGAACTCACAGTAATCCACCTGCCTCTGGGATGAAAAGTGTGCGCCACCATGTCCACCAACTCTTTTTTTTTTTTTTTTTTTTTTTTTTTTGCCTAGAGAATGTATGGTTTTTCTTCCTCTGTTGTAATCATCATTATCTCTTGGCAAGAAAAAAATAACATAAGATGTGAAGGTGGGATCACAAAAGAGTTCAGCCTCTTCCTTAGTTCCCTCTTCAAAGCGCTCCATACCACAGAACATCTATTCTTGAGTTCTATTGCTTTCTTGCTAGACATAGGTCACAAAAAAGACGAAAGTGATGTCAAAACACTTTAGCAGACACTCTACGTGTGTGTGCGTGTGGATTTTTCTGTGTGGTTGTGTTAACATGTTTGCATGCATATTTTTCTATGTGGGCACATGCACATACATGAAGATCATTGGTCAACCTAGAATATTGTTCCTCAAACAAAACTCCATTTCCCTTGTTTTCTGAGAAAGGGCCTCTTATTGGGACCTGAGGTTTATGAACTAGTCTAACATAGCTTGCTATTAACCCCTAGGAACCTACTCGTCTAAACCTCAGAAATTCTGGGATTATAAATGCAACATACTATACCTGGCCTAGCATTGCGGGGGTGTCCTAAGATGAATCTTAGGTCCTCATATTTTCGATATATATATATATATATATATATATATATATATATATATATATATATATATATATATATATATCCTACTTATTTCCTAGAATTATTACCTCAACTTAATAAAAAAGAAAATCAGCCCAAGCTACATAAAACTTTTTTCATCTTCAAATTTTTCTTGTGACCTTGGAAATATTTTGAGATGAAAAGGTTGCACTAGGCCTTCGAGGCATCATTTTATTTCATCACCAAGGGTAACATGGTAGAGTGTCTTCCTGTTTCTGGAGAATCCTCATATGCTCATTATTTTCTTCTCTCGTTGTACTTCTAACCATTGCCTAAGCTTTGCACTCACAAACAACCTTTGTTTAGTATCTGGTAACTTCCATTCTAGTCTCTTAAGACACACTATGTATTTTAGTCACTGTTCTATTGTTGTGAAGAGCCACCATGACCAAGTCAAATTTTATAAAAGAAAGCATTTAAGCCTGGCCTACAAAGTGAGTCCAGGACACCAAGACTACACAGAGAAACCCTGTCTCAAAAAACAAAAAGTGGGGGCTTATTTATAGTTTCAAAAGCTTAGTAGTCTCTTAACATCAAGGTGGGGAGCATGGTGGCACAGAGGAGCTGAGAGCTACATCTGGATTTGCAGGAAGTAGAGGGGAGAGGCGAGGGAGGGTGGAAGAAAGAAGGGAGGAAGAGTGGGAGGGAGAGAGGGAAGGAGGGATAGAGGGAAGGAGTAAACGAGAGTAGGGGAGGGAGGGAGGAAGGGAGGGAGTGAGAGGGAGAAGAGAGGGAGAGAAGGAGAGATGGAGGGAGACAGAGAGATAGAGACAGAGAGACAGAGAAAGAGAGAGAAACAGAGAGACAGAGACAGAGAGAGAGGGGGAGGGAGGAAGGGAGGGAGGGAGAGAGAGAGAGAGAGAGAGAGAGAGAGAGAGAGAGAGAGAGAGAGAGAGAGAGAGAGAGAGAGAGAGAGAACCACAAGGTCTTGCCTGGGCTTTTGAAACCTCAAAGCCCACATCTAGTAGGAGACCTCCTCAAAGAAGGCTCCAAGCTTTTGGAAGTCAGCGCCCACTACAGTGACACACTCCCACAAACAAAGCCATATCTACTACAACAGGCCACACCTCTTAATCCATTCCTGACAACTGATGAACTGGGGACTAAACAGGCAAACATATGAATCTATAAGGGGGGCATTCTCATTCAAAACACCACATTCCACACCCTTCCCCTATAATCTTATAGCTGTATCATAATGCAAATGCATTAACTTCAAAAGTTCCCATAACCTCACATGAGTACAAACAGTGGGAAAGAGTAACGTTAGAAGATATTAACAAAAGATCAGTGTGGAGATCCCAAATATAAATATAGTATATATTCCCTAGCATATAAAACTACATATGAGCAACATGGCTGAAAAATGTTGGATGTGCTCCTGACTCCTTCACTGACAGGTCACATCCCTCCTTCTTTACCCATCCTGTCAAATTTTCTTTTCTTCCAGATGCAACAGTGCTGAAGTGAGGACAGTTAATGACCCTCTTTTGGCCTCTTATTGTTCAGTTGGGAGGAAAAATTGCACATGCATTAATTTAATTCAAAATCTGGAAATTATTCAGTTATGCAAGTATGGGAAATCAAGAGCCAAGACAGACCAATAAACAGACATATTGAGTAAGTTTTTCCAAATGCTAAATGGAAAGAAACATCCTTCAAGGAAATTAAACTTATGATTCCACAGAATAAATTAAGGACAAGAAAGCAAAAAGCCTTGTTGCTGGTAGGAAGAAACTTTTAGTCATCTAGGCAGAACAGCAATCATGTTCTATACCAAACCCTAACCCAGAATGATGTCACAGATGAAGCCAGAGAAGTGAGAAAGCTCCAGAAGTCTGAAGATAGTAAATGACATTATATCATCTTACACAAACATCATTAAAGAATTCTTCCACAGTAAAGGAGCACAAAGCCCATTAGGCACGGCTGACGTGAGCCCCAGCCCTTGTCCAGAAGATCTTCGTATGACATGCTGAAAGCACCACACTAAGCAACACATGTTTAGCAAAGATGAATCAGACCTATCTGATCTCATACAAAGAAGCCTACGGGGCTTTCATGTCTAGAGAGGAGAAGTCAAACTATGGCTTCAAAACTTTGAAGGAACAGACTTCTTTACTTGATAAAGAATCAAGATAAAGATAATATCACCAAGGCCACTATCTAGCAAATGGTAACTTAGCATTTGGAAAAGTGGTAGGGTCCTTCATAATTATGATGAATCAGTTTTTCACGTGCTCTGTCAATGGAAGAGACAAAATGTGAGTGACAGCACACCTGTTTATAATGTCATTTACTGAATAATGACTGTCCACTATTGAGACGTATTACTCAGAAGAAAAACTGTTCAAAACATTGTGTCTTTGTTACTATCCTGTTGCTGTATAGACACACCATGGTCGAGGCAACAGTTACAATAGACACCACATAATTGGGGCTTGATTACAGTTTCAGAGGTTTATTCCATTATCATTATGGCAGGGAGTATGGTGGTGCACAAGCAGAGATGGTGCTGGAGAAGTCAGAGTTCTACATCCGGATCTTCAAGCAACAGGAAAAGAGATTAGGCCTTGCATGGGCTTTTGGTATCTGAAAGCCTACCCACAGTGACACACTTCCTCTGACAAGGCTCTACCGCCTAATCCTTCTCAAGTAGTGCTGCTTCCTGAAGACTAAGCACCCAAATAAATGAACTTGTAGGTGACATTCTTTTTAAAACCACCACACTATGGTTCATTGACCATGTACTTTCTTTTTTTTTACATTTTTTTATTAATTTATTCATATTACATCTCAATTGTTAGCCCTTCCCCTGTTTCTTCCCATTCTTCCCTCCCTCCCGCTTCCCCCCTTCTCCCCTCCCCTATATCTGTGATTGAGGGAGACCTCCTTCCCCTATATATGCTCTTGGAATATCAAGTCTCTTCTTGGTAACTTGCTATCCTTCCTCTGAGTGCTGCCAGGCCTCCCCGTCCAGGGGACATGGTCAGAAAAGGGGCACCAGGGTTCTCACTCTCCACTCAACAGTGGAGAATATCATGTTCGTCAGCTAGGTTTTGGTAGGGGTTCGAAGTTTAATGCCTATATTCTCCTTGGCTGGTGCCTTAGTTTGAGGAGGACCCCAGGACCCAGATCTGCCTGTCATAAAGTTCTTCTTGTAGGTTTCCAGGACCCTGTGGGTCCTACTATTTCCCCATTTTGAGTGAGTTCACCCAGAAGCAAAAAGAGACAAACGGTATATACTCACTTATATCAAAACACTAGTCCAAGGGATACTTACCATGAAAAACTTTACTTACCAAGAAAGTGGGTCAGAGGAGAGGACATCCTATTGAGAGTTTAGGTGAGAGTACTTTCTTATTTAATGAAGATGTCACAATGATATGGATGCTATTTTCATGCCTACAACTTAATATCCATTTTGCAGTCCATGAAGCAAGGAATCATTTCATGTCTCTTATTGAAAAAAACACATTTCATAAGGCTATAGTTGCATCAGGTAATGATTTCTCTCAACCACCTAGGCAAGGTGGATTGAAAATCTGGAAGGGATACACCATTCTGGATACTTTTAAGAACAACTGATATTCACGGGAGACAGGGTCTATGCTAACATTGACAAGAGTTCAGAAAATTGTTGCTTTGAATTAATGGATTGCCCAGATAGATTCAAGAACCTAGTGGGGAATATAACTGCATAGTGGATAAAAATATCAGAGAACCAAGAGTAGAGACAGAGCCTAAAAATGAAATTGTCACAGATATCAGAATACTTCTTAGAAATGGAAGAGTATTTCTAGAGCTGGAGACCACTCATGGCAAATAAACTGAAGACATTGACTCAATGACTGTGAAAGCACTATAAAAACAGTTGATAATGACACCATCTATCCAGACAAGACTGGCTTTAATTTTTATTTTATTTTATTTTATTTTATTTTATTTTATTTTTATTTATTCTTGTTACATCTCAATGTTTATCCCATCCCTTGTATCCTCCCATTCCTCCCCCCCCCCATTTTCCCATTATTCCCCTCCCCTATGACTGGCTTTAATTTTAAAGCTACTCTTTAAAGTAAAGGACTCTTAAACAGCACTATATGATCTATACCAATTTTTGGTTAAAAGGACAGTCAATATATTCTTCAAACTCCCTTGCCACCAATTTTATCAGACATTTCTACAGCCACTTATCCTTCCTCAGTTCACTGAGCAGCCAACACAAAGAAAATATGCTCACTAGAAGAAGATTATGACTTACAAAGGTTTGGATGATAATAGGCATTTTTTAATACCAATTTTAAAATTAAAGAATGTATACTGGTTTAGCCATGCTGGTGCACATTAAATATGAAGTACTGAATGGGAACATAGCTTGTATATGCACAAGAAAGAAAAACAAAAGAAAGAAAAAAGTCATGTAATGCTTCAGTGTGGTATTTGCCTTACCATTCCCTGTTATGGTTGGGAGTCAGACCTATATTTTAGGGGAAAGTGTGAACTCAGAAGTGACTCTGACTCAGCTTTTGAATCTGCAACACTGGGCATGGAATGCTTGGGATAGGTACTGAACCTTACGGAAGTTCAGAGAAAGGAGAGCTACTGCCATTGTCCAAGTCAGGGCCTTAGTTCCTTTAGCAAAACTCCAACAACAGTGAGAAAGCCAGCATTCCCATAGCTCTCCATAACAGCTTATCTTCAATACATGGTGTCACCTCCTAATGTATTAAATTAAAAACATTTTGAGGCTGGGCGGTGGTGGTGCATGCCTTTAATCCCAGCACTCAGGGAGGCAGAGGCAGGTAGATCGCTGTGAATTCAAGGCCAGCCTGGTCTACAAAGCAAGTACAGAACAGGCAAGACTACACAGTGAAACCCTGTCTCGAAAACCAAAAACAAAACAAAGACAAAAACACAAAACACTTTGATGCTGGTATTTAATTTTTTTTTCATGATGTTTAAATTGCAATGGCTATTGTCGTGGTTTGAAATAGGAATAGCCTCCATGGACTCATATATTCGAAAACTTGGTAGGGAGTGACAGAATTAGGAGGTGTGGTTCTGATGGAGAATGCATGGCCTTTTTGGCAGAAGTGTGTTTTAGTCACTTCCTGTTCCCTGCTGACCTAGAAGAAGAACTCTCAGTCCCTCCTCCAGCACCATGTCTGTCTGCATGCTGCCATGCATAATGAACTAAGCCTATGAACTGTACAAGAGCCCAGTTACATGTTCTCCTTTGTAAGAAAGAGTTGCTGTGGTCATGGTGTCTCTTCAAAGCAATAGAAATTCTAGCTAAGAGAGGTATAAATTGTAGATACTAAAAAAAAATCTTAATAATTTAGATTAAACTTGTATAATTTTAATCTAAATATTATAGATGATTATTCGAACAAGATGTGAGATGCAAACACTTTACATCAGTCTTACTAGATACTTTTAAGGTCATATTTTCACCTCCCTTGAGTTTTATCTTAGTAAAGGAAATTTAATGTTTAAATATTTTCACTGATTTGATATCTCTGCAGTAAAGATGAATTACTGTGATATTTTCAACCTCCCTGTGACCACAAAACTCTGGGTGTTAAAAACATTTCTTCTGACTTGAGTAACAATTACAATTTGTAGAAGAGACAAATTAAGTGAACATTTAAAATAATAATTGTTATTTAATTATTACTGATTGTTGGAAGTCAATATTTTAATGATATTAATAGAGTTGGCTTTCCCTACATCTATTTCAAATATTGTGTTTGACTATTATTACTTATTATGTACGATAAGGAGGTTCAGCACAGCATCAGTCCTGTCTGGTTTGTGTTGCTATTACTATGGCAATTCATTGTTCACATAAATAAATAGACATAGAACAAAGAGCTTTCATTACAGCAACATCACCTAAGCCCTTGACCTCCTTTTCAGTTATATGACAAGAGTCAGTGATCCTTCATCAAAAATTACTTTAATCATAGGTTGGCTGACAACTCCATTAGGTTACTCTGCAATTTTACTTGAAGTTGAGAATTTTAAACCATGTGATTTGTAGATGGATTTGTTACCAGTTGTCAGAGTCATCTATTTGTTAACACTAAAACCAAATAATAGATTTTAAACCCTTCTACCTCTCCTCATCTTCTTCTCCTCCCTTTCCCTCTTACTCTTTTTCTGTAATTTTCTGAAATACCTTCCAAAGATCTTTATAATAGAAATAAATAAACACATGCACACACAATTCACAAACCTTTAGGAGTTTGTCCAGTTTTTATACAACTGGTAGAGACATTCCAAAATAATATTATGATTTATTTCCCCAGCCAGATTTGATTGTCCAGACCAGCAATCCCCATTAGATCATTCACTTATAGCACTGGTTCTCATCCTGTGGGTCGTGACCCCATTTGGGAGATTGAAAGACCCTGTCATGGAGGTCATATATCATATATTTACATTAAAATTCATGATAGTTGCAAAATTAAAGTTATAAATAGCAACAAAATAATTTTATGGTTGGGGTCACCACAGCATGAGGAACTATATTAAAGGGTTTTGGTTTTAGGAAGGTTCAGAACTACTGACTTATAGCATTTTGAAAACAAGTAGATTGATTCTTTAATTAGGTTCTGCCTCAAAAGAAAACACTCAAGTATAAATGCATTATGATTATTATAAAGTTTCAGATAGTTACAAGGAATTACTAAGACAGTGGCCAATCACTAGTGTTGGCAGTTTGAGAACCTTAAAAAATGAAGATCTCCCTATGCAGTAAATATACAGAACTGAGAAAAACAAAGCTCACTAAGGAAAAATACTAAGTTTGCATTTTATCTTTTATCAGGCCTAGTATATTTGGTTTTATGTTGAGGTCTTTGATCCATTTGGACTGCAGTTTTGTGCATGGTTATAGATATGGATCTATTTATTTATATTCTTCTACACGTGGACATCCAGTTGTACTAGAACCATTTGCTGAAGACACTTTCTTTTTCCATGGTATATTTCTGGATTCTTTATAACAAATGAGGGGTCTCTCCTTGTGTAGATTTATATCTGGGTCTTTGATTTGATTCTGTTGATCAATCTATCTGTTTTTATGCCAACAGCATGTGATTCTTTTTACTAAATCCCTGGAGCACAGCTTAAATAACAGTGATGGTGATACCTCTGGAGGTATTTTTTATTGTATGGGATAATTTTAGCAACCCTGGATTTCTTTTTTATCCATATGAAGTTGTATATTATTTTTTCAAGGTCTACAGCAAGCTGTATTGGAATTTTGACTGGGATTGCTTGAATCTGTAGCTTGCTGTTTGTAAGATGGCCATTTTTACTGTTAATCCTACAGATCCATGACCATGGGATATCTTCCATCTTCAATTTCTTTCTTCAAATATTTAAAGTTATAGTCATAAAGGTCTTTTCCTTGCCTCATTAGAGTTATTCTAAGGTATTTTATATTATTTGTGGCTATTGTGAAAGGTATTGTTGCCCAATAGCCTTAAATTCATTGACACAGGAGGCAACTTCCCGAAAAGAAAATCAACAGCTCATGAAACTGAAAAGCTTTGTAAGGTAGGATGCAGACAATAAGACAAAATAGCTTCCTACAAAATGGGAAAAGTTTTTCACCAACTCCACATCTGATAAAGAGCCAATATCCAAAATATGTAAAGAACTAAAGAAACTGGGCATCAGCAAACTAAATAATTCAATTAAAAATGAAGTACAGGTCTAAACAGAAAATTTTCAACAAAGGAATTTCTACTAGCTGAGAAGCACTTTAAGAAATGTTCAACATCCTTAGCTATCAAGTAAATTCAAATCAAAATGACTCTGAAATTCATCTTATACCTGTCAGAAAGGCTAATATAGAAAACATAAGTGACAGCTCATACTGGCAAGGACAAGGAGAAAAGGCAAAGCTTCTCCATTGCTAGTAGGAGTGCACATTTTTACAGTCACTTTGGAAATCAATATGGTGTTTTTTTCTAAAAACTGGGAATCCATCTACCTCAAGACCCAGCTATACCATTCCTGGGCATATACACAAAAGACACTCCATCGTACCACAAGGACACTTGCTCAACTGTGTTCATAGCATATTTATTTGTAATAGCCAGAAATTAGAAACAACCTAGATGCCCCTCAGTGAAAGAATAGATAAAGAACTTGTGGTACATTTACTGTGGAGTATTACTCAGCTATTGAAAAAAAAAATGGATGGGACTCATCCTGAGTGAGCTAACCTAGACCCAAAAAGACAAACCATAGTATATACTAACTTATAAGTGGATATTAACTGATAAGTAAATGATAATCATGCTATAATCCACAGACACAGAGAGGATAAAGAACAAGGATGGCTGAAGTGAGGACTCATGGATCCTCCTCATAAGGGGAAATAGATTTTGTGGATGTAGTGGGGGAGGGAAGGGCTAGGGAAAGGAGGGATTAGGTGTGTCTGTGGGCGAGGGGCAGGTAGATGGAGAGAACACTTGGAGAGATACTAGATTCGGGGGGTACTTTGTGGGACAAAATAGAAACCTAGTGCAATAGAAACTCCCTGAAGCCTATGAGGGTGGCCCTTAGTAATGGGGGACACAGGGCCTGAACATCTCTTGTAACCAGGCAAGGCTTCCAGTGGAGGGATACTGATATTAACAAGCCATAAAACTTTGACCTGTAATTTTTCCTGCCTACAAGAGGTGCTGGGGTAAAGGTGGCAGAGAAATTGTGGGAGAGGCCAACCAATGCCTGGTCCAACTTGACACCCATGTTGCTATAGGAAGCCCATGCCTGACACTGCATTAAGGGCCTGGAACCAGAAGATGGAGAGCCCAGAGACCTAAGATAGAACCAAACGCAACTGGGGAAAAAAGCCAGTGAAACAATCCCTAGTGGTATTACTCTCCTATACTTTTAAACTGGAACCTAGCACAACCATCATCAAAGAGACTTCATCCAGCAATGATGGGAGAAGATGCAGAGACCCAAGGCCAAATATTAGGTGGAGCTCAGGAATCCTGAAGAAGAGAGAAATGAAAGATGGTAGGGTCCAGAGGGATCAAAGATGCAACAAGAACACAGCCCAGAGAATCAACTAACCAGGGCACACTGGGGCTCACAGAGACTGAAGTGACACCCAGGGAGCCTGTATGGGATTGACTAGGTCCTCTGCATACAGATTATAGTTATATAGCTTGGTATTCGTGTGGGACACCTGCACAGTCGGAGTGTGGGTTTCTTAGGACCATTTTCCCTGCTTCTTATACCCTTTACATCCCTTCCTAGTAGGTTGCCTAGTCCAGTCTTAATATGAAAGGATATGCCTAGACGTATTGCAACTCCTTAGGCCATATTTGACATTCCTGGTAGTCTTGGCCTTTTCTTAATGGAAAGAAAAGAGGAGTGGATCTAGAGAGCAGAGGAGGGAGTGAGGGAGCAAGAGAGGGAGGGAGGGAGGGAATGGGAAGAGAGAGCAGCGAGGGGAAACTGCAATCAGGATATGATGTATAAGAGAAGAATACATTTTAAAAAGAAGAAGAAAGAACAGAATAAACTAAGAATGAAAAAGGCTTCTCCAGCATATTACATCCAGTACAAGAGTCTCCTACCCACCCTGAAGACACTAATTCTCCTTTTATTTGTGCAATGTTGTTCCTTTATTAAGGCTTACTTCGGATTTTCTACTCAGCATATAATTGGCATGAGTTTAAATAATTGTTTGAGAAGTTTACTATTAACTAAAATTATATGAACATATTTGCTTTTAATTATGAATAGATGTCTTTCTATGCTTTGTTGCTTTGTTAGTATTTTCCTGTAAAAAGTGAATCAGGACTGATCTTTCATGTTTATCTACCATAACAAATAAAAAATGATTATTGTATACACACAGAGGAGGAGTGAAACTCCTTTCTTTAAAACCATCATGACTAGTTTTGTATCCAGCTCTGTAGCAGATCCCTTCAGGGGGCTGCCTTCTCCCTCAGCCACCATTCCCTGGGGGCTCCACAGAACCCCTCTAGACCCACTTTTCCTCCCTGGAGCCATCTCAGCCACCAATCCCTACAGAACCAGGCTCTACCTGGGAACCTTCAGACCATGCTGATATAGGGTTAAAGCAGGCAATCTGCTCTCTCCTTCCATTGCCCATTGCAAACCTCCAGTGTCACCCACAGGCCTGCTGCAGACAAAGTGAAAGGGCCTGCCATCCCTCGCCAACTCCACTCCCTGGGAAGTCCACAAAAACTCATGGCAGATCAAGGTTTCCCCCTTCCTGTGAACCCTCTCCACAAACTCCCAAAATCTGCTGTTCTGCTAAAGGACCATAACAATAAAACGACTCCTAACAACATTCTGCTGTAGTCATATATCAGTGCCTTGCTTAACAATTATCAGAGAAGCCTCCTCCTGCAGCAAATGGGAACAAATACAGAGACTCCGAGCTGGACAATGTTCAGAGAGTGAGAGACCTTGGAGCATGCAGTCCTGAATGTCTGCACCAAATCCCTCACCTCAGGTCTCAAGGAAGTCTCTGGAAGGAGAGGTGGAAAGATCAGAAGAGCCAAGGAAACAGACATCAGGACAGAAAAAGACTGTGGCAGCATGCACAGGACTTGCACAGGCAAAGCCAGATGGGATCTCAGCACTGAGAAGGGGAGGACACAGCCTTCATTACTAACCCAAAGGTTCTCTACAACTGATAACTCTTCACAGAGGAAAAACTGACTTTCTCTAACAATTTAACTGTGCACATATTTTGTATTTACTATTATAGGAATCCATTTATATTCATACTAATTAATACATGTTAAACGGCTTTGTATCATTTGCAAAAGATTAAAATAATTCATATCACAAATCTGAGGGCATTCAATAATTTCAAATGGTATCCTTGGTCAAAATCCTTGGTCAAATAATATCTCACTTATAGAATTGATTAAGAAAAATCTCAATAACAGTAACTTACAGCCTGGGCCGTTGGTGTTCTGTTCAGGAAGTTGTCTCCTGTGCCAATATGTTCCAGGCTCTTTCCCACTTTTTCTTCTAAGTGAGTTAGTGTCTCTGGTTTTATGTTGAGGTCTTTAATCCACTTGGATTTGAGTTTTGTGCAAGGTGACAAATATGGGTCCAGTTTCATTTTTTTACACATAGACCTCCAGTTAGACCAGCACCATTTGTTGAAGATGCTATCCTTTTTCCATTGAATGGATTTGGCAGGACACCAACGGCCCAGGCCTTAATGTCAACCATTAATAAATGGGACCTCATGAGGCTGAGAAGCTTCTGTAAGGCAGGAGACACTGTCAAGAGAACAAAGCGACAGCCTACAGACTGGGAAAAAATCTTCACCAACCCTACATCTGACAAAGGTCTAATATCCAAAATATATAAAGAACTCAAGAAATTAAACACCACCAAACCGAATAACCCAATTGAGAAATGGGGCTTGGAACTAAACAGAGAATTCTCATCAGAGGAATATCAAATGGCTGAGAAACACTTAAAGAAATGCTCAACCTCCTTAGTCATCAGGGAAATGCAAATCAAAACAACTCTGAGATTCCATCTTACACCCATCAGAATGGCTAAGATCAAAAATTCAAGCGACACCACATGCTGGCGAGGATGTGGGGAGAGAGGAACACTTCTTCATTGCTGGTGGGAATGCAAACTAGTACAGCCACTTTGGAAATCTATCTGGTGCTATCTCAGAAAAATGGGAATAGGGCTTCCTCAAGACCCAGCTATTCCACTCCTTGGAATATACCCAGAAGATGCTCCAGCACACAACAAGAAAATTTGCTCAACCATGTTCATAGCAGCCTTATTCATAATAGCCAGAACATGGAAACAGCCTAAGTGTCCCTCAGTAGAAGAGTGGATAAAGAAACTGTGGTACATATACACTATGGAATACTACTCAGCTATTAAAAACAAGGAATTCCCGAAATTTGTGGATAAATGGATTGAGCTAGAAATGATCATAATGAGTGAGTTAACCCAGAAGCAGAAAGAATCAAATGGTATATACTCACTTATATCTGCATACTAGCCCAAGGGGCATGTCCCACGAAAGCCTTCACTTACCAGGAAACTGGGACAGAGGGGAAGGCATCCTATTGGGACTCTAAATGAGAGACGCATGGGAGAACAGCAAAATAAAAGGATCCAGAGGGTCCTAGAAATCTACAAGTAGAACAATATGATAGGCAGATTTGGGCCCAGGGGTCCCGCTCAAACTAAGGCACCAGCCAAGGACAATACAGGAGGTAAACTTTAAACCCCTTCCCAGATCTAGCCAATGGTCAGAATATTCTCCACAGTTGAGTGGAGAGTGTGATACGACTTTCTCACATACTCTGGTGCCTCACATTTGACCATGTCCCCTGGAGGGGGAGACCTGGTGGCACTCAGAGGAAGGACAGCAAGTAGCCAAGAAGAGACTTGATACCCTATGAGAATATATAGGGGGACGTAATCCCCCTCAGGAACAGTCATAGAGGAGGGGAATAATGGGAAAATGGGGGGGGGGGAGGAATGGGAGGATACAAGGGATGGGATAAACATTGAGATGTAACAAGAATAAATTAATAAAAAAAAAAAAAAAAAAAAAAAAAAAAAAAAAAAAAAAAAAAAAAAAACAGTAACTTACAGCATTCCTGAGTATTTATATCATTTATCCTTAATTTAATACAGTGCAAAACTTTATAAGGTCTAATAACAATTTCATTTATAATAGCTAAGTAGTTGTAAAACACATGTACAAGTTAAATATGAAAAGATAGATTATATATATTCCTTTTTTATATTAGAGTATAGGTTAAGGTAGCATTTTAGAATTGCTTGTAAGTTGTTTTAATAGACATTTGAAATTGTAAATAGTAAAGCATTTCACAGCTTGCAATGCCTATAAAATTGTGTGTATCTGAGCATAATTACTACTGGAAAAAGCAGGAACTGAAGAATCAATAGGTGTAACCACACCACCAATAACTATCAACTACAACACGAACCGTTATGCTAAGGAACAGAAAGTCTCATAAAACAATGCTTCACCCTGATTGTTTGCTAGCAGAAAATGCATCTCAAAAAGTGAATAACAAAACTGTACAATAGTTCCAGAATTTATTTTTTGAGACAAGGTTACTTTGTATATAGCTTTGGCTGTCCTGGACTCATTTTCTGGAGCAGGCTGGCCTCAAACTCACAGAGATCCACTTGCCTCTGTCTCTCCACTTGCTGGGATTGCAGGTGTGTGCCACTACACCTGGTTTAGTTCCAGGATTTATGTGAGAGAATATCCCGATTCAACACCCTGACTAGAAAATGTGACTTCATGTTATTTATTGGTCATCATTTGAATCAAAATAGATATTACCAAATAATATTTAGGTTTTTGTCAAAACTATAAATATTTAGATTGGACAGGAGGCAGGTGACGAGTGAGGAAACCAAGGTATTAGAGCACATTTTGTATGTTATTCAGAATAGAAGTTTAAAGACTAGTGATATGGGGAAAACACTGCCATCCACATAAAAGTTTAGCTCCTAGTATCAGACAAGGAAAAAGCCAGGCTTTCCCCACCCTACTTCCATTTTCTCCCTCCATCTCTCTGTCAATCTAATCCCTTTCTACCCTCTTTTCCTCCTTCTTTTCCATGCACAGGCACCTGCAGAGAGAGAACTAGAGCATCCTTGCATCCTCTTTGATCCAAGGTCACTAACAATTGCCCATCAGAGAGCTATCTAGTGCAGCTAATGGGAGGCCATCTGACCATGCTTTGAAAAGGAGTTCACTGTCCATCAGGAAGCCTCTTTCTTCCAGGTGAGTGCAGTGACACCAGAGGGTTCTGCAGTTCTTTGCTGGACATCTCAGTGAGGAAGCCCACAGGATTTCCAAATCAACCTTTTCAAATTCAAATCATCCTATTCCTGTGGCAAAATGTTCTTCCCAAAATGCTTTCTGTCATAGTTAATAGACCAGGGATTAGGGAAAGCTAGCTATTTATCTGCTGTCTTCCCTACTCCCACAGCCTGGCACACAATAATCACTGAATAACAAAAATGTAAGAGGATATTTAGGAGAAAGCAAAATGTAGAGAAATGACAAAATGAGAGGTGGGTCAGAAAGAACAAGGGAAAGAAAAGAGAGTGTGGCTATACTGAACCCCAAATTCACTCTTCCTTTTGCGTTTTTGGCTTGATAACTTTTTATTCATCAATTCATTCAATTGAATTGATTTAGTGCAACAGCCTTCTACTGTTTCATGCCACAATTTTCTGGTCTTTCAAAACTGTATCATGCTGACTATTAACTTTGGTTTTTTTTTTTTCCTTGAACTTTTTTTTTTTTTTTTTTTTTTTGGTTCTTTGCAGTCAGGATTAGCTTCACCTTTGAAAGAAAAATTATTTAGATTTTATAATTTATAGATATTGTTAAAACTATTTCACTTAATTTAGGCTCTAAAATTCAACTGTTGTGTTTCTGTGTCTTCATCCTCCAGAATCACAAACCCAGACCTCACTCCTGTCTCCTGTTCATGAAAGCCACAGGCAGGCACAAAGTGGAAAGAACATTTGGGTCTTCTTTTTCAACTGAAGTGACATAACTGGTTTACTTCTCAACACAACCGTATGCAGTCAAATATCTTACTGTCCAATCCAAATCCATATTCTTCAGTAACCTGTTCACACTTTCAGAATTAAGAAATCTCATAACATTTGAATGTCCAGAAAATTTGGTTATTATTACAGTCTTGATTTTAGTGTAAAAAATGATAAATATCATATTAACACAAGCTCATAATGTGGCAGTCAGGACATCCCTAAGTTGTCATCAGCTTCCTCATAAGCTAAGGGATTCAGCTCTTCAGACACCCTACCATCACCCCCACCCACACCAGGTCCAAGCAATTATTCAAAGGTACGTGCACTAGGTAAGTGTTGACCTGTTCATATTTTCTAAAACAAAATTTAAAAAATCAAGAAAATACAAAGCTGTAATGTAAATAAGTTGCTACCAACTTACAAAATGGCCGTAACATTTTCATGTGACCCTGAATAGAATATTGCAGAAGCCATTACATTATAATGGTCTCCCCAACATCTCTAAGAACAATTTCAATAAATATGAACCTACCTACTAATGTAATGATCTAGATCCCCTAGTTATCCTCACTCCTCTTTCTATCCCCTCTTACTTGTCCCTCTCACATGTCAAGAAAATCATATTTTAGCCCTCTTCATTTGATTAAGTACTCTCTCAACCCAGTACTCTCTGATCAATAAATCAAATTTAAGCAATGTTTCATTTATCTCTTACTTAACTCATTTTGCCATGACAAAATGCATGTGCCAAATCCTGCAAAGAAGCCTATAATGAACTGAAACTCCACAGGCTGTGATGCAGAGCTTTCTCTCTCTGTCTCTGTCTCTCTGTCTCTGTCTCTCTGTCTCTCTGTCTCTGTCTCTGTCTCTGTCTCTCTGTCTCTGTCTCTGTCTCTGTCTCTGTCTTTCTGTCTCTGTCTCTCTGTCTTTCTGTGTCTCTGTCTCTGTCTCTGTCTCTCTCTCTCTGTGTCTCTGTCTCTGTCTCTGTCTCTGTCTCTGTCTCTGTCTCTGTCTCTCTCTCTCTCTCTCTCTCTCTCTCTCTTTCTTTCTCTCTCCTTCCTTCTCCTGGCCTCTCCTCTTATCTCTGTCTTCCATGCTTCTTTATCCCCTATATCCGTTCTTTCTTTGTTCTTCCTCCTTACCCCACCAAAGACTATAATTTGCTAAGTATCTGCAAATAGAGAGGAGATGTGAAGAAGGTATGCACTCAGCAAAGGCTGCACTAGGCCAGAATTCAGCTTTAGTGGCCAAGATGCACAGCATACCCATAGGCCAAACTCTGTTTTTCTTTTTAGAAAGTTTTCAAAGTGATCAGGGCTTTTCCTGATCTCAATGTGTCAATGAGACCAATCCTTTACAAATGGCTAAATTCAGCTGTTTGTGTGCCTGTTATCAGAGTCACATGATAAAGAGCTCACCTTTAAAGACTGTACCATCTGCACACAGCACACACTAATGTGTAAAACAACACACAGAGAGTTAAGGATAACTAGAACACCCTCCCCAAAAGCATGAACTCTACTTAATCTCAGATGGCTTTTTCTTTCTGACTCATTTTTCTAGGATTCCAATTGAGCTCTGTAAGTGTAAATTAATGGGTCAGGATGTGTAGAAAGTAAGTATGGTATTAGTTAAAAAAAAAAAAAAGAAAGAAAGAAAGAAAGAGAAAGAAAAAAGTAGATTTCATTGTACCACTCAAAGGGAAAGCATTAATTTTAGTATGGAAATTGTGTATAGAAGTTATTTAGAATCCCCAAATAATAGAATGTCTCCTGTTTTATAATTCCAACATGGCTATGCTCTTGGGCACTTGAACACTATAAACTGCTCACATTTCCTGAGTTCTCAGCTGTGGTGCCAGTAGATCAAGATGGTGTTTGAGCCACGCTTGGGTGTTAAACCTCTACCTTGCTAATTGTGTGTCCAAGCCATTAGTAATATACAACTGAAATCTTAATTCTCACTGACGTTGGCAGAGTTAAGCCACTTCAGGAAACAATGATGCTATGTGACATGCATGATCTTTCTGATTAAAATAATTTGTCACTTTTGCAAACTGCCCCTTCCATATCTCATTAGCAGCACAAGAGACTGCCATGTTCAAAAAAGACATTTAATTCAGGAGATGCCTAAGAAATTTGCTTTATTCTTAGAGGCGTTACTAGAATAATAAACTACTCATCTAAATGTCATTATTAGCAAGAACTCCAGCTTCTATAATGGGATGCTATAAAAACTTAACAGCAATTATAAACGCAAACCCAAGGTTACCCAAAGTCTATATGAAGATCAAAATCAAATATATTTCCAATTTATTGAGTGCCCTGGATATGCAAATGTTCACAAACTAATTAGACAAATCACCATCTAATATTGGTGTCACAATGTTGACTATCTTACAATTGTGTAGACACTTGTTGGAGGTAATTAGGTGACATTTAAGTCCACAGAGAGAAAGAGAAAAACAGTGACGTTCACACACAAGAGCTATTTTTCCTTCCTGAGTCCTCACTTGTTGCTATGCAAACCAGACTTGAGCTCAGGACAGCTTTAAGGAGGCACAGATTTCCAAAACTACAGAATTAAGTAAGGTATTTTGGGGAATTAACTGAGAACTTCCTACAAAAGTATGGACCAATAAGAGTAGAACTGGACCTACAGACGAAATGCACAGCAACATGATGCTGTGCTCTGGGATTTTAATCATTGTTAGCTGCGATCTTTCTTAAATGGACATGATACAGAAAAGCAAAATGGAAAGAGAAAGAGGTCACGTAGTTCCTAAAGTAGTTGAGTATTTACAATAACATACTGATTTAAGTGAATCAAACAAGTAACCCAGAAGGGGCAAATAATATATATCACATTATTTCAGTGTGTGTGTGTGTGTGTGTGTGTGTGTGTGTGTGAGAGAGAGAGAGAGAGAGAGAGAGAGAGAGAGAGAGTTGAAAAGCATTACTTAAGTATTCTAAATGTATACTCACATTCTGTGTGTACTTAGCATGCTCACATAGCGGTGTGCATCTCTCCTCGAGAAGACAATAAGAGCTCTATCCTAAAAGTTCACATCATATGCTATTAATCTACACAATTCAGTGGTTTGTTGAACTAAGTTCAAATATGGATTCATGCTTCCATTCATAAGACATACAGTCAGGAGTGAACAAATCAATCTGGTGCTTGACAGAAAAAAATGCCAGTAATTTTTTTTTGTACCCAAGGATGTCTTTTTTTTTTTTCTGAAGCTGGAAAGATATCTGTAGTACATTATATCCTCCTTCTCAATCCAGTTACCCCAGTGTGTCTGAAATATGAGTCTGACCAGGACGACGAAGAAAGGAGCTGGCCTCATCACTTCAGCCACAGCAAGGAGGGCTCAAGGGGAGATGCAGGGTGCTTCAGACCTCAGGAAAAATATTTGGGAGCATATTTTCCATAAATGAGCTACATCTTACAACTCTACCACTGAGTCAGTCTTTTTCTCAGTACGGAGAAACGTTAGTTAAAATGTAACTCTTCTGTATGCAGTCCCCTTAAACATGGTATGGTTTCCATTCTTTTCAACATTAAATCACTAATAAAGATATGTTCTAATTTAAAAATTAATATTAACACTGTTAATATACATTTATGAGTGGAATGGTAGTATTCCTGGGCCACACTTCTTGGGTTTTTGTTGTTTGTTTGTTTTTTGTTTGTTTGTTTTTTATAGTTCTAGGTGGAGCAAACCAGACTAAGGTAGAAAGTAAATAGAGGCCATGAATATATTTCACTGCAGACCTGTCCACCTTTTATGTACTGCACTAAATCCTCAGAGAAGAAAATGTGCCAGTAATGACACTGGTGCAAGAGAGAAGTCTCACTCTTACAGACTTTGTACACTCTATTCCGTAACTCTGTTCAAGACACCCTGCTTGCACTGCAGTTGCATATCAAAGGCTTGTGCCTTTGATTCTTCTCTGGTTTCAAACACATTCTAGGTGTCAACATGGATGATGCTTTTGGATGAGATTGGGTGAATATAGCAGGCCCAGCTCAGTGGGTTGGAAAGCTAACGAGAACAGAATGAGGAGCTTCCCAGATGAAAAGGGGGCTCTTTAGTAGACTGTCTGTTGAATGGAACTCCAGGGGCTCTACTGCATGCATCTCCTTCCAGGCAGGCCTTACCGCAGGAATCTATAACCCAGCAAACAGGTTCCTTACAAGAGAGGTCCTTATTTCTATGTGCACATCCTTTTGTTCTCAATAGGATCTTAAAGTTTGTGTTGATCCACGATTCACATCTTTGAATCTAATCTTCCATATACCAGGAGGAGAGTTTTGAGAAAGAATTAGGACATTAGAGTGACACCATGATGGATGAGATTAGTGCAGGCATTGAAGACTGACTGGAAATTAGTGTTCACTTCCGGTATGTGAACGCACAGTTGGAGGCAACATCTCTGAGAAAGCAAAGCCTCAGAGGATACCCAGTCAGCTCACACTATGACTTTTGATTTCCCAGGCTTCAAAACTATAAGAAACAAGAGTCTGTTGTTTATCATTTTACGGCTGTCCACCCAAACGAAGGTATTTTGGTTACTCTGCAGAACCTTACCCAATATGTGCTCATATACCTGAAACCTTTTCTAGTGGCTCTTTTGATAAAAGGAATTCTTTAATCCTATACGTTTCAGTGCCTCTGAATGTTTGCTTGTATGTGAAAATATATTTTAGCTTGGGTACAATTCATTTGTGTGGTTTCTTTTTTTTTTCTTGCATGTAGAGTTTATTATTATTTTAAATGTTCTTGCTGTTTTTAACTTTTTTTTCTAAATTAATTTTATTAATTTATTCATATTACAACTCGATTTAGCCCTTCCCCTGTTCCCTCCCATTCTTCCCTCCTTCCCACTTCTCCCCTTCTCCCCTCCCCTATGTCTGTGATTGAGGGAGACCTCCTCCCCCTATATATGCTCTTAGAATATCAAGTCTCTAAACCACCTTTTTTCCCCCCTCTCACAATGAGAAACATAAATTAAGTAAGAGGTTCCTTGACCAGCCCTACTCCCTTTAAAGGTGTGTATAATAGTTTATTCATTATTCATTACCTCTTGGTACTGAGTTGTTTTATTTTATTTCCACTATTATAACCTAAAAGGAGGCATAGTGAAGGAGATGTTCCATATCCTCTATAATTTGGGATGAGTTGGTGGCAAGATAGGTTAATAACTTTATTCTCTGCTTCCTTCCAAAAAGTTTTTCTATCCTTTCCTCTTAATAACCAAACACACATTAAAATGTGGAAATGAATGTGTCCAGATCCAGAAAATTAATTCTTTAGCGATGAGTAGCCACAAAGGTCAAGCCAGCTAACTTTTCATTATCGGAAGCATTACAAGAGCTTTATCTTTTCTAACCTTCTGCAAGGCTCACTCTCTGCGGAGCAATGAGAAATGCTAATGAGAGACAGGCAGGCTTCTCCAAGTTGCATTATCATTTTCTATTAGAATATAACAGACAGAGGACAATGCTTGCTACAACGTCAGTCCCCACTGCAGACCTCACAGACATGCGTCATCTCAACTGCACGATCTCACCACTCTGTTGCCAGTTAGAATAGCATAACTCACTGGCCAGTCTCCTGCATGCATAAAGAAAACTCAGACCCATGTACCACCTTTCTTAGTCACACAGTCATATGGACAGACAGACTGGCAGATATAGCCTCTTAGGAAATTCTTTATGGTCTCTATCAAAACCACTCAGAAGAAAAAAAAAATGCAAATTCTTTTATTTTAACTGATCCAGTCCTCTTTTTTTTTCTTTTGAACATACAAAGTTTTAATCTAAAGAAAAAACCACAGCAGGAACCAATAAAGCCTGCTGCTATGCTCACTTCAAAGCTTCGTTTTTAAAAAGACCATATTTCTTGATTTTTTTTTTTATTTCATCTTTCAGGGAAAATATCCTTTCTGGAAACACTATGGTGTGGCTGAGTTGGGGAGGCAGCTGTGGGTACACCTGTAACCTTCCCTATGTGCCTGATCCATTTTCTTCCTTAGCGTGCCTTCACTCTGCTCCAGCAACACTTGGTACGGATAGATGCTACAGACTCATTTTCATGATTCATATGAAAACAGTTCCACTTTCACTTCTGTTTGAAAATCATAAAAGTTCCGTGTCTATTCTTTACTACATCAAAAACTTCTCAAGAATTTCTTCCTTCTTGACTTTGAAACTAGAATAACATCCTTCAAAAAGAAAATCCCAGTGAGTTGTTTGTTTGCTTGGGTATGAAATAATTCATCACTCTAAGTAATTTTCTTGCTTTTTAAAAGGCATGCATTATGAATATGTACATAAACAAGTTAAATAAAGACATAATACATTTTAACAATTTTCAAATTTTTTTCTGGCCACAAAACTAACAGATTCACTAGGTCCACAAGTGGGGTAACACAATGAGTATTTCACGAACAAAATCTTTAGACAGGGCATTGTGAAAAAGAGGAACTCAGAAATCAAATTATGATTCTTCCTACAGTGATGACCTCTGATTCCTATCCTTAGAAGTGAGGTCTCTTAATCTTCAACTGAAATTGTACATTCGTAATATTTTTCTCATCTACTCCGGGAGGCAAGGCCTGGCTTCACCCGAGCTTAGATGCTTCTAGGAATTTCTACCTCCTTTCCTCCCTTTGATTTCTTCTTCCCTTTCCTTCCTTTCAAATTTGTTTCATGCACTATTCAAAAATATTTTCTTTAGCTTGTAACTTCGAATTATTAGTAACAAAATATGACTTTGGGGAATATGATGGCTTAACTATATGCATGCAGAGGTTGAAAAAAACACAAATTCTGATGCTGATGCTAGACTTTTAAGGTTTGCATCAGCAATGATGAGGATGCCACTGCACCGAGAGAGTTAGAGTGACAAACATGAGACTTCTAAATATTCCTTTAATGTTACATTTTTTTCAGGTTTTCAGATTTTGTTTTGGTATATGAGGAGGAACATAAAAAAACTGACAGTCCATATTTAAAAGTTACGGAGTAACTTTTATTCTCCTGTCTCAATCGTTGTCTGTGAGGCTTACTGCCTCCTTCTCTAACCTAGGCCTATAATTTTTGCAGCATCGGAGACTCACTGCTTAATAAGATCACCCTTAATTGTTCTTCCTGAGCTTTGCCTGGTTCAGCTCTCAGCTGTATTGGCTCAAACTCCTCTCCCAGGTGACTTATTCAAACCGGTTTCTCTCTCAGCCCAGAATTGCTGGGCTTGGCCTCAAACTAACTCAGCAACCTGTTCTATCTTTTGGCTTTTTCTCATTTTCTGGCTTGTCTGTCCTCACCTCCATTCTCTCTCAGCAACTCACCTCTCTATTACTGTTCTAGTAAAAACTGCCTCTTAAGTATCTTCCCTTTCCTCTATGTTCTCATGAGAGTTGGATGTATCCTATTCTATCAAATTTTCCCTGATTTAAAAGTAATTTTTTGACTTGATACCCTATGAGCATATACAGGGAAAGGAGATCCCCCTCAGTCACAGTCATAGGGGAGGGGAATAAGGGGAAAATGGGAGGGAGGGAGGAATGGGAGGATACAAAGGATGGGATAACAATTGAGATGTAATATGAATAAATTAATAAAATATATTTTAAAAATTAAAATAAAAGTAATTTTTTTTGCCACTCAATTAGATATCACTTACAATCACGGGATTAAAGGAATGTATCATTACACCTGGATCTAAGCTTTTCTTTAACTGATACTTGCTCTATTCCAAGCTGGCCTTGAATTCAGATCTGTTTGCCTTTGTCTCCTGGATTAAAGCATGTTTGTATTCCAGTGGGATCACAAAGACCTAAATCTTTGGATGTGATCTCTTGCCAGCTGTATCACAAAGGCCTAGATGGTCTTTCTCTTTCCAGAACAGTCAAGTTCTGAATAGACATTCCTCTACAACTGTTCTTTAATTTTGAGATGTTAAATATTTCTGTATATGATACACTGATTTAATACTCATTTTATTTAGCATATATCTGGCACTGTATATTTGATCGTCTAGGTAAATCTCACAGGAACTGTGTACTGACCTTAGAAAGGCCAAATTCCACAATCATTTGATCTCAACCTCAGGGATGGGGACCTATTAGTAGAAGACAGAGAACAGACAATGCAAGCTAAACAATGGGAAAATGCTATTCTCTAATGAGAAAATATTATTAACAACTATGAACATAAAATTTTGTTATCTATGAGGCCACAGTCACCTTGCTACCTAAACCTCACAATGACCCAAGAAAGAAAGAGAATTTTAGACCAATTTCTCTTATGAACATTGACACAAAAATACTCTATAAAGTACTTACAAACCAAATCCAAGAACACATCAAAAATATCATTCACCATGACCAAGTAGGCTTCATCCTAAGCATACAGTGTTGGTTCAACATACTGAAATCCATTAAATAAACTGAAAGGGGAAAAAAACACATGATCATCTCTTAGGTGCCAAAAAGGTATCTATAAAAATCCAACATCTGTTCATGTTTAAAGTCTTAGAGAGATTAGGGATACAAGGTATATACCCAAACATAATAAAGGCTATATACAGCAAGCCAATAGCCAACATCAAACTAAATGTAAAGAAACTAAAAAAAATTCCATCAATATAAGGGACAAGACAAGGTTGCCCACTCTTCATATCTCTTCAATAAAGTACTAGAAGTTCTATCTAGAGCAATAAGGCAACAAAAGGAGATCAAGGGTATTAACATTGGACAGGAAGAAATCAAAGTACTGCTATTTGCAGATGATATGATAGTATACACAAGTGAACCCCAAAATTCCACCAGAGAACTCCTACAGCTGATAAATACCTTCAAAAAATTGGCTGGATGCAAGGTTATTATAAAAAATCAGTAGCCCTTCTGTATACAAATAAAAATGGTCTGAGAAAGAAATTAGGGAAAATATACCCTTTACAATAGCCCCAAATAATATGAAGTATCATGGTGTACCTCTAACCAAGCAAGTGAAAGACTTGTATGAAAAAAAATTCAAGTATTAAAAAAAGAAAGAAAGAAACTGGAGAAAATATAAGATGGAAAGATCTCCCTTGTTCATGGATCAGGAGAATTAACATAGTAAAAATGGCCATCTTACCAAAAGCAATTTACAGATTCAATGCAATCCCTAACAAAATACCTACACAATTCTTTATAGACCCGAAAGGTCAGTTCTGAACTTCATATGGAAAAACAAAAAACACAGAGTTGCTAAGATAATCCTGTACAATAAAAGATCTTCAGGAGGAATCTCCATCCCTGATCGGAAGCTGTATTATAGGGCAAGAGTAATTAAAACAGTATGGTACTTGCATAGCAATAGGCTGCTTGATCAATGAAATCGAATTGAAGACCCAGAAATAAATTGATACACCTATAGGCACTTGATTTTTGACAAAGAAGTCAAACTCATACAACGGAGAAAAGATAGCATCTACAACAAATGGTGTTGGTCTAATTGAATGGCTACATGTAGAAAAATGCAAGTAGATCCATATTAATCACGCTGCACAAAACTAAAGTCCAAGTGGATTAAAGACCTCAATGTAAAAACAGACACACTGTCAGAAGAGAAATTAGGGAAGAACCTAGAACTCGAACAGGAGACAACGTCTTGAACAGAACAATAGCTTAGGCTCTAAGATCAACTATTAGTAAGTGGATCCTCATGAAACTGAAAAGCTTCTGTAATGCAAAGGACACTGTCAACAAAACAAAACAACTGCCTACAGACTGGGAAAAGGTTTTCACCAACCCTACATCTGACAAAGGGCTAATATCCAAAACATATAAAGCACTTAGGAAATCAAACACCACCAAACCAAATAATCCAATTAAAAAATGAGGTACAGGGCTAAACAGAGGATTCTCAACAGAAGAATATCAAAGAACTGAGAAACACTCAAAGAAATGCTTAGTCATTAGGGAAATGCAAATCAAAGCAACTCTGAGATTCTTCTTACACCCACCAGAATGACTAAGATCAAAAACTGAAGTGACAGTACACTCCTCCATTGGTGGCAGGAGTGCAAACTTGTACAATCACTTTGCAAATCAACCCAGCATTTTCTCATAAAGTTGGGAATAGTGCTACCTTAAGATCCAGCCATACCACTCCTGGGTATATACCCAAAAGATGTTCGACCACATAAGGATATTTGCTCAACTATGTTCAGAGTAGACTTATTTGTAATAGACAGACACTGGAAATAACCTAGATGTCTCTCAACTGAAGAGTAGATAAAGAAACTGTGGTACATTTCCACAATAGAATACTACTCAGCTTTTAAAAACAAAGAAATCTTGAAATTTCCAGGGAAATTGATAGTACGAGACATGATTATCCTGAATGAAGTAACCAAGACCCCGAAAGACACACAGGGTATATACTCACTTATAAGTGGATATTAGCCAAACATAGATATCCTCTGAGAGACTCCACTCAGAAGGGGATCAGGACAGATGCTGGAACTCACTGGTGGACTCCAGGTGGAGTACTAGGAGTGGTATGGAAGAATGTGGGGATGGAAGGACCCAGAATGTTCAGGAGTCCAACAGGGAGAACATGAAGGCTTATGGATCTGGGCCCAGGGGTGCCTGCACAAACTGTTGCACCAACTGAGGACAGTGCATGTGGCAAACCTAGACCCCACATTCAGATCTAGCCAATGGACAGTTAATTCTTCAAGGTTGTGTGGAGAGTAGGGACTGCCTCTAACATGAACTCTGGTGCCCCAGATTTGATCACTTTTCCTTAGTGGGGAGGCTTGGTGGCACACAGAGGAAGGGGATGCAGGCTATCTGGATGAGGCCTGATAGGCTGTAGTCATATAGTGGGGGAGGAGGTCACCTTCTCTTAGAGGTCTAGGGGAGGGGAAGAGGACAGAAGAGGGAGGGAGGGTGGGAAAGGGAAGATACAAGGGAAGGATAACTTTCAGAATATAATCTGAACAAATTATAATAAATTAAAAATTTTAAATACCAAGCCAATGGTCAGAATATTCTCCACAGTTGAGTGGAGAGTGTGATACGACTTTCTCACATACTCTGGTGCCTCACATTTGACCATGTCCCCTGGAGGGGGAGACCTGGTGGCACTCAGAGGAAGGACAGCAAGTAGCCAAGAAGAGACTTGATACCCTATGAGAATATATAGGGGGACGTAATCCCCCTCAGGAACAGTCATAGGGAGGGGAATAATGGGAAAATGGGGGGGGGAGGAATGGGAGGATACAAGGGATGGGATAAACATTGAGATGTAACAAGAATAAATTAATAAAAAAAAAAAAAAAAAAAAAAAAAAAAAGATAATTTGTAGCCTTTAAAATTGATTAATATTTTCTGGGAACACACAAAGTCCTGTACCCACCAAGCTCTTTCTATAGCATCCAGAGAGGCCCACCACTCTCTTGTCCAACCTTTTATAATGCACTCTACACATCGAGATTAGTGACAATATTCTGTTACTCATATGATAAGGCTTACTTCCCTCTACGAGGTTTCAAAGTAAATTTAGATTTATCTTTTAGTAATTAACCTTCAGCTACACTTTGTATCATAAGAACTCGCTGAATTCTCTGAGACTTAAAATCAAATATGCATTAAATAATATTGCTAGTAAAAATATTTTAGTAATGTATCTTAGTTGCCTGGACTCTTTAAAAACAACTTTATCCTATCTTACAGCCTTTTAAAAGCATTTTAAAGCTTTCAAAAATAGTTTCAACCATAACAAATTTTATTTTATATAAACTGAACTGTCAAATAGGAAGTAGATGCATAACTTACTTCAGTATTCATGAGATTTCATTCATCCACAGGGCAGAAGACAGCTAAAAAGAAGATCCCAAGCCCTCCCTACAGTAGCCAAGGTTCTGCAACTAACCAGTGCACAACTCAGAAGCTTTGGGGGAAACATGTTTTCATAAAGGAGGCAATTTTTATCACAGTTTTTCCAAGAGTGTCTCACTAGGACTTTAGGTATGTAGGAATTAATCCACAGATTCTCATTCAAACTGACATAAGGTAACTGATTATAAAGCAGAGAAATGTGTACACCTTGGCTAGAAAGAAGAGCTTTAAAGCAATGTCCGTGCTCTAAGAGCAAAATAAATGAAGGCAATGTCACTATGTAGAATACAGGAATGCTACAATGACTGTGCTACATGGATTACATATAATTTACCATATTGTAGGATAATTACGGAATTACATTTTTCTCCAAATATTTCCCCAAAACATACTTAACTTAGCTTTATTTCTATTATAAATATGCCATGTCAGATAAATCTTCTCTATCTAAAATAATGTTAGTACTTTTAATAGTAAATCTTCAGCATCTCCAAGCCAGCTATATTCTTCTATGAGATTATCACCACCTGCCCACCCACCTGTCTTCTCGAATAAGATCCCATCTCTCTCTCTCTGCTTCCCTACCTCCCTCCCTCTCCCTCCCCTCTCTTCCTCCCCTCTCTCCTCCGCCTCTCTGGTGTTTTGGAACAAGGTTTCTCTGTGTAGCCTTGGCTGTCCTGAAACTCATTCTTTAGAACATGCAGGCCTCTACAATAGGTTAAAAATAAATAGCTATCAACTGAATTAATACATTGATGTATTACAGAACACAGGATCATCACAGTTCATGATTCAAAATGCAAAGATCTTAGAAGATATATCTTATTACAAAAATTAGACATGTAAATTAAAGGACCAGTGTGCACATAGTAGCAAAACTAAGTGGATTCAGCATTATATATATATATATATATATATATATATATATATAACAATAGCTAAAGAAGATACCATGAATCAGGGTCAGGCTGGGGAGGAGTTTGAGTGGAGATTGGAGAATGGGAGTGACATAGGTCAGTGTGTGCCTACGAAGTTCTCAAAAAATTAAACTCAAACGTACAAGTCCAATATTCCTAATCAGAGAAACGATGAATGAGACATTAAATCTTCATCTCACAAGTAAAAACAGGATCAAAATAATATCTTAGTAAAATACAGATTTTGCTTCAGTAAGTAAGAATATAGTTTATTCTGTATCCTAGCATGCCTAGTTACATAGATACAGGTTGCTCCTACTGACATTTTCCAGGCATTTAGCAAATACATTGGTGGACCACTCGTAGGCTGTGGGTGACAACAGAGAGGCATGAACTCTGTTATGAATTTACAAAGCTGAGGACATTCTTAGCTGTGAGGTGGGAGGAAGCTAGTCATCTCCTAAGAATAAACTTTAAATGTCAAGTTTTACCTGTTAGTTCAATGACTATTTGGTCAGAAGCAGAGATTAAAGGGATTAAAAATAGCTAAAGATAATTTGGCTCTGGGTTTAAAGCATCCCAAATATCTGGAAACACTAAATTTTAAACCAGTGGTTCTTAACCTGTGGGTGACACACTCTTTACTGGGTCTAATGACTCTTTCCCAGGGGTTGCCTAGGATGATCAGAAAACACACATATTCATTACAATTCCTAACTACCAATATTGCAGTTATGAGGTAGGAAGAAAATAATTTTATACTTATGAGTCATCACAACTTAAGGAACTGTATTAAAGCATTGCAACATTAGGAACGTTGAGAATGTTCCTTTTCTTTGAATGTTCTTAGTCATTCAGATCTGTAGAATGTTGACAGAGGTGCACATCCCTTGACAACCTTACAGTGGGTAAGTTCAGGACCTCTTTTTCCTCTGGGATTCATAGTTCATAGTCCTTTGAATTTATTTTTAGAGATGTAAGTAAATTCAAATTATTATCTCTTTCTCTTTTGTTTGTCTTAACAAGGCAGAAACATACAAAGCACAATAAATTCCAAGACCAGGCGACATCTATGTTATCCATGAACGCCTGATGCTGAAGCTCCTTTTGTCCTTCCCCGGGTCCTGAATCTAGTTTTATCTGTAGGTAAGCAAGTTTGATGGTGTCATCAGTTTATGTTCTTACTCTCTTGTAGCCATTCACAGGTCAACAAATATTGGTGATAGTGCACATATTTGCTTTTAACTACTTTATTGTTATGATATTATTAAACCCAACTATTTATTTATACTAATATGCATTCCATCCTGTGAATGAATTCTTCATTTTTCCTCACCTATTCCTTTTCTTTGAATGTACTTATATCCATCAATTTATTTCCTCTATCTCTCTTGCTGGCCAAACAACCCAACCTTTTTTCTGATCCCCTCCATTACAGAATGCCATAGCCTTCCTTCTCTGGGCCTTTCTCACTTTTAGAGGTGGCTTTTTGTCATTAATTTACCGGTCTACACACTGGAAGCTACATGCTGGGCCCTGGAAATGGTTTGCTTTCCTAATAAACTAAAAGTTCATATGTATTTCCTCCCTGATTTTTATTTCAAATAGGCTAATGATAGTTGGAGCTCCAACAGGCACTTTGAAGTCAATGATACAAGAGAGTAATACAAATGACAATGCAGATACTGGCTTTTACACGATTAACTTTGTGTAGTGGTAGCATCGTGTGTGTATGTGTGTGTGTGTGTGTGTGTGTGCACGAGCATGTGTGTGCTTGTGTGTCTGTGTGTGTGTGTGCACAAGCATGTGTGTGCTTGTGTGTCTGTGTGTGTGTGTGCACGAGCATGTGTGTGCTTGTGTGTGTGTGTGTGTGCACGAGCATGTGTGTGCTTGTGTGTCTGTGTGTGTGTGTCTGTGTGTGTGTATGTGTGTGTGTATGTGTGGAAATGACTATCTATCTACCTTCTTCCTGTGCCTGAGATTCTACTTGTTTCTATTTCCTTTACGTTCATTTCAATAAAACTTTTAAAACTCATCCCTTCTTCCTTATGTAAATGTATGCTTTACTTAACATTAGTTCTCACCAAGATGTGCAAAATTCTCACTCTTCATAAATATTCCAGGTAAGAAAAAAGCAGATGTTATTTTTAATGCAGTAATAATTGTTTGTTCTAGTTTCCTTTCCTATTACTGTAATAAAAAATGAACCAAACCACATAGGAAAAAGAAAGGGTTAAATAAACCCTTACACTCCCATGTCCCAGGCCACCACTGAGGTAAAACCAGGCAGCTACTCAAGCAGAAACCATGGAGAAACACTCTTTAGTGGCTTTCTCAGCTATCCTCTTGTATAGCCTAGGCATCGTACTTCCCATATTAGGCTGGGCCCTCCTATATAACTTAGTAGCTAAGAATATGCCCCAGCCACCATGACCACAAGCCAAAAGAGTGTAGGCAATTCAACTGAGATTCCCTCATCCAAGGTTTGTCTGGATTTGTGACAAGTTGACAAAAGAAAGCTAGGACATCACAAGTCAAAAAGCAAGAAACAAAGAACAATGAATATTTTTTAAAAACTGTATCTTTGTAGGAGCCAGAGATATCAAGGACACCACAACAGTAGGATGCACCGAATCAACCAGGGCTCATTAGGACTTAGAGAGACTCAAGCCACAATCAGGGAACCTGTATGACTTTGACCTCGATCCTTTGCTTATACGTTATGGTTGAGTAGCTTAGTGCTCTTGTGGGAATCCTTACAATGGGAGCAGGGGCTGTCTCTGACTCTTTTGACTTTTTTTTGGGTTGGGCTGCCTCATCCATCCTTAATATGAGAGGATGTATCTAGTCTTATTGTAACATGTTATGCCATGTTCAGTTGCTATTTCTGGAAGGCCTGACATTTTCTGAATAAGTACAGGAGGAGGAAGAGGAATGGATCTAGGGTAGAGGGGAGGTTGTAGGGAGGGGCGGGTGGAGAGGAGAGGCGGCAGGGGAACCTGTGGCCAGGTTGTAATATCTAAGAGAAGAGTAAAGTTTTTAAAAAAGGAAAAAACTGTATCTTGTTTTGCAGAACATTTATAGAGAGGGCAGTAAAATTGTTTTCACTAGTGAGACTTCCACACCTAGGTGAAGGTGACCTAATCTTTCTTTAGACCATAGTTATTAATGGGAGACAGTGATCTGGGCAGGCAGCAGGAGACTTAGGGAAGAGGAGAAAACGAAATTCTTAGGAGATCAAGAGCCCAGGAGAGTCATGAAATGGCCTCCTTGGATTAAGTGCCAAACACATTTCCAGATGGAAATGACTCCTTCTGACCTTGAGGAAGAGGGACGTAGGCCTGCATATGACAGTCACTGAGCCTATCCCTCCAGGTTTAACCCTGAGCTGACATTCATGATGGGCAGGATCTTCAAGTTGAAAGGAGGCCTTGACAGACTGAAGGAAGAACAAGCAGAAGGAGGTAAAGACACAGGCTACACCAGCAGCAGTCAAAGTTTTAAGTGGATAAATCCTTAGTGTGAGCCAGAATGTGTCGCTGGCCCCTAAGCATTGCTAAACCATCGTCAACGGAACCATGAAAATGTGTTCAAATGATGCGAACATAGCAAACATATGTATTTATTCCTGTTCAGACCCAGCGTACCATATGTGACTTGCTAATACTCGGCTTTTATGGTTTCAAACATTCGTTTTGAAAGCCATGCTGCTCAGTCCTATCTACAATGGCATCGTACTGACCCCTCTGAATCATGGTGACCTTGACTCCTATTTTTGGACACATGCTTTATTGTAGGACTAGAGGCAGAGAAACTGCCTTGGCCTCCCCGGTTTACTTGCTGTGACTGTGCAAGTGATCCATTTCCTGTTTAAAACCCCCAGCTGCCTTTCTTTCCCCTCTGCCTGCATGGTGATTATAGCAAGAACACATTTGGAAACAAAAGGCTGAGTGAGAATTCCAACAGGTGTAATTAATGTCAAGTGCTCTAGCAAGTGGCTCTGCTTTCCTGCTGTCTTTTCCACCTGCTGCCTTGTGTGACTGCATTCTCCAGCCCGGGTCCATCTGCTGGAAATGAACATTCAAAATTCATCATTTTACATCCTGAGAGGCACCTGAACCCTCTTCTTCTCTTAAGTGAGCCCTCAGAGCATCACTCTCTAGGCACAATTAGTTAAGTATTGAGATGCCATGGGAAGCAAGCACATAGCTTCCTTGTTTGCCACCAATATCTCAAGGCGGATTGTGCCTGTCCAGAGAGGTGGTACAACACCAGACAAAAGAATCACACTTCTGTGCTTTATGTACAAGTAGAAACTATAAGAACCAATGCATGTTAAATATGTGGAAGCGCATATATATAAATCTAACACACACAGACACACACACACACACCAGACATTTTAAAAAGCATATCCTACCTAACATGGGTTGGGTTGATAACAGATTAGCACCTTATCGTCCATACTCTGTGGCAGCAGTTCTCAAACTTTGTGTCACAACCCTTTTGTTAAACCTCTATTCTCATAAATATCTACATTAGGATTTATAACTAGCAAAAATTAAAGTTATGACCTAGCAAGAAAAATAAGCTTATGGTTGGGGGTCACCACCACATGAGGAATTGTGCTAAAGGTCCACAGCTTCAGGACGGTTGAGAACCACTGCTCTATGTGAACCCTTAGGCAGAGGTGCAAACTCAAAGAATGAATTTTCTGAAAACCACTTCTGCCACAATGAACACTGGATATTAATGAGGAAATGAAAGGCTGAGATTACGGGTAGGACAAGGTAACAAAAGACAGAGAACAGCAGTGTATAAAAGAAGGTTCATTTAAAATTTTTACAGCATTTAGCTGTGCATGTTACTAGCTGGCTGCCAGTGATCAGGTAGATGATGTGAAGAAAAGCATGGTAGAAAATAATTAAATTCATAAATGATAATTGAATGTGTCTATCCCCTAAAAGACCGTATGCAATTTCATAGAAAAGTGTGAGTTGTCAAGGCCTGAATCAACTCTCTCTCTCTCTCTCTCTCTCTCTCTCTCTCTCTCTCTCTCTCTCTCTCTCTCTCTCTCTCTCTCTCCCCACCGCTCTCAAAAATTATTCGTGATGGTGGAGCATAAGCTAGTAAGGCAGATAGACAAGGCAAATAACAAAGATAGGAAGAACAGAGCTAATATTTCACAATGTGATAAGCATGTTTTCTATTCAGGTCTTAATCATAGATTTCTTTGACATTTAGTGAAGAGAACGAATGTGATAGGTATTCTTCCACAAATTATTCAGGAAAACTCAGAAGATTTTACTTTGTTCTTATTCTACGGGAACTGGAGTAATTTTATGACGTTTTCATAAGCTATAACTTTAGTATTTCCCAATTAGAAGAGAACATGAGAGTCTTGACAAGGATAACATGTCTGTCGTTTTAGCTAAACTCTTTCTAAAGCCCAGTGCATGACGCATGATAGGAGATCACCAAATAGCTGTTGAGAAAAACACTGTTTTGAATATAGCTGTTAAAATCTGGAATTTTAGGATGATGGTCCCTGCCCTAAATTCGGTGGTTTGCTTAGTTCTGTTTGGAGATTGGGCTACACTAGCAATGAACTGTAGCATCTTCATCTACTCCATTGAGCTGTATCTATAGTTCTTAAAAACCTACCCACTGTAGCCTTTCTGGCTCAAAGTAGTAGGTTAATCATAGCTTCAATCCAGTTTTTCTAGACCTAGGACACAATTGAATATGAAGCGTGTCTATCCATTATATCATCCCCCAATGGCCACCAAAGACAATTACCAGCAGTAGTGAATCCTACATCTGTTGGCCATTAGGGCAGTCAAATATATTAGGAAGATACGTGACTAGTGCTAGATCTCTTCATGCTGCCTAGACTCCTTCAAGCTAGTGGTACAAAGCATGATTAGAATCAAAGTTCTTCTCTTCTATGTGTAACTGAGTCAATGTGGAGAAGAAGGAGAATCTAAGAAGCATCCGAGTTACAGACATAAGAAAGCAGAGGAACACCAGCACCACAAGGTTCTTCCCAGCCAGGGTTTCCTTGACCAGTTGACAATGGGGCATTCACCAAATAAAAGATACCTGAGATTGCTACCATTCTCCACACACCAGCCAATCACAAGACCCAGAAGTATCTCCCCTGATAATTAAGCCTTTAAGGACTTTGATTAGTGTGTGTCACCAAATTCTAGCTAAGGCATGAATAAGCTGATTTTTTATCAGCTCTTCCCTGGGGATAAAAGACCAGCTACCAACAGACATTCACCTACATTTACTTCCTTATGCTCACAATACTACCTGTTAAAGTTTTTAAGTACTTAAGAGTATTTGAACCCTTTTAATTAATTCAAATGAATTGCACTTTATTCCAAAAAATCCAAAAGAGAAGTCAAGAATAGACTCATCACAAGGTGGCAAATGCATTTACTGTGTGAACTCATCGGAGAGCAAGTTCACTTCTACTTCAAGGGAAGAGGAAATGAATCATGCACAGTACGGCCTTTGAGATCTCCTTTGAGAACCAGATAGCATTCTGATAGGGAAGATGGGGGAAGCTCTTACAGGAGGCAACAGAATTAACAATAGCACCAAGGTTGCTCTTGTGGATAATTTTACATACAATTCAGGGGACTTGTTTGGTAATGATCAGGATATAAGCAGAATAATGGAATAAGAGGAGTTTGAAGAGAATGTATACACAGCACCCAGAGTCTTGCATATTCACATGAGGACTGTGAATGTATTTTTGGCAGATCTGGGGAAAAGTGGAGGGTGCGTGTGTGTATGTGTGCATATGTGTTTACCGTGGAGTGAGGGAGATTAATATGACAGGATGCATGATGAGAGCAAAGCTTATATTTTCGATTGTAATCTGGTAAAGTACCTCTTTTAATTAGGCGGGGATGGCACATGCCTTTAATCCCAGCACTCGAGAGGCAGAGGCAAGTAGATCTCTGTAGGTTTGAGGCCAGCCTGGTCTACGAAGTTAGTCCAGGACAGCCAAGGCTACACAGGAAATCCCTGTCTCGGAAAAACAAAAACAATAAAATGCAATACAATAAATTAGATGGAAATAAATTCAATGCTATATGTCACCTTATAGTGAAAGTTGCCTTTTACTAGAGGACTCATGGTCTTTATATATTACTAAAAGAATCTACATCACTTGAGTCTAGCTTTGCTTTTTGTCATATCTGGTTATCTGAACATTATCCTCAGTTGCACAACTGACTCTGGTGGAGCTGAGACACAGCATAGATCTCAGCAAATGGTAAATGGTGAGTGCTAAACAATATTGCTATCTGTGCTATGGAATACATCCTAAGCATAGAATGGAGTAATAAACAGGCATTCACAATACAATAAAGAGTAAAATTATTTGGCATGATGAATTGAAGGCAAAAGTCGAACATAAATAATACTAGGACGCCAGTTATAGGTACATGATGAGAATATGTGCAGAAGGGATCAATCAAGGACCTGGTTAATGGGACAAGGAAACGTATTTGTTCAGAACTTTTAGGTACAAACTGGACTCAGAGCTCACTGTTGTAAACGTGGGCTGGCCTGGTTCCAGAACACAAGTGGAGCCGGGTTTCCAGATGAGGCAAAGAGAGTGCTGTGGGTACGTGAATGTGGACGCACAGGAATGGCTGGGACACACTCCAAATCCATTTGACGTTTTCTCTTAAGAGTTACTTAAAAAAAAAATCATCAATCAATTGCAGAGCTCTTTCCTATGCCCTTTTTATATCCGTGTCCTTTATGTAATGAAATGGGAAAATTGAGATGTGATATAGAAATGAGAGGGAACTTAGGTCTGAATAGCACAGATCTGTTTTAAACAAAGCTTTGGTTCTTAGAGCAGGAAGACTAAGAGTCACATAGAAGCCATCAGATGCTATCCACACGCTCCAATGAAGGAATAGAACAGTGCTGACACTATGGGCTGACACTAATTAAATCTAAGGAACCTCGAGGTAATACAGGAACAATTTTTTTTTTTTAAATATAGGGATGAACGGCCAGCAGTATTAAACGAAAGCAACAATGACTTTTTAAAAGTAGCTTCTAAGCTACTAGAACAAAGAAGATGAAAGTCAAAGGCAGAGTTCTTAAAATAAGTAAAACAAAATTGATGTAGGTAATTTCTGCTGCATACCACAATGCATTCCTTATAATCACATCATAAAATGCTTGTGTTTTCCCCTAGGAGTAATTTTTTAATTGGATGCTGTGCTCCTGAACAAGAATTCATTTAAAAATAAATCATAGATATGATCCACAAAATTCTATAAAGGCAAAGACAGCATAAAGTTCAACTTCTATGATAATTTAGAATATTACCATTTTATGCCTGATCACATAAAATGGACAGAAATAAATTGTCCAGGTGATTATAGAGGGGACCAAAATGCTCTGTGTGCTGTATAACCCTCAACAGCCTAACTTAGCTGCCTTATAAATTTGGCTGACGTTAAAATAAATTTCCTTGTGAAAGTAAACATCTACATACTCCATCCCCAATACTTGATTGCCTTTCTTATAATTACATATTTGTTCTGGAACCAGAAAACAAAACAAATCTACATGCTTCTGCTGTTTTCTCAGTTGTTTGTCTCTCAGGGGAAAACGCAGCTAACACAAAGCAATGTTAAAAACTGAAGTGTAACTACTATGCTTATTTTATAACTGAGAGAGCAGAAGGGTCTTGCTAGAGTCCCCACAGTAGAGGCTAGAAGCCAGACTCAAATGTAACACCTAAACCATGGTGATGTCCTTCTTATCTGGCTTCTTATGATTCCCTCAAACCTTACCTCTAATGTGGAGGAGCATTCCAATGACATCCAAGCTTGTTCAAAGTTGAAAACATTTATCTAAAATAAAAAGCCACTTAAACTTTTCTTATGAGACTTTGGGCAACAATTTTATGTTTGCTTCTAAAGCTAACCTTTTCTCTCTTCTATTTCCTCACTCTAAAATATTTGAAGATACCTGGAGGACAATAGTGAGTCACAGGAAGGCAGACTAAGGAACGGATCTAGCATCTTCATCTGTGTGGGCCACACAAGTCCTCAGGCCTGGTGGGCATGGTTCTTCTTTGTAATTAGCACATATGCTTCGTTGCCTCTACATCAGCTGAATAATCACCTTTCCTACACATACTATCTTCATAAAAGAGGTGAATTCCACCCACCACTGCAAGCTTCAGCTATGGAGAATGAAATTACAAACCTGGCAAACACTGAAAAAGTGAAATGTCATTGTCAGCCAGAAGTGAAGGGCAGCAAAGAAATGGGAAGTGAAAAAAGGAGAAACTCCTCAATGTTACATACCAAGTCTTCCCGAGGAATTATAACTCAAGCAGACAATAGAAACTGAAAATATAAATAGGGTTATAAAGTACTGAGGGGGAAAAACTATTGATCGTTAAGCAGCACTGCAAGAAGAGATAAGAAAATGGAAGCAGATCTTGACTTTGAAATGATGATGGTTAGATGTGTCCTTGCCAAATTCACTAATAGCTCCATCCAAGACTACTTCAGACATAGATTCAAGGCTGGCATGATGACTCTAGGGATTCCATCAGAAATATGCCACCACATTAATATGTAGTCTAAAATGCCCAAATAAAATTCATCCTCTCCTGCTTCTAAAATAAACAGGATTTGAAAATACACTATAGATTGGGTGAGTTTGATACTGTAACTAGCTCTTTAAACTAATATTAAAACAGCTCTACTGAGTATAAAATTTTATACTTTTACTAACACCAAATGTAAAGAAGACCAAAGAAACAATATAAATACTTAAGCTCCAACAGAGATGTTTTAAAACTATATCTGTCTGTTTCATATGCAACTTATGTGCACACATAATTTTATATGGATGATATGGCTTTGATCTGATCCTATATAGTTAAAGTAATAAAAATGCTCTTTGATTTTTGGCTACCTCTAATGGTGCAGGATTATGGTAGTTCCAGCTCCCTAGAAAGCTGAGGCAGAATGACCTCAAGTTCAATGCCTACCTGGGAGTTTGAGGCTAGCCTGGGACAATTTGAGCGATCTCAAAATAAAACGTAGAAAAGGGGCTGGAATGTAAATCAATGGTGGTCGTTACTTGCCTACTACGCATGGGGCTGGGATGTAAACCAATGGTGGTTGTTACTTGCCTAAAACACAGGTGGCTGGGATATAAACCAATGGTGGTTGTTACTTGCCTACCACACAGGAGGCTGGGATGTAAACCAATGGTGGTCATTACTTGCCTACCGTGCATGAGGCTGGGGTATAAACCAATGGTGGTTTTCACTTGCCTACCACACAAGGAGCTGGGATGTAAACGAATGGTGGTTGTTACTTGCCTACCACACAGGGGGCTGGGATGTAAACCAATGGTGGTTGTTACTTGCCTACCATGCAGGAGGCTATGATGTAAACCAATGGCAGTCTTTACTTGCCTGCCACACAGGAGGTTCTGAATTTAATCCCCCACTACCACAGTAATAGCAATAATGGTTCTTTCAAATAGTAAGAGATTTCTGAAAAGTGTATACAATTCTAACTAAAATAAAAACTCAGCACTCTGCATCTGATCATTGCACATACATAATAAGCACAGGTATGGTCAATGTACACTAGCAGCATAGTTTTATGAAAAAGGATTCAAAGTCCCTCTTTTTAAAACAACAGTAATATTTTTCAATATGCACTTTCACTAAATAAGGACAAAAGGGTTATTGTTCCTGGGATAGCAATAAAGAATTTTTTTCTATTTATTGGTTACTGTATCATAAACCAGACTCTAAAACTCCTTTCCTGAAATGTAATGGAGCTTTGAGGAATACGAGTCTTTTAATGTGCCTTTCATTTTCTCTACAAAACTCTAAGAAAGTCATAAATCTAACTATATTTTCTTTGGATCATTTCCATTATTTTCATATTGACAATATATTTAAAAACATAGTACACCCTGTTTTATACCTTTGTTCTTTTATACATTGGAACTGAATATATATGCTTATTTGTATTAAGAGAACTGAGGTACTTACAGTAATAACACATGCTATCCCAGCAAGTGTTAAAGGGTTTTAAGATATACTGAAATGACATCCCTAATTTTCCTGAAGAGATAAAAACATAATTATCAACAAATGAGAACTTAGAAATCTCCTTTTAGGACTGTTTGAGTAATATTTCAACAGCTTATTTCTCTCTCTCTCTCTCTCTCTCTCTCTCTCTCTGTGTGTGTGTGTGTGTGTGTGTATGTGTGTGCGTGCGTGTGTGTGTGTGTGTATGTGTGTGCGTGCGCATGTGTGTTATAGAAGAAAGACGGAGTGCAATGGGATAAGGCATAACAAGAAAGAAATAAGACACCACTTAACTGACAAGTGCCTGGCTGCCAATCTTACTTGGATATTTCAGCTGACGCAAAGCTCCTACTTGTGGGGCATTTTATTATTGAAGTGTTCTGAGCCAGATCAACTGAATTAGCACAACAGGAAATTACAGAAAGTAGGAAGTGTTTAAGCCTTATGTTGAAGATGTTCCCTTCCTCTAATAACCAAAAGACAAGACAGATGCTTTAGGTGCACTCATGCCAAACAGCAGTGGTCATTCCTGACTCAGTCAGCACATCTCTGCAAATGTAACCTTACCTCTCGAAATAATCGGTTTTCACAAGGCACCCAATGTGAATATTTTCACAAGCAAATATAGCTCATGCACTTATATAATCGGAACTCTATTAGGAATTTGTATTTGCATATGCCTACAGATATACAGTGTTCAGAACGGGAGCTGACTAGAGCAGGGACTGCATTATGCTGAGAAATACCAATAATAACATGCTGGCAATTGCCCTTGGATTGTTCACATTTCTTCTGAAGCACTTTTCTAGCCCTTGAGCATACGAGTTTTAAATAAGTTTGATTATATCCACAAATGTATTTAATGAATCAGGAATAATGGAAGTATGTAACAAGCAAGACTGCGTACAGTTTTACGGTTTATTTTTAATGTTGTCATAGTAAACGGCACATGGGAGAAAATTCCATGCATTTACAACATGGGGGTTTTGCTTTCTTCCCCCTCTTCTTTACTAGAATATAACTCTTAAATTTACAGTTGCTAATGTGCAATTCTGATCCCTGAGAGTAAAGGCAACAATTGCCAGCTGCAGAACTGAACGGGGGGCGGGGAGGGGGATTGGAATGGCAGGTGTATGTCTCCTGCTGTATCTCTACAGCTGCACATGCTTTATACCCTGGAGTGCTTAGAAAAAAACACAGATCTCCTCTAAGAGACTCCACCCAGTGGGAGATCTGGACAGATGCTGGCACTCACTGCTGGACTGTAGGTGGAGCACTGAGAGTGGTATGGAAGAAGGGGGGATGGAAAGACCCAGGGGGTTCAGTAGCCCCACAAGGACACCATCAAAATGGACAGATCTGGACCCAGGGAATCCTACCCAAACTGCTGTACCAACCAAGGACAATGCATGCAGTAAAACCAAGACCCTCTGTTCAGATCTAGCCAATGAACAGCTCATTCTCCAGGGCTGTGGGAAGAGAGGGAACTGCCTCTGACATGAATGCTGATTTTCCCGATTTGATCACTTCCCCTAGGTGGGGAGGCAAGGTATCAAGATGAGACCTGATATGCTGTGACCATATGGTGGGGGAGGAGGTCCCCTTCTGTCAGAGGTCTAGAGGAGAGGAACAGGGTGGAAGAGGGAGGGGATGGGAAGGTACAAGCAAAGCAATAACATTCAGGATATAATCTGAATAAATTATAATAAATTAAAATAAAAATAATCACATTAGGTGGTACCACTTGCAATAATTTCATTTTAAAAACATGACTTCCAGTTAAAGTCAGGACTCCCAAAGCTCCTGATATCACTCACTACCTAGGCTGGCAGTCCTTAGAAGCATTTCCAGTCTGGATGACCACATAAATGCAATCTATACAGTCTTCGCCATTCACTGGAGTGGGTAGTCATTAGTGTTTCCATTCATCAAAGAAGAAGACCTACATTTCAACTTTCCAGGTCATAGACACAAGAGGACTCAAAAGGCAAAAGGGTGTTTTCCTACAGTGCTCCATGCTCCAACTCGGGAAAGGCAGTGAGCTCATATTCCTCGTCTGCTTTTTCAGATCCAGGCTTTGAACGGACAGGACTATGACCCACAGAAGACCCACTAGCAAAAAATGCCCCTTCTGCCTGAGTTATTTCCATTACCATGATACACTGTGGTTTGAAATATTACCTGTTGGCTAGATCTGGGTAGGGGTTTGAAGTTTACTGCATGTATTCTCCTTGGCTGATGCCATAGTGTGAGCAGGACCCCTGGGCCCAAATCTGCCCATCATAATGTTCTTCTTGTAGGTTTCTAGGACCCTCTGGATCCTTCTACTTCCCCATTCTCCCATTCTTCTCTCACATAGAGTCCCAATAGGATGTCCACCCCTCTGTCCCACTTTCCTGGTAAGGGAAGACTTTCATGGGACATGCCCCTTGGGCTAGTGTGCAGATATAAGTGAGTATATACCATTTGACTCTTTTTGCTTCTGGTTTAACTCACTCATTATGATCATTTCTAGTTCAGGACATTCTCCACAGTTGAGTGGAGAGTGGGGCATGACTTTCACACGAACTCCAGTGCCCCATATTTGACCATGTCCCCTGGATGGGGAGACCTGGTGGCACTTAGAGGAAGGATAGCAGGCTAGCAAGAAGAGACTTGATACCCTATGAGCATATACAGGGGGAAGAGGTCCCCCTCAGTCACAGTCATAGGGGAGGGGTGTAAGGGGCAAATGGGAGGGAGAAAGGAATGGGAGGATACAAGGGATGGGATTACCACTGAGATGTAATATGAATAAATTAATAAAATAAAAAAAATAAAAAATTAAAAATAACCCCCCAAAAAGAAATATTACCTGTATATTTTTGTGCCATGAAATATAATTAATCACTAATTTAAAATACATTAAAATATGATTAATACTTTAAGAAATGAAGTTCTTTTAGTAATACATTACTTCAAACACTGGGACACTAAAAATCCTCTAAAAATAAATAATGGAATTACCACTATTGTTGAACACAATTCAGTGTTACATGGGTATACTTACAGATACCTAAATTTAATACAAATACTCTTAGGAATAAGAGCTACTGTTACAGTTAAAGATGTCAAAACTAAGTGGACAGATAAACAGACCTTACAATTAAAGATACTTGTTCAAAAGCAATATTTGTTCCATTTGTTCTGAATACAATAAGAACTGAGAGTATTCTATTTATTTTAAATCCATATTCATTGCTTTTAACTACATACATGTGCCCAACATAATTTTATTGAATTTCTATGATATAAACACCATAAGCTGAGGTGCTAATGATACAAAATGTAGGGCTAAACAGCCACTCAGGATGTACCTTTTATGTGAGACTTTATAAAAGCCTAAGATTCAGTACATCAATTGTTTACATGTATATATATATATATGCATGCATAAATACTTGTATGCAGACATGTATGTGTTTATATGTATGTCTCTTAGGTCTTTGGTTTGCAGTCTAGAGTTGCACGAAATCCTAAACTCCCCAGTCATAGCTTCCCACTTAGTTGGGACTGTAGACATGAAAATTGCATGGCTATCTGACTTTTGATATTTTAGTTGTGCATTAGGAAAATGATTCAAATAGTGTTAGTTCTCTGTATCTGAAAATATTCTGTATAGCATGGTGCACTGTCACTGTCTAATTTGATCTCAAGCGTACCTGTTTTTTAAACAAAAGTGTTTGGTTGTAAACAGATACTTAGTAGTAAAGATATAAATATTTTGTTTGGGTGGTTTGGTTTTGTGTTTGAATATATATATATATATATATATATATATATATATATATATATATATATATATATATATATATATATTTGCTGTGGTACTCATTTCAGAATATGGCAGGGGTGGGAATTCCTACCCACCTGCATATTCGCCTGCTTTTACCTCCCCAGTAGGTGGAATTATTGTTACCATATCTGGCTTCCTATAAGTCTTTGCTTCATTGCTTTTCTTTCTCGCTGACTCAAAGGAAGAGAGTATCTTGACTCATTGAGATGATCATCAATACACGTATCTGCTCTGAAGTCTGTGTCTTTCTTTTACCCTGATTTCACATCCTACTGGATGGAATCCTTACTCCTAAGAAATTACAGGAATCTGATGAGTCAGAACTGAAATGAAGAGACAGCAAGGAAGGCGATCTTTTCATGTTTACACTCTCTCAAGTTTCCCATCAAATACTGGGGGATTGAAATACAGCATTTATGGTCTCACAATCCTGGTGCCAGTGGCTCAAAGACTGGATGACAGGTCAGGTTTTGGTGAAGCCCTTTCCTGGGCTGGCAGACGGTACTTTCTCGGTATGTTCCCTCCAAATTCCTAGGAGTATGATTTGTATCAGACACAGAATCAAGTATGGCCTCTGTTTTATTCATTTTTTTTGTTATGTTTTATTTTGTTCTTTGTTTTTCCTATCCAGTTCTCCTAGCTTTGCTCAGGGTGGCCTTAAATTCCTCAAGTATCCTCAGGAATTCCCTTCCAAGTGGCTGGGCCGACTGTATGTTTCTTCCCCCTACAAGGATTCCAGTCCTGTCAGAAGATCCTCACTCTTATAACCAAATTTAATATTAATTCCTTCCTACAGAGTCCTATCTCCTACTCCAGTCACACTAAAAAGTTAATTTCAACATGGAAATTGAAAGTTAAATCTCCAGGAACTGATATTATGACCCACAAAATAATTCCTCCTGATAATTATAAATAATGCAATGATACGTAATAATTGGATGGGCGAGATAATGAGCAACTTTCTCCTCCAGCTCTCTCCAGAGTGCTTGACTTCATGCATGATGTTAAACACGCACATTCAGCTTGAGGTAGTCTTTCTATGTAAGCGTTTCATTAATCTAATGTGCCTGCTGCAGCCAACAACTGTCACTGAAGACATGGAGAGTGTGGCAGAACTGCTCATCTGTTTCTCTTTTTCACACCAACTGAGCTACAGACCCTGAGATTATTGTAGTTAGATGGAGTGCACTCACTCCCTGACTTGTATCTGGTTCATGAACATGAGTGAAGTGTCAAGAAATGAGATAAACAGCAGCCTATCAGGAAAGTTCCTCTTTGGTGGGTGGAGCTACCCTCAGGGCCTCCAAGGGCAGTACTTTCATGCTTGAATGCTCATCTCCCACTGGGGCAGGTACCACTTCTCTGATGTCTGTTCAGGGGTTGATGCTTTCTCTCCCAATAGCCCCAGCATCAAGGTGTGCACCTCTGTAATGAGTAGAGTGTGAATCCTGTGTCTTGTTTCTCTTTTTATGAATATTTTATTTATTATAATTTATTCACATTACATCCTGATTGTTATTCCTACCTGTTATCTTCCTGCTCCCACTTTTCCTCTCCCTTCTGCCGTACTCCTCTCCCCTAGTCCTCTGATGGGGGGGCCCTTCTACTCTACTGTCTGGTCACAGTCTATTAGATCTCATCAAGATAGCTTGCATCCCCTTCCACTGTGTGTCCACAAGGCCATCTTGCCAAGGGACAGTGACCGAGTCATCGGTACCAGAGTGCATGTCAGATGCTCAGCAGCAGCCCCAGCCTCCACGTGGGTAATCAGATGTCCATAGGTTACATCTGAACGGGGGGCCTGGGTTCTCTGCTTTCATTATCCTTGGTTGGTGCATCAGTTTTTACAGACCCACCCCTTCCCGTGTCCAGATCTGCAGGCCCAAAACTGTGGTACATTTACACAATGGAATACTATCCAGCTATTAAAAACCAGGAAATCTTGAACTTTTCAGGCAAATGGATGGAACTAGAAAAGATCATCATCCTGAGTGAGATGACTCAGACCCAGAAGGACATGAATGGTATATACTCTCTTATAAGTGGATATTAGCCCAACATAGAGGTCCTTTGAGAGACTCCACCCAGCAGAGAATTTGGACAGATAATGGGACTCAAAGGCAGACTCTGGGCAGAGCACTGAGAATTGTGGAGAAGTTCAAGGGATGGAAGGTCCGGGAGAGAGCAGTAGTGCCACAGGGAGACCATCAAAGCCTGAATTTTGTGTCTTAAATTAGCATTTTATCCCAGATGAAATAAGGGAAGAAAGTGGAAACCAGCTTAGAGATTTCTTAGAATTAAAGGGTTTTACTGTATCAGTGTTTTCTATCAAAGGTTTGCATTATCAGCATGTGTTTTGTAGAGCTGGCAGCAATTCAGCAAGCCTGCCTCTAATTCTAGTTCATTTTCTTTTGTAAAGTGTCATCAATGACATAATCATCAGACATAATCTGACAGCTCATTTTTTTTATTTAAGAAACCATCTGAAAATGCAGAATAGACAAGTTCCCTGTGGGAAAGATGTAAAATTTCCACAGTGAAAACTTCATCAACACAGTAAGGATTTTTAAGCTCCTTCAAAAATTAAATATTTTAAAAGTTTACTTGAAGCACATTTATACCATCATGCACATTGAATCACACTTCCTCTAAGAAATATAGTTCAATGATATTGTTTATAGTCAACATGTAAGGGAAATACAGACAACAAATACATTTCTGATAAAATAGTAAGGTGTGCCACCTCAATGAAAGGGTCTCATTAAAAACAGTAATTAAACATAAAGTTATTTTTAAATTCTAAAAGAAACACTTTGCTTACCAATAAAAGTCCTCATTAACCCAGGAGAATAAGGGAGAATCAATGTGAATAGATAACCACTTTTGCTTATGCAAATAAGGCTATACAGGTTCTGACTGATTTTGAAATAACTGTTGCTAATTATACATTATCCTCCAGGATCATAATAAAAATCGGACAAACTTGATATTGACATAAGGACAACATACAGCTTCAGAAAATATTACAGTATCACAAACAAATGTTACCATAAATTATAGTCTAACAAGTTAAAAGTAAAATGGTGCTGAAGGCTCATTCAACTATAGTAGAGTTTCATAAATTAACCTAATAGGAACTGGGATTAAACACTCTAAATATAGTTTCCAGAAACTTGAATTGTTCTTGAATTGGAGTTTCATTTTGGTACAAAAGATGAATTATCTCAGAAACTTGATTGTTAGAAGCCACTCACTTGTATAGTTAGCACAAGGCAAGGCTGGCTATGAGCTGTGACTTGTAGCACAGAAGGAACAGAAGGAAAAGAATCAGATGTGTACATGACACCAGGTCATGCTGAGTCATGGTTACCACAGTCAGTTGTCCATGCAACTTGAGTTACTACCATGTCTGGGAAACCGACTAACTGCAGGAACTCTACCATTTTCACCTTCAAAGGACCACTGTGGATGAAGGTGAGTGCTAGACTAAGACTGAACATCTTACATTTCATATTAGCCTGAATATTCTCACTGTCTGAAGAACCACAGATTTTTTGAGATTAGCAGTCCTCCAGTCTAACCACACATGCTGAAATGGAGCATAGAAAGAGATGGTCACCTTAAAGATTTTAATATGCGAACTTACAAAAGGCTACTGAATTTTTAATTTTCTTGATTTCTTTTATACTAGGAGCCTCAACAATGAAAGTTTCTGGAGCAACTGTGATCTATGATAGGCTGTATTACACCCAGAAGTAGAGAATTGTAAATATGTGCACTAAAGCAGTCTGCTGTGCTATGGTGTCTTAAACATCATTGACAAATGAGGGAGAGATATTTAGTGTGCCAGCTCCATCCTCCCAAACATCAACACCAGCTACAATCCCCTTGGATTAATAGTTTTTCATCTGATTTTACACACTTTGTGAAAGACCTAAAATAATCGTCTCTACTAGTGTGATCTCCATTGAAAACACTTATATATTTCTTCCATGTATGTGTGTGTTTGATTCCTTTTGTTTTTGTTCTGATTGGCTTTTTGTTTGTTTATTCTTAATGAGTCTTTTAAAAGATGCTGCAGCCTTATCTAAAATTATATTCTATCTATTTCACTTTGAACTAATAAAGGCTCAGAGGTGGGTAACACTCCTGCCTGGGGTTACAACTATGGCTACCTTGCCCTGCTAACTTGAAAGTCTTTAATAATAATGCCTGATACTGTGCTCATCCGTACATGTTATTGTTAACATACAGGCTAACATGAAATGATCTCTATAGACAAACCTATGACTTTAAGTGAAAATGGTTCAAGCGAATAGAAATGTGTTGAAACCCATAAAGCATCTCAAAAGTATTTTTACAGAAGTTCATCTGGATAACTAGAACTACGGAATAACCATAGAGATTGAGTGTTCATGAAAGCACAATTTTAACTCAGGTGGAGATAACCTACTATCTTCAAGGACTAACACAGTACACCCACTGTGAGCTTCATACTCGTGTACTGTCCCCTGAAATTTGCTTAGCAACTCAATGTCATGGGCATTCTTTCAATTTGAAACAGTTGACAAAGGGTGGGTTAAGTCATAGAGACAACATCAGAGCTAAAGCCATGCAGAGCATGTTCCCATGTTCCTGTTCCATGGGAAAGGTAAGAGTCAACTCCAGGGAAATAACAGTCAACTCCAGGGAACTAACAGAAGTCTGAAGACAATTGTGTTGCACCTTCTTTTGAATTGTTTCCATGGGCACTCAAATGCTGATGTACATCAAAATAGATTAAAAACTTTTCAAGTGTTCATTTACTAACTAAGATGAAAGCAAAAATATTTTAGGAATAAGTGATAGCCATATTTAATAGGTGATAAGCATCTTGAACGGATCTAGATACACTGTTAGGGTTTACCAACTATGGTTCAGAAATAACCATAATCCATTTTATAAATCCACTGGATGTTAATGTATTATTGTAGTTTGCCAACTATATTTCTTTCCAACTTTTGATGGAAGCATGTAATTATTAAAGCTATCAAATCAAAAGCATTTGAATGAAAGCAAACCACATTGTAAATTTGATGGCCATACATTTTGTAAAACATATGGGGTTGAACAATGTTATAAATTAGATGCCTTAGGAGTGAAAGCAAATAGCTGAGAGCATAGCAGTTGAAACCTAACAACGGCTTAACAAGAGCACTTGACACAATAATTTATAAATATGCACTCCTACAGGATGAACTGAGATGGAGCTACAATGGAGTCTTCAATACTAAGTAAAACCCTCAGAACAGACGTCAGCTATTCTGAACCTATGAAAGTTTTGTAATTTAAGCCATGGCTCATAGGATTACATTTAAGAAGTCGGTGTTCCTCCACACCGACAGATCACGCCACAAAATTGCCTTTATAGTCACACAGCCCTGGAGCCATGCAAGACCCTGGGCTATCCTTCAGCAGCAGCCAACACAAGACCAGCAATAACCACTTCTCACATGCTACCTGCAGCATAGACTAAATGATGGTAAATAAGGCATTCAAGCAAGAAATTAACACACGGTCAAAATGACACTGAGCTCCAGGGCAAAACTCAGTCTAGTGTCAAAAGGAACAAAAAACATTCAATGAAAAATAACTTTGCAAAGAAATTTCTATATAATTTTTATAATTTGGGATTTAGTTCAGGAGTATATATTTTGAAAACATTTACATCTTGACCTTGATAATTTTTTTTTACTCTTAAATGTATTCTTTACTGTCTAGATTGCCTTTCAAAAAATTATCACAGGTTGTTACTTTTCTGTTAAGTCTAACTGACATTATGTCTTTTCCTATTAATATTAGCCACTATTTTGCTTATTTCTGGTTCTCTAGTTTAGAATATAAATGAAAATTCTGTTTCAACATGCTAACTTTTCATCCTAGGAATGAAAAATAATTTCTCCCATTTTCATCAATAACAAACTTCAGATTATGAGATTGTTGAAACAACCGTCTTAAAGACTCAGCAATAGTATATAAAAACCAAAAGGCTGTAATTTTCTGCACATGCATAAAACGATTATGTTAACAAAAGTCATCTAGCCCTCCTACAGTGCCACATCTTGTCCTGATGCTTCTGGGTTGGTACAGAGAACAATGAATGAAGTGAGGACAAATTAAAGCTGAAGCCCAAGGGAAGAATCTGCAGATGAGTGCATGAGGATCGCTGCAGAAGTACACAGCAACCTTGCATGGGAGCAGGCCTGAAAAGGGACAAGGGAGAAATGAGTTAGCATTGCAGATATGGGAGACAATTGCATGGGAGTCTTCCAGACATAATCCTGAACACAGAGACACAGCAAGAAATGCTTGAAGATACACCCAGACTCTATGGTTATGAGAGAGAGAGAGAGAGAGAGAGAGAGAGAGAGAGAGAGAGAGAGAGAGAGAGAGGGGAGCTTTATGCTTTATGTTCATCAAAACACGCTGGATACATGAAAATGTGCCACATAAACATGCTGCTTGGAGCTGCAGTAAGATGAGGCTACTCCTCTGAATCCTCTTCACATACATGCCTGTCATAGCACATTGCTCTTGTGAATGTCATCCTTGCTTCGGTCCTTTTGTATGACTTCATTCAGTAGTGGCTAGCCTAGCATGCTAAACTGGAACGTCTGAATCATGTAGAACATCTGCTTTGGAACATTCTAGGCCAGCCATCTACAGATTTACCCTGGGCAATCTTCTAAAGTGTTTGTTCTGCCACTTATTGTGTGTCCTAATAAGCAGGCCAGGCCCATAGCATCTAACAAATAGAGACACAGTCTGATACCAGAAAACAATGTCCTGCACCAGCTGTCAATATGCTTCTGTTAACTTGTCTTCAGGTCACCAGCAAGATGACTCAGTGTGTAAAGACAATTGCTGCCAAGCCTGGTGATCTGGTTTTGGTCCCTGGTACCCACATGGAGAAAACCAGACTGACTGCTGAAAGGTGTCCTCTGATACACACACACACACACACACACACACACACACACACACACACACACACACACACACAATGCCATAAAAAAGAATGGATGAATGAATAGATGTAATAGAAATACTTCCACCATTCTTCCAGGCGATTTCCTCAAGAAACTCAGTACAGAAGAGATCCAAGACTCTGTGATTAGAAGTATCAGCTTCACCAGAAACCAGGAACCTGGGCTGGATTTATGTGACCTATGACCTGAAGAAAGTTTGGCTCCAGAAGCATAGGACTCTGTCCTCGTTGTCAGATTAGGAAGATGCGGTTAAATCAAGTTCCTGACTCAAGATATTTCTTTCATGAAACGATTGAGTGAAACAAAATATTGCAACTTATTCATAGTAAACCATTGGCCACACAATGTTCTGCTTCATTATAATTTATGTCTTGGTGCATTGTATAATGCCTATCCATGGGACATATTGCAAATGGATTAAAGCCACTGCCCTCATGCTGAGTTAGCATTTGCAGTTTGAGAATGAATTCCCTGGAGTAGAAGGATTATGAGAACATGAAATTGGCACACTGGTGCAAGGGGAAAAAAACTCACCTTGAGGTCTTTGCAGGGTGAAGAATTTCATAGCCTCTGTACATTAAACACCTAGTATATACACCACTAAGTTGTTTGGCGTTTAAGCTCCTATGCAGGGCCCTGGTTGACTTCATTGGGGATGGATGTTTATACAGAGCCCAGGGTCTTCTGATCAAAACCTTAACATTTTGCCTACACTTCCCAGGACCTTACCTACAGCATCAAGAACCACTGACTGCCTGCTGACCTGATCCGTAAAGGAATGGAAAACACACTTCTCCTCTGACCTCCTGGCATCACTGTCTGACTTTGCCTTCCCATCGAAATTAAGATTGTATTTCTTTGCACACAAAGGTTGTCTTCACTTTTCAAATATGCTATGGAAAATTAATAAATGAACCACTAAGGCCCAACTCTCACTATTGACCAGTGGGGCACAGAAATGCCCGTTGTGCTTCATGAGTTTAATGGTGCCCAAGTCCTAACTGGCCATCAGAGAACCATGGCTGAGTAAAGGCATGTGATATCTCTCCATGATTTTTTAAATTTTATTTTATTAATTTATTCAGATTATAACTAATTTGTTATCCCATCACTTGTATCCTCCCTTTCCTCTCTCCCTTATACTTTTACCCTAATCCCCTCCCCTAGGTCTATGACTCATATTCTCTGAGTCTGCATTGAAAACGAACATGACATGTTTAAAACTATTCTTGTAGCTGGGTTGTGGTTGGCACATGTCTTTAAACTCAGCACTTGGGAGGCAGAGGCCAGAAAATATCTATGAGTTCATGGCCAGCCTCGTCTACAGACCAAGTTCCAGGACAGCTAGGGCTCTTCAAAAAAAGCCTGTCATGGGGGTAGGGGTGGGGGTGGGAGTTGGGAAAAGAACAGAATAGCTCTTGTAAGTGAGTTCTCTTTGCAAGATAACTGCAAATTGTTCTGTCTGGCCCCTTGGCTGGGAGTTATGAAAGCACTCAATCACAGTGGATACAAAGTGCTCAAATGATCTTCAGAGACAATGAAATAACTGTTGGAGTTTGTTTTCTTGACTTTCTTTTTTTTTTTTTTTTTTTTTTTTTTTTATTAATTTATTCTTGTTACATCTCAATGTTTATCCCATCCCTTGTATCCTCCCATTCCTCCCCCCCCATTTTCCCATTATTCCCCTCCCCTATGACTGTTCCTGAGGGGATTACGTCCCCCTATATATTCTCATAGGGTATCAAGTCTCTTTTTGGCTACTTGCTGTCCTTCCTCTGAGTGCCACCAGGTCTCCCCCTCCAGGGGACATGGTCAAATGTGAGGCACCAGAGTATGTGAGAAAGTCGTATCACACTCTCCACTCAACTGTGGAGAATATTCTGACCATTGGCTAGATCTGGGAAGGGGTTTAAAGTTTACCTCCTGTATTGTCCTTGGCTGGTGCCTTAGTTTGAGCGGGACCCCTGGGCCCAAATCTGCCTATCATATTGTTCTACTTGTAGATTTCTAGGACCCTCTGGATCCTTTTATTTTGCTGTTCTCCCATGCGTCTCTCATTTAGAGTCCCAATAGGATGCCTTCCCCTCTGTCCCAGTTTCCTGGTAAGTGAAGGCTTTCGTGGGACATGCCCCTTGGGCTAGTATGCAGATATAAGTGAGTATATACCATTTGATTCTTTCTGCTTCTGGGTTAACTCACTCATTATGATCATTTCTAGCTCAATCCATTTATCCACAAATTTCGGGAATTCCTTGTTTTTAATAGCTGAGTAGTATTCCATAGTGTATATGTACCACAGTTTCTTTATCCACTCTTCTACTGAGGGACACTTAGGCTGTCTGTCCTAAAAAGTTAAAGTTAATGCATTAAAAGTGGGTATATGTTTAGAGTCCCATGAGGATGTCCTCCCCTCTGTATTGAGCAGCGTGTTGTTCTTTATTTTCTCACCTTTCCTAGTGTTAGAAGTGAGCTTATTTCATTTTAAGCCATGGAGTTTTAATAGGGGATTCTTAAGGCTCTAAGCATCAGAACACTTGGCTTAAAGTTAGATAGGTATCTATGTAACCAGGTAAGTGTGGATAGAAATGTGTACAAAGGCATGTAGCAATGATTAATGAAGAAAGGCCATGGACTTGAAGGAGAGCAAGAAGGGGTATATGAGAGAGTTTGGAAAGAGGAAACAGCCAAGAGAATGATGTCATTAAATTATAATCTCAAAAATCATATATGTACACACACATATATAATTAAGATGCTGTTACTGGATCAGAAATTTAAGCATGACTGGCTGAGATTTCTAGGGTTCACTTTACCTTTCCTTATGTGCTTTCCCCTTATGTGCCTCACACTTCTGCTTAATCCATGCACAAGGGGAACAAGGTTGCCCAGAGGACAATCTAATCTGTGTCTGATCCTATGTACCAGGAATGCTACTGATGTGCAGCTTGGTATTCTTGTGGGATTCCTAACATGGGAGTGTGGGCTGCCTCTGACTCTGTGGTCTGCCTTTGGGACCCCTTTCCTCTACTGGGTTGCCTCAGCCACCCGTGATATAAGGAGATGTGCGTAGTGTTGTGAGAACTTGATATGCCAGGTTTGGTTGATATCACTGGGAGATTTGCCATTTTCTGAAGGGAAACTGAGGAGGAGTGTTTCTGGGGGAGAGGACAAGCGAGGAAAGGAGGGAGAAGAGTGTGTGGCTGGGATGTGAAAGAAAGAAACAAAAAAGAAGAAAGAAAGAAAAAATGTGTGTGTGTGTATGTATGTATGAATGTATGTATGTATGTATTATCTGTGTATTTATCCTTGTAGTAGCCAGGCTGGGTGCCACTGACCATACACAGCTGCAAAGAAACCTGATAATAAAGAATGCCAAAGGTTGCTGAGGGAAATAACAATTCATTACTTGTGCTGCAGATGTTGAACTGGCAGGAATAATTGGGCTCTGTTATGAATGAAGACAAATGAGCATTAAGACTGCAAAGGAGGGGTTAAGACTTGATGCCACTCGCAGTTAGAAAGTCAGTGTGTTAAAGAAATATCAGCATTTCCTGTCTTTTTTCTCATAACACTGGAAATTTTCATGTAAAATACCAACAAGCATTTCCATGAAACATCTCATTCTCAAATTTCAAAGACAGCATCAAGTTACACTAAAGGGTGAAATAAAACAGTATACTAGATGACTCTGAAATGCCTTGATTCCTCCCCAAGATTCCCTCAAAGAAAAAGGTCTGCAAAAGTCCAAACTTTCTCTTCGAATTACAGTAATCCCAGTGAGAGCTAAATGGCATTTGGAGAATTTGTTCTAGTGTTAAGTATGGTTTCTATTCTGAGGAGCAGATTGAGATGTGTTTCTTGATAGTTAGGAACAGACCTTGGGGGCTTCTCAAGCCACTGTGTTAAAATATCTGTAGCTGTGCACACTCCTGAAAACCTTGTACAGCAGAGCACTCTGAAGTTGGCTTTGGTGGTCTGATGCATTTGACCTGGTTTCATTTCAAGTAGTCACTGTGTGTGTGTAGCATTACGGTGCCAGCTCCCTTACCTCTTGTCTTATTCTCTTCTCCCTCTGTTCCTCAGTCCCTTTTCCGCTACCTCCCAATCCTCCCTCCTTTCTTTCCCTCCTGTCTCCCTTTGATGGAGAGATACAGTCTTGCTACCTGGCTGGCCTGGCACTTAGAATACAGGTCAGGATGGCCTCCCAACTCACTTCGATCCTTCTGCCTCAGAGCCCCGAATTCTTGGTTCGTAAGCATGAGCATCCACACTTGGCTTAACTGTGTTTTCTTTAGTAATAACAGGAACCGCTTAGATTTAAGTTCCTCTCCAGGCTCATATTTGAGCAACAAAAGACTGTTAATTTTTAATAAAGAGGTACATGTTTCAGAAAATCCAAGAGAAGTCCTGATCACTTATTTTTAACAGAACTGGGAAAGTAAAGAGGGTCTTCTATAAAGCAAAGACAGTTTGCTTCTCTGTCTTTTGCTGTCCATCTCATTGCCTAGCTTCTTAGGTTTTAGTTGTAATTTCTGGAGATAAACCATAAGATTTACTGACACATAAATAACAATATTGAAGAATAGTAAGACCTACCCTACAGCCAGAGGTCTTATTTAATTCCTGTCAAATTAACCAGTACATCCCACTTTAAGTTGCATCTGTATTTAAATATGTAGCACACTCTCTTCATATTATTTCCTCCCTTTCTTTTGTATCTTCTTTAGATCGTGACACACTGTAGATGTCACACTCTGATTTCATCCCTGTCAGCATTATTATTTTAGGATTCCTTTCTTTTAGGGCATATTTTCCTCATCAACACAGATATTTCAATATGGAAATGTTACTTTCCTTTAGCTTTCTGTTCTTAAAATATTTTATGCATTAATTTCCCTCCTCATCTCAATATATGAAAGCAATAATAGGAGTAATTAATGTTTTGCTATTTTACTTCTAGTATATGCAGAATCGTCATTTGATTATCAAATCCACCCAGGATCTGTAATTAGGCTCCACTCTGTTCACAGCTGCTCTCTTCTCCCCTATGATAATATGTGTTCCTTTCTTTGGAGCTGTTGTTTTCCAGTGTGTGTGATGTACACTGCTCAGAGTGTATCTTCAAATCAAATGTGGCTTCTCTTTCTATCCTCTAGAAGAAATACTCTATTGTGATTTGCCACAAAAAATGGTGCTTTTAGTACCCATGCTATTTTGTGATGGTGAATGCTGTAGGCAGCTTTGTCAATTCAGTTGTCACTGTCACACTAGGCTTTCCAGATGTTTGAATAAAGAAATGGTATGCAATGTCAGGCCAAGGATGCATTTTTAAAACCTCATTCTTCATATCCAAACACATACAATACACACACACACACACACACACACACACACACACACTTTTGCTCTTTAAAGTAAGAATGATTTGGGGGATGGGAAGGCATGGAGGATCCACAATTAAGAGTGCATTCTGCTTTTGAAGAGGACCTGAGTTCCATTCTCAGAATCCTAACAAGGCTGCCCACAACCATTACATCAGCCTCTAGGTTGATCCCTAGCCTCTGCTTTCCAAAGTCATCTCCACTCACATATATGTACCCCACTCCACTCACATGTATGTACCCCCACTCACATGTATGTACCCTCCACTCACACATATATACCCCCTTCCACTCACACGTATGTTACCCCCCCCATCCACACACACACATGGAAAGGGAGAGAGAAAGGGCAGGTGGAGGGAGAAATGAAGACAGAGAAGGAGGACAAAAACAAATTTCTCTTAAGAAAAGACAACATGACTTAACAAAACAGTCGGTAATGATAAATTGACTACCCATCTCCACTCATGAAAAAGAAAGGAACACTCCCAGGATGCCTTTCGTGATTGTGAATGTTGCAGAACTACACCCGAGTGTTCAAACTACAACAGGGTTAATACTCCAAGATGACATATACACATTATGCACACATAAATGATTACATATGGTTAAGCGGCTGATACGTAATGAGGATACGTCTATTTTATGCTTGGCCTAGTATTGGAATAAGTCTGTTTTTAAAAAAGAAGTTGAATGACATATAGCAAGATTTTACTTAAAACTAAGCTTTAGTATAATGTCTTCTCACATTATGCTCATACATTCACAAAGCAACAATAAAGCTGAGGGAGCGACTTGGAGATGATCCAATACACTGTCTGCTTATAAAATATAAGACGGTGTAGTTTATCACCAGAATAAAGAATATCCTGGTATGTGTTGGAAAAGATCTCTCTCCTCCTCTCTCCTCTCCTCTCTCCTCCTCTCCGCTCTCTCTCTCCTCTCTCTCTCTCTCTCTCTCTCTCTCTCTCTCTCTCTCTCTCTCTCTCTCTCTCTCTCTCTCTGTGTGTGTGTGTGTGTGTGTGTGTGTGTGTGTGATGGAGGACACAGATACTATTCAATGTTTCTCTATAAAATAATGCCTTGTCAGTAATTATGGAAAGTACAAGGCCACAACCAGGGTGCACTCCCCTCATTTCACACCCTCATAGTCAAAGCGTTCCTCCGCAGTGTTACTTCTTGGTACCAAAAAAAGGCACGCACAATAAACTCAGATAAAAATTACTGCAATTATATCTGCTTTTCATGCCCTCAAATCAAGTTTGCATATAGGATCTTGATAGTTTCCTCTTTAATTCACTGAAATGAATTTTTGATAATTGTTTTCTTTAAGAAAAGCCACTCAAGTATTTGACATTCCCAGGGAGGAAAAGAAACATTTTAGAAAATCAGCTTAACAGTTCCTGTAGAGACTTTGATGGGCACGTTCAACCCATCTCATTTGAGAAGAGGTTTAAATACTTTGTTTAAACTTTGTAAATTAACGTTAAAAATCACCATCATACTGAAAGACAAAAATAAAGTCAGGATGGAAATCCCTTTCTAAATGAAATAAGCTGTGGCCCATTGAAACAAAATGAAGCTAGCTTAGCGATGAGGTTAGGATCTTCAATTTGTAAAGCACCAATCGTAATTCTTAATCCTGAAACAATTGCTATGTTAGACCTCAGTAGACCTCAGGCACTCAAGAGCCACTAAAAGTCATGAGGAAAGAAGAACATGGTCACATATGAACAAACCGTGGCACAGTACAGAATACTACACATAAAAATCAATGGCCTAGTGCATAAGCCCTATGGAAAAATAAATGGCTGTACTAGTGGTGGTAGCATCAACAGTAGCATTGATGTGTGTCTTAGAAAAGTAAGGTATAATTCCCACTAGTAGCATGGAGAAAATGAACATCAAACTTGGGGAAATGTGTTGAAACAAATACAGAAAAAGACACACATATAGCCAGAGACATCAAATAGTCACTCTTAGTCATAGACAAGAGTGTAGGGAGTAGTGTGATTAAATTAAGCATGTAAGCATTTAAGGAATTAGTGTCAATGATCTCTCATCATAGTGGCCAGGGCTACAGACACTGCCATAGTTTACTAGACTCCTTGAGAGGTGGTGGTTTTTGGTCTGCTTGATTTCAGATGTGCATGTCTAGATGCAGGGCTGAAAATCTCACTCAAAGCCTGGGATGGCAAAGTGTTTTCAATGATGTAGTTAAGAACAGATCGCGGAGTTCTTGGGCAGGAGGGCTATGCAGTCCCACAGGGCCCCATGGGTGGCTTAATAATCTGTGGTTAACATCATTCCATTTCTGATAATTATACACACATGTTGTATCTGCTTCTCCTCCTCATCAATCATTTGCTATGGCCTATGAGCATGAAATCTGGCTGAGTTCAGCATGGCTCAAGGTGAGCTAAAGGAGAAGTAAGCAGCACTCTTGTGGACAACCACTCAAAGAGCAGACTTTCTCTTCAAACTTTGACAGCACAAAGCAAGTAATGTCATTCTAAGTGAAAGAAATTAATAGGTTTTTCTAGGATGCCTTTTTTTTTTTTTTTGGCCATATTAATTCCTGAAAATGTAGAGAGATAAGAATAGAGTAAGGAACCTGCAGTTTGTTCAGCATCAAGTCTTACATATTCAATGAGAACTGATGAAGGAGTCAATAAAATGCAAAAGTAACCAAATATAAGTGTAGGTGTGATAGTTTTGTGCAACATCACAGAATTCTGATCATAAAAAACATATCCACATACAAAGACACAGGGTATACGCTGTCTATATATTTAATGTCAATAGTTCTGTATGAATTAATTTGCTTATTTTTTGCATGTAAAAAGGATAATGTAAAACTCATGAAAATAACCTAAAATTTAACCTTCTCACAACACAATAAACAATATAGTTGAATGAATGATCAGGACAGGTTTCAATATTCTAGCTACTTTAATTGCACCTTTTTTTCTGCTGTTGCACATGGGGCCCCACTTTCATTTTGCACTATTTGCTGTAACTATGTAGACAGAGCTTTGTGCCTTCCATGGGTGCCTGAGATGATCGTGACCTCTGATAATGGTGGATGTCACAGAGAGTAAGTTTGTTCCACAGAGCCTTGGTTAAAGTGTGAAAAACGAGGTGAGACCTATGAGAGATGATCACTAACACTACAGAATAGTGAGACTAGAGACCTTCAGTAAGGGAGTGCAAACACAAGAGAAGGGAAAGAAAAAATGATTACAGGAGAGTAAATCTAATGGCAGTGCTAGTGACTCAAAAGGGAAAGGCAAAGAGAGAGGTTGAGAAAAGACTTTAAATGTTGAAGTCTGCATGAATGGCTACAGTCCTAACAAAGAAATAGGAAGTCAAAGGTTTCCACCTTATACATGTTAAATCAGTAATAGGAGAGAGAGAACAGTCATGCTCCTCTGGCCTGATGGACACTGTTATAGAACCGAGGGAAACCCTGACTACTGTCTGAATATGGAGGGTCTCTGTAGAATGAAATAAACTCTTAAAAGAAACACAGTACTAGTTAAAGGAAAGCAACTCATCAAATCCTAAGTCTTGACCTATTATCCAAGGCTGAAAAGCCAATGTAAAATGAGAAGGCAGTGTGTGTTGCCCAAGGCACAGGAAAGCTCAGATGGAAGCACACAGAAAGAGAAGCCTGAAAATTACATTACTTGGGAATATTTGAGCAGAACATGTTGGTATGTCACAGATGAAATAATGTGAGAAATTATAGAAATATCCTGGATTTTCAAATACTCATTTACAAGCAATCACAGAATAAGCAACTTCAGGACAGTGTCTTTTAAGACAATGTCAAACTGAAGACAACTTAAAGACTAATTTTATAAATATCTTGTGTTTACAAGATTATGCCTTATTTCTATGATGTATGTTGGTAAGAGTAGACTTAAATGGAAAAGATGTGAGCAGGACTTACAAAACAAATACTATCCATCTTTTGGGTGCTTAAACAGCACATGTGTGGATAAACAGAAGAATTATGATGCATGAAAAACACATCATCTTCCCCTGCCTAGGAAAACAAGAATAAGCAAGCACATACTTTGATGCCCTCAGCAAGCATGTAAAATCCTACTGACAACTAAATATCAAAAGGATCAAAAAGTAACCTATGAAAGAAGCTAATAACCCAACTTCTAATTTTTTACTTTGTTTATTCCCCGGTGCTTTATATATACCTCAATAAAGGAAAGGAAATAGAGGAAATGGAAAGGTAAATAATACAGGATAGTGTTAGGTACTGAACAGGATTAAAAGTGAATTAAAAATAGATGCAGCCTCTCCTCAATCGCAGGACTATGTAAACAGGGCAAAGATGCTACATTCAGTTGTATCTGGTTAGGAACTCCGGCTGTAAAGTTTGGCAGTTTCAGGGAGTTAAGGCAATGACTCTAGTGGACAAGAAACACAAGAACACGCGCGAAAGCCACCAAAAGAGAGATCAAAGACATTTCTCGTGGGCTGCTATATTTCAACTGCCTGGGACACCCGCCCTTTAAGCTTTTTCAAGATACACTGCCCTTACAAACGAGGATGTCTCTTCAAATCACCTAAGACTATGAGCATCCACAACAATTGACCTTACTCACACCTTTCTTGTAGCTCTGTCATATTTCCTGCTGGTTCTGTCTTAGTCCAGTGGGTGCCTGATTCCAAGCACATCTCCTACTCAAACTATGCCCTTCTGAGTGTCTACAGAGGAAGCTGTCAATAAATATTTCCCGATTCACTGAAGGAGTAGGGAGATGCTCTATAAACACACAGAGAGAGGAGATTCATGTCTCCTCTACTAGTTTAGGACAGCCATTAAATTAAATTGAGTACTGAATATATGATTTGTGCAAAACAAGAATGACAGTGAAAGTGCTTGCAGAATTCAAAATACATCCTTTGTAGCTGAAGTGACTTTTTACTTTGATAGACATAAAGTATTACAAAAAAAAAAAAAGTATTGTAGGTCTGGAGATGCAGCTCAGCTGGCAGGGCCCTTGCCTGGCATACGTGAGGCTGAGTGCTCAGTCTGCAGCACTCTACCACACAGGATGCAGTGGGGCTTGCTGGTTATCTAAGTCGCTCGACAGTTGGAAAGAGGACAATACAAGTTCAAGGGTACTCTTGGATACACTGTCTGTCCCAGGCCAGCCTATTGCTACAAGGGATATTGCCTGAAAAATATATTACATAAGTTTACAAGGCTATATGCAGGTTTAATTATCTAGTAGATATAATTTTAAAAAGCACAACATTCTATTCCATATTCTAAAATTAGTCCTATAGAACATAAAACTGAAATAATAAAAATGGATTAAATAACCTTATAATCTAGAGACTTCAACTCAAATTATATTTTGACTAAACCTGTACTTTAAATAGTATGAACAAAATGAGTATACAGGTTGTTCTGACAAAAAGGTTGTCCTTTGGGAAATATCCAATAATTGAACTTCTACTTAGAATTATCAGTAAGGTTACAGGTTTGCGTGGCACTTGAGACATTTGTAATGCTAAGAAACAATTGTCCATGTGGCACTGTCATTGCATGAAATCCCACGATGGTTACCTCACTCTTATTTGAGTTTTGGAGAGTCATACATTGGTTCGGTTGTAATTGTTGAATGAACGAGAAGCAACAAAGACATAATTTCTACTCACAGATTTTTCATTCTAAATTCTCTCATAGTCACTGCAGGCTGAACTGATGAGGTTGATGTGCACCACCCGCCCATGTACTATGTGATTCTAGGACGGAAATGCTTACCCACTCCTCTGCCAATTGCAAAGGCATTGCATCTGCCACCCGATAAAAACAGTGCCACTAGAAATGCTCTGTAGGGTCTCAAGTCTCTTCTTGGTAACCTGCTGTCCTTCCTCTGAGTGCCACCAGGTCTCCCCCTCCAGGGGACATGGTCAAATGTGAGGCACCAGAGTACGTGAGAAAATCATATCCCACTCTCCACTCAACTGTGGAGAATATTCTGACCATTGGCTAGATCTGGGTAGGGGTTTAAAGTTTACCGCCTGTATTGTCTTGGCTGGTGCCTTAGTTTGAGCGGGACCCCTGCGCCCAAATCTGTCTATCATAATGTTCTACTTGTAGGTTTCTAGGACCCTCTGGATCCTTCTACTTTGCTATTCTCCCATGCGTCTCTCATTTAGAGTCCCAATAGGATATCCTCCCCTCTGTCCCAGGGTTAGGGTTAGGGTTACCCTATGAGCATATACAGGGGGAGGTAATCCCCCTCAGGAACAGTCATAGGGGAGGGTAATAATGGGAAAATGGGAGGGAGGGAAGAATGGGAGGATACAAGGGATGAGATAACCATTGAGATGTAACAAGAGTAAATTAATTAAAAAAAAAAAAAAAGAAATGCTCTGTAGTGCTCTTGTCATCAAGCTTTCTGCCGTGAAAATGCCTTGCCACATAGACGTTACTGAAGGAAGGCTACATAAAAATTGCATACTTTAATTTGTATTAAAGTAATATGTGAAGCAGGCTCACGAAAAATATGCAGTAGAGTCTCCGTACCTCTTAGGTTTTGCAAATAACTGCTGAGATAACGAAACAGTCAGCAAACAGACCAATCATCTTTTTTCTGGCCAGAAGCGTAAGAAGGAGCTGAGGTTCAAAGATCCTGAAGTCTTGTCCCAGGACACCCAACCCAAAAAGCCACACCAGAAAATTACAACCCACTTGCCCTAAATCATTTTTCACTACAGTGTATCAATCATTTTCTCATCTATTTAAAAAAATTGCTGAATTATAATATACACCCTTCTATGATTTATGATCACAATATGGCATTCAATCAATTCACAACAGGTCAGAAAGCAAAATTCAGTTCCCCCAGGTGGCATCTTTTCTATCTCCAACCACTAACCTCTTTTATCTCAAAGAAATCATTATCTTAAATGTATAATTAGGTACAAATAGGACCAAAAATAGAGTTGTTTTTAATGTTTTTGCTTATTTTGGAAGGATGAGGGAAATACATCCTTCTTTGAATGACTTGTATCTTTTTAAGTTATTGCATTTAGGCAGTTTATTTCCTATAGTCTACAATATTCCCCTGTTTTAATACACCATAATTTCTTCATGCATTACAATATTGCTAGGTATTAGGGCTTCTAGTCTAATCCTTTGTCTATACAAGCAATATTATTCTGTATACTTTTGTCATCTGCAGGCAAATATCTTCATACACTTTCTGCTGAACATATGGCTAGATATTAAAGTACTTTGTCACACACACACGTGTGTGTGTGTGTGTGTGTGTGTGTGTGTGTGTGTGTGTGTGAAAGACTGTGATTTATGTCCTAGTATGGTTACTATTTCTGTAATGAATCACCATGAACAAAGCAACCTGGAGTGGAAAAGATTTATTTGTCTTACACTTGTACATCACTGTTCTTCACTGCAGGAAGTCAAGACAGGAATTTAAACAGGTCAGGAACCAGCAGGCAAGGGCTGATACAGAAGCCATGGGGGAACACTGCTTACTGGCTTGTTTAGCCAACCAGCAGGGGTGACCCTACTCAAGATGGGCTGAACCCTCCTCCATAAATCACTAATTAGGAAAATGCCCTACAAGCTTGTCATCAGCTGGATCTTATGAAGACATTTACTCGGCTGAACCTCTCTCCTCTCTGATGACTGAGTCAACTGAAACAGCATAACTTCTTATCAAACCTGACACACAAAACACAACCCTTTCCAATTAGAACCTTTCCTTTTAAATTTATCACCAATGTGGCATGTTAATATTAATATCATAATATAAAACATAAATAACTTTAAATGTTCTCATCTTCACAAATTCAAACACACTAATAGTTCTCTTTAAAACTGCAAAATTTCTTTTGAAAGTTGAAAGTCCCTTAACTGTGGGGTCCTTTAAAAAAATAATAAAAATTAAGTTAAGTACTTTCTTACCTCAAGAAGAAAGGAACATTTACAATCAGGTCAAATCAATACCAAACTTCAGTGGTATAATTTCTGGGGTCCACTCACAAACTTCTGTGCTCCTCCAAATAGTTTGAGTAACTTCTCTTGTTCCATCCTCTACAACACATATAGCTTGTCTTCTAGGCTCTGGCTTAGCTCCACCCCACTGCTGTTGCTCTTCTCGGTGGCCATCCCATGGTACTGGCATTTCCAAAATCCTGAGATCTCTTTCTGCATGTGGGCAGCACTTTCACGAAAGTCTCTCCTGGGTTCTCTTTGTGGTCCCAAGCTTCAACTTCTCCTCCTGGCCCCTTTAGTAATGGGGATTCAGCTGCTACTGAGATTACACATTCACCAGTGGCCCACCCTAGTCTCTCACAGTGCCAAGCTTCAGCTGTTATTCATGAACCCTTCATAGCTCCAAATCAGCAGTGCTTGGAACTCTAACACATTACCAAGTTAGGAAGCCAGAGCAAGGTACAAACTTGGCCACATCTGAAATAGCCTTTATGTGATGACTCTCTGGAAACAGTTCTCAGAAAATTTCACCTCAGTGACTCTGGTCTCTTCTTATCCACCACTAATTTCTCAGATTAATTTACCAGCATCAAGTATCCCAGCAAAGCAAAGGTTTCCTTTCAAAGATGCTGGGGTTTGTTTGTTCATCCACAGCTTGCTCTTCAACCCCAGCTGGCCAGACCACAGATTCTTAATTAAAAATAGCAAATATACAATGGCACACATAGTTTTAAAGTATCTCTCAATCTTCCCTCTAGAGTTTTACAAGCCAAACCTCCTGCATTTCTCTCAACACCCTTTTCTTCCAACCTGCCACAGAACAGTTCGCCAAGCTTGGGACACGCAATGGCTTTTCAAGCTCAAATTTCTAAAGTCCTTCCACGATCCTCCAAAAAACAACATCATCAGGTCTGTCACAGCAATAGTCCAATCCAAGTACCAATTTCTGTCCTAGTTAGGAAATAGGACCAATTTAAATCCTATTGCTGCGACAAGTCACCATGACTGAAGCAACTTGGGGAGTGAAGTGTTTATTTGTCTTAGTCTTCCACATCACAGTTTATCATCCAAGAGAGTCAGGACAGGAACTCAAACAGGGCAGGAACCTGGAGGCAGGAGCTGATGCAGAGGCCATTGATGGATGCATCTTTCTGGCTCGCTCCTCAGGGTTTGCTCAGCCTGTTCTCTTTTAGAACTCAGGACTGGCAGCCTAGGGGTGGCACCACCCAAAATGGGCTGGACCCTTGCCATCAATCATTAATTAAGAAAATGCCATACAGGTTGCCTATGGCTGAATTTTTTTTTTTTTTTGAGGCATGTTCTTAACTGAGGCTCCCTCCTCTGATAACTCTAGCTTATGTTAAATTGACATAGAACTAGCCAGAACAATTCACTTCAGAAAACACTGCCAGGCTATTGTACAACACAACTTAATCTATTCATTGACCTGATGTCACTGTTGAAGAGAACAGTCATGGAACACTAAAGATTCGCTGAATACCTATTGTATTGCAAAAGGCATATTACTTCCTAAGAAGCAAAAGTAGCAGACATACAACCAAAGAAATGAAAAAAAAAAAAAAAAAAACAAATCCAATATTTTCATTACTATTATACAGTAGTAAGATTTTTCACCATGGTAGAGTGGAAGAGGCCTCTAATGTTATTGGGAAAACCTGAGCTTCAATCCAAATCTGCAGGACAAAGTTAATAAACAGACCATTAAAAAAACACCTCAGATAATCTCATTGTTTTGCTTCGACAGCCTACACATTTTCTTGTTCAGAATGACTACCTATAAGGAACATTGTGAACAGTTAATAACTGAGAACTCAAGTCTAGGGACATGCCAAAGTCAGCTACCATTAAAACAATACTGGGACTATCACATCAGAAAGGAAAGAGTCCTCCAGGGAGAGGAACTTTATGAACAATGTTGCCAGCATTTCAGTATCCAGTGTGCTCCAGGTAAAAATAACTAAATAAAGTAAATTAAAAAAAAAAAAAGAAAGAAAGAAAACTACTAAGACAGAACATTTTGCAGATTTTACAGTTTTATGAGTGGGCAGTTTCTGGGTGACAGAGACAGCTCATAAGCCAAGAGAGTGAGCCTTGGAAGTCATGCTGGAACAGGAAAGGACAAGCTTTAGTAAAAGCCTGGCTCTGCAACAGCAAGGGTTAATTTCAATGGTGTCAGCAAGGGAAAAAAAGGATATCCAATGATGCCAATTACTCAGAGGAGGAGGAGGCAGATGAACTGGAAAAGACCTTACAGAAGCTGTTAAAACCCCAGAGCTTGGTCAAACCCTATTTTTGGCAGCTCTGGTAACAAGAAGAGAAGTTTAAGGTCCAGAGATGCAAGGGAAAACAGCAGGAAGATATGTGCAAAAAAACCATGTAGAACAGAGGAGCAGGATAGAGAAGCCACCAGCGAAGGAAAATTGTTCCCATCCCTGGGCAACATTTGATGGAGGAACACTGCTCTCCTTTATGAGTTCATCCATTACCAGAGACTCTGCCATCTTCCCCAGCACAGAAGACTCTGTCTTCATCAAATGCATTATACGCAGTACATAGAAGTGACATGAGATTTCTTGAGTCAACAAAGGATCTCATGTGACCCACCCCACCTTTTCCTTCAGCCATTCTATGCATGATTAGCTCCTCCCATGGCCAATATCTTGATTTGGGCAGAGGGAATAGTGAAGTGTCTCACTTGCAAATCCTAGAGATGCTGGGAACCGCTCCCTGAGACTGGTGGCCTTTTCACCTTTAAATAGCATTGGCACAGCACAGCAGTTGTCTATTCTACAATCTTCCAATCTTCCTTTGACGATCCAGAATATGACCAAGAACTACTTATGCGCTCTGCTCAGAGGTCAGCATTCTGCGACTGCACTGAATGGCATGGGCCATGAGTGTTATGAGTTGTCAGAAGGTTGCGATGCATGAAGAACACAGAGGAGTCCAAGTTTAACTCCTACTGTCACACAACTGATGGCATCTACCTCATCAACACAGAGCACAAGGTATCTGACAGAAATGATGGCTCTGCTGGACATCTTCAAGAAGTCATCGCTTAGCTAGCCTGCAGTGTAAAGCTTATGGATATCAGAGCGGTCAGCATAATGTATCACTGTGGGTCTTGTTGCTGGTGGCACTACTGAACTGAGACCCCATAGCCACAAGCTTCCTGCTGCATACTGTGTTTCCAGTATAACAGAGGCCACTGACAAGAGTCGCCCACTCTGTGACACTCCCAGTGGATGCTATTAATAGCTCAAAATCTCTCTTGTGAGACATTGACAGATCAGAGAGGCTTGGAACTATCTCCCTTCTCCTATTCCAGGGTCCACAGGTTCACAGCTGCTGTCTCTGGGCCGACACTTTCATCCATTTTATCTTAACATCTTCAAAAGCTACAACCCAAACTCTATATATGAAAAACTACTCCCAAAAGCAAGGAAAAACAGAACACCAGAGAGGAAACTGGAATAGCGGAGTTGGGAGGTAAAGTACCAGTGAGAAAGATGAAATGCTCCACAAGGGACAGTGGAACACTGAAGGACTTGGTTCAAGAATTTTGACTTTATTTCACAGATTATGAAGAGAAAGCGTTGAGAAAAATTATGACAGCAACAGCTTACACTGCACTGTTGGAAGTGTGGGGAGAAGAAAGCGTGTGGTGATGGTAAGAAAACATTTTAATTTTTTGTTTGTTGGCCAATTAGATGCAGATGGTATTTCTACCAAGCAGGTACAACAGAGAAGGAAAAAAGGTGATATTCTTCTAGAATTTTCATCTCAACTCTATCAAGCCCCAGACACGTCACTTTTGATTAGCTTCTCTGCTTCTCTTACTCGCCTGCTCCTTGTTATTTTAACTAAAAAACAGATTTTAATTAAGCCTAAAGGTTTTCCAGTATCCTTCGTAATAAAGTGTGGTGATGTGCTGGATCCCTAAACTATAATATTTGTGAGTACCGCCTATATTTTACAGGTCACCCTATCCTAATATGGATGTCCATGTATTCCACTCCCTACTCCTCACTCATTAATACATAAAGAAATGCAATGCTGATGGCACAGTTTTACCATGTGAAGAAAGGCCACACACACAACTGTACACAACAGAGGGGCGATCCCTTCCCATTTGTGTGAGTGTTTATACACGTGTGTGTTCAAGACAGATAAGCATGTACACGCACAGGGGTGTGTGCTTGTAAAGGCCAGAAGACAATTTTGGGTGTCATTCCTTGAGTGCTTTCCACTTTGAGTGCAGATATACGGTCTCTTAACTGGCCTGGGACAAACAGGCTAGGCTGGCTGTGCAGCAAGCTCTAGAAATCCACTGTCTTCACTGTTCAGTTCTGTTTTCTTTTTTATTTAAGGGTTCTGGGAATCAAATTCAGGTCCTCACATGTATATACAGTCATCCCATCACCTAGCCATCTACTGGCCCCTGTACTCTATTTTTGACTGTTCCTGGATAGCTAATGTTTTGTCTTTCTTGTGTCCCCCTTTATATTTCGCTCCTTAAAACATGTTAAATTATGTTCTAATATAGGAATATAGAAATGGATAAACCTGAAATACCCAGTGAGCCAAGGGTCAGTTTATGAAGTACCCCACCCCCAAAAAGAGATTGTCTCATAGCAGAATATGTATAACTACAAATGGCTGTTTAATAATATTGGACACAGAATCATTAACTAAAATGAGGCTTTGATCTCCTCTGCTCTCTACATTAGAACTCCGTAAAACAAAGCAAAAAGTCAGCAGGAATTGTCATATCTCACTTAAGACTACACGGGGAAGGTGAAGACTAGTGGTGGAGTGCTTCCTAGTATTTCTGAGCAGCTAGGTTTGATTAAGAGTGTCTCAAGTAATTAAAAAAATACTTACCTATATGATACTAATGGAGCATAGCAGCTTAAAAGAAGAAAGGTTATTTTCTATGAACTAGAATCACAAAATTATCTCACCAAACCCCACCTATTCCAGAGCCTGAGGTTGGAGTTGTCAGCTAAGCCTACATATTAGAAATCCACTACCTTTTCTCTCATTTCTGGTGTTAGTTAAGTTATTCATGTTATGGTATTTCTATCTAGCAACCTTGACAGACCAAGTCTGATGGACAGTATGTGCAATGTTGTCGCTCCATGAGGAGAGAAGAAAAGAAGTGTCGACTGAAAAATAAACAAAGAAGATACCACCAAGAGATCAGTTGGAAACTTTTGAGGAGAATATACAAAGGCTATAAGCAGAAGGAAGTACACACACACACACACACACACACACACACACACACACACACACACACGGGTGTGTGTGGAGGGGAGGGAACTCCTACATTCTTAGTAATGCAGTCAGAGAAGTTACTTTGCATTAAACCAAACCAAGGCAACAAATTCTACTTTAAATTTCAGTTTGATGACTATATTTTAATTAGTGGCAGGTAACTTATAGAAAATAATATATCACAAAACAAAAGCAGTGTGGCTTATACTAGAATGCTTCATGCAAGTAAGAAACAAAAAACACCCCCCACACCCTCTACAAATCAGTCAGAGTCTATTCATAAGCAGGTTTGAACAGATGCCCAAGAGGAAAGTGCAAATTGGAAACAGCTATAGTCAGATCCACTTTGTTTTATAGCTCTCGGCCACTTCTGAAATATTGCCAGTGCTCCTGGATCCCGTGCTTTTATATTAGGTCTTTGATCCTGGGGTCTTCTTCTTGAATACTAATTATTTCAACACAATGTATTATAGACAGTTTTACACTGGCGATAATAAACATGAGTTAATTGACTTCTTTTGAAAGTCAAATCATTCATTACAAATATGAACAAAATTAGTGCTTTACATAAGACAAACCATCATAGCACGTATAGTACTAAGGTTGACTTTCACCACTAAATCAAAGGCCAAATTTCCCTTGTGAACAAATATCTGTTGTTTTCTATATTTTATACACCTGTTTTTGCTATGATTTCATAATATAAATTAATTGGTAATTGCAGTAATTTATATTTACTCATATATACATTTATAATTTTGCTTATATACCTATATCACACAGATACATAGAATGTTTTTTAGAAACAACACAGTCGTTTGAAGTGTATAGGAAGAGCAAGAATACCCATGGTATTTTCTCGCTTTATAGGCGAAATAATTTGTTAAAACATTAATATGAAATTTTATTGAAGTTAAAATTAGAGGTAGGCAGAATCTTTACACATCATTGTGTCTGTCTCATTCAGAGCCACAGAAACAGCTAAAGGGGCTTGGACACCCTGGTTCCCGTCATCTCCCTTCTTACTGAAGTACTAAACTCCAGATTCGGCAAAAATGAGCCTGAGGCCAATAGTTCAGTTCTGCAGAGTATTGTGATCTCTGCACAATCACATCCGTCTCTAAACCTATCACAACTCCTCACATAAAAACTGTACTGTAGACTCCATGAGATGAGGCCATGGATTCCTTCCCATGGCTAAGGTCACTGAAGCACCGTGGTAAGTTAAGTCACTTACCCAAAGTCACACGTGCAGTCTTTCTCATATTACACATACGTATACGTAAGAGTAAATGAAAAATGACCTTTAGATTACTAAGATATGGAAGAGAGGTCAGATAGAAAGCACAGAGTAGCTGACATTTAGACTCCCAGATGGAATTTTTGAATGAGCTCTTTGACGTTATTGAAGTTACTTGTTTCAGATTGTTCCCACAGGTAATGCCGTCTCCCTAAGGGCTTGGATAATTTTAAGATTTTATTTCATACTACATTTGCAAATTAAAGGAAATGTTTGTAAAAATAATTAATTGTAAAAATCATAATTAATATTTTACATTTACTTAAACTATTAATATGTTATATATTTAAATATTCTTAATATTCAAAACCAACATGCAGCCACAATGTTATTTTCAGTTGTACTTAGGCTTGTCTGACTAAATAATCCTGGCCTAAATGGTAATATTAAAGAAAATATCTGTAGCTTTTCACAACTAGTTTTGCAAGTATGGAAATCTTTACTAGACTACTCTTTTTTAAATTCTTTTTATTATATTTGGTACATATACCCATCTACTAGGCATTTTTATATTCTTAAAAAATATCCATTCTCTTTCAGTCAATTTGGACAGGCATCTCTCTATTGATTGATAGTTCAGAAACAATGGGTTGGGTTAATCGATGACACAATAACAATAATCATGGTCAGACAAAAGCACTACAAATTTTGAACAGCAGTTGTTCTCTGGAATCCACAGTGGATTAGTTCCAGAGGGAAGACCACTTGTACACACCAAAATGTATAAAGTATTTATTGTATTTGAGTGAAATTCACGTATTTTTGCAAATAGTCTATATCATCTGTTAATTACTTCTGAAAATCTACTGCAATGGGAATTATGCAAAGTTAGTTACACATGATATTTCTTAGAAATGGTAACATGAGGAATAATTCCATGTATGATAGTACAGGCACAATGTATTTTCGTGTTTCTCATCTGCAGGTGTAGAATCCACAAATAAAAAGAGCTGATTACACTAAAATCATCAACATTAGGCAAACTTTTTAAAACACAACATAACAGAAAACAGAAAAGCAGTTTTAATAACAAAGAATGAAACAGAAGAATTTCCTCTTACATTACATACATTCAATGACCATCTTCTGTTAGAGATACACACCAGAACAGCAGAACATATAGAAGTATGCCATCCTAAATGAATGGTAAAAATCAATACATTTGTGGAAATATAACTTCAAATATCTGAAGAGATTTCCTAAGAAATACAACAGGATTCAGGAAACAACTGGCATGCTACTCAACACACTAGAGCAGTGTTTTGATTTGTTTTTTTTTAACATATACATTTATATTATTACACATATATACAATATACTACCTACAGCAAGGAGAACCAGGAAAAAATCAAGAATTATATAAATGTTACATTATTAGTGTTTTGGCTTTTTGTCTTTGACATCCTTGAAGTAAACATATTTCCTATCTCAGTGAGTCTAAAATTCTGAATGTAAACCAATATCTATCATATCTCATCATTATCAACTTAAAGCATCTATCTAGACCTAAAAACATCTTAACACCTAAACAACTAAGCTTCCTAATGCTGCAACACATTAACACAGTTCCTCATGCTGTGGTGACCCCTCAACCATAAAATTATTTTGTTGCTACATAATAATTGTAATCTTGCTACTGCTATTCATGACATAAATATCATATAGAAACAATATCTAATATGTAACCCATGGGGGTCATGTTCCACAGGTTGAGAACCACTGCACTAGAGTCATTAATAAAGATTTTTCTCTGTGACTAAGGGGAAGACAGAATTAATACACAAACCATTTACTGATCATCTCTAAACCAAGACAATTACCCGAAACCACATTATCAGATGTCAGGTCATTAGAAGATAGAGTTTTGCTCTAAGATTAAAAAAAAAATAGTGAATTCTAGCTTTTCAGCAATGGAAATACCCATCTTTATATGTAAAGTAGACCTTGAAGCCACACCCACTGCTTCTGCATGTTGGTAAATGCAGTATGTCTTAATGAATATTTGGGCTGGCTGATTTTAATCTTTCCTGTAATACTAGACTGCCATTTCCTATTTGACACTCTGTATTTTCTCATTTCTCCAAAGAAGACAGTCTGTTTTTCCTCTATGCTAAAATTCCATTCTTTACCTCCTCAAATATGAGCAAATACCCTCACTAAAGATTGTAAATAAAGAAATTCTCAAACAACATTTTTTGTGTCAGACATGTGACTCACCATTCTACCACACAGTCTTATTCCAATCTCCAGTGAACCAGTGGCAAAGAACAAGTGGGTGTTTTAAAATTTTTGTTTTGTTTGCTTGTTTGTCTGGTAGGTTGGTTTTGTTGTTGTTGTTGTTTTGTTATTGTTTTTTTGTTTTTTGAGACAGGGTTTCTCTGTGTAGCTCTGTCTGTTCTTGAATTCAGTCTGTAGACAAGGCTGCCAAGAACTCACTGAGATCTCCCAGCTCCTACGTCCCAAGTGCTGGGATTAAAAGCATACACCTCTGCCCAGATAACTGTTTTTCAACACCAATTACTGATATATTTGTTTATGAGTTTATGTCTAAGTACATATAGGTAAACATATATTTTTTCTTGATCTATTTTGTTATTGTATTACCACATTGTTATATAATTTTTATAGATGTTTATTTTACTTTTGACTAAATTATTGCCTTTGCTTATTATAAATATCTTTATAGACAGGGGGACATCTGCCTATCAATAATAATAAATCATTTTATTATTTATTATAAGAAGTACATTGATACAACCAAAATGTTAAATATTACAGGGAAACTTAGTTAATATAAATCATCATCTTAATTCTTGATTGAATGAAAGGATAAAGTCTTTAATTTCTATCACTAGTTTAGGTTCTTCACTCTATGCATATTTTTGCCTATAAAATAGTTATGCCCAGATTTTAGTCAATCCTGTATCTGATGTGGCTGGTGTACTGAACATGTAGTACTAATAGTGGGAATAATTTCACATTATGAATGTACATATAGTATATATATATGTATATATGTGTGTGTATGTGTGTGGTAAAGATTCATATACATTCATGAATGTACAGATAAACATTCAGTAACAGGAAATCGGACATGAATTTCGAAGCCACACTTACATAAAGGAGTATGTGATGAAAAAAATTCCACTTTAGAATTCATCTATTCTATGTAGCAGGAATTAGAAACCAGGACTCTATTACTAGCACTGCAGAAATACAGTACTTCCTTCCAGCACTGCCATTGCCATTGGTTTGTCATACATGCCTTTAAACTCTTTTTGCAATGACAAGCCTATATACTTTGGAAAAGCATAAATGCTGCCTCACACTGAAGAGCAGCCTCTATGTAAATTTTTCCTCATATTGATTTTCCTTTTCCATCATATTCACCTCAGAGTCAAGACACACAAAGAAAATCAATAACTGGACATCAAGGCAGCACTGTTCATACAAAGAGCTTCCTGCTGTTTTACATATCTTGTCATTTCATTTTCCTTTCCACATTCTGGACTGCTGCAAGTGGAAAGAATGCACAATTGAATAAATTAAAGCTAATATTCTCCTGCCTTTTGAAAGAGCAAAAATATAGGAACTCCAGGCAAGAGCCTCCTTTTTCTCTTTTCTGTAACTCACCAGGTTCTTTTTCCACATCAATGACTTAAGACTGCATCACCCACGGCAGCCATTGACATGATGTTGCTACCACGTCCTGTTATGAAAGGGCATCTGATGGTTTGACAGGTGAGAGATTACTGAATCTTAAAATTGGAAATGCTAAAGAGCTATGAAGCCACATACTTCAAACAACTGTGGAATCCACTCAAACTATAGCTTCCTTTAGATTTAATGCCACGTAGATTTCGATGTTCTAGTGGTTCCTCTGACTGTAAAAACTGACCATCTGCAGTTATTCACATATGAACTTATCTTTGCAGTAGACATATTTCAATAGCATTGTTTGTAAAAAAAAAAATTACATTTATTAAGCCATAGTAAATTTTGGAGTTTTGTACTAAAACATAGAGTATGTTGATATTTTCTGTTTTCCAATATTTAATGTAAATACTAATGTCTCAATACATGATAACAATAATGGGAATAAATGTTTTTCTGTCTTAAAAATATTTGATAACTGTTTGGGGAAATATGAAAAGTAGGAAGTTGTAAACATTTGGCAAACGCACACAGAAGAACACCTTTAACAATCCGTACACTGAGCAGGGCAGTGGTGGCGCATGCCTGTAATGCCATCACTCAAGAGGCAGAAGCAGGTGGGTCTCTGTGAGTTTGAGGCCAGCCTGGTCTACAAAGGCCAGGACAGCCAATGCTATCCAGAGAAACCCTGTCTCTAAACAGAAAAAAAAAGGAAGAAATACATATATTGGTTTATCTAATTCTTCTTTGAAAAAAATATGTGCATGTGGAGACATATATAAAATTATGATAAGTGCTACTAACGCAAACAATGTGTAGAATTCAATTCAAAGATAGTCTAACTCTAGAAAACCATATCATATATGTCAATTCAGCCAGTATATTCCCACATAATATTTATGTTGATTTTTAACCAAAATGTAATTTGCAGGAGCAGTATTACATTCAGTTCAGAAAGAAAGAAACCAACAAAGAAAACAGAGATGTCAATTCAGCTATGAGGTGGGAACACAGCAGGTTGGTGTTTGGGGATGCCAGTGTTCTTCAGAGCAAGGTCTGTCTGTTTATAGTAAGGTCTTCAGCTGACTGAATAGGGAACACTCACATACTGGAAAGTAATCTGGTTTACTTCATTCACTGATTTACATGGTAACCCCACATTAAAATTATACATTCACACACATACAGAGAATGTAGACTCAAACATCCTGGCACTGTAGCCCATCCTACTTAAACCATACTTTAACTGTCACATCAGCAGCCAATAGTGATAACTACTGAACAGTTGGATTCTAACGTTAGAGTGGAGTAGTTTTTCTTACAGTTTGACGACCAACGAGTAAGTAAAATAAAGATCATCCTTAAAAAGTCACTGGGGGAGCAGAGGGTTTATTTTGCCTTATAGGTTACACTTAATCATTATCAAGGGAAGCCAGAGCAGGAGTTCACGCAGGAGCCTGAAGACAGGAATTGAAGCAGAGACCCTGCTTGCTGGCTTGCTTCCAGTGTCATGTTCATGAACACAGGGCCACCTGCTCAGGGGTGACAACACATTGTCACATCAATCAATGATCAATAGAATGCCCCACAGATATGCCTCCAGGCTAACATCTGATGCAGTTCATCGAGTAATGTTCCTTTTCCTCATGTGACTCTTGTCTGTATCAAGTAGACAAAAATTAACCAGCACAAAGATAACACATTTCAGAACAGGACCAGTGACATTTTTTTAAAAAATAAATTAAATAATATTTTCAAGCACTTGGAAATATCTACACTAATTTTGTGTAAATATACAATGTATAGTTTATAGTAAAGATATAATCTTTCGTTTAACCAAAGCTCAACTCATTTTTAAAGGCATGATATCTTAAAACAGCCAAAGATCGCCTCGAGTTTGTAGTCTTCCTGTTTCTAGCCTCCCAGGTGCTAGATTGACAGCCATGGGCCACGCTTGTGGTTGACCTTTACTGTCATTACCATTGTTTTCTATAGGATTTTCTTAAGTATAGATGCCAGTAAAACAATCCAGCAAACTGTCATCTTTGGTGCCAACTCGTTGTCATAGCATAAATACAGCTAGCAGTGGCCCTTCTCAAGGAAACAAGAGGGTTTTTCTCAAGGAAGCAACAGGTTGTGGCTGAGAGGACTTAGAAGAAATGAGCCATTAGATGTCGCCCATTGATACCACTGTTGAAAATAACTGCAAATGAATAAAAAGCATTACGATATAGTAAGCTAAGTAGGACATAATTATTCATTTAATTTATTTCTATATGACTATTATTTGTATAATTGTATACTCAATGATACTTGTGTTTAGGTGCTAGCTTGTGAACACTCAGAGCCCTTGTGATCCAACTGAGCTAAACCCAGGAACTTACTATTTCCCTCTTTTTCCCTAAACATTACTAGTGGATGCCATTTAACAAAAGTAACTTAGTCTACTTTCACTCAAGCATTAACATTATTAAAACACAATGGAACCCTTGTTCAGTGTGTTCAATCTAACTAGTATCAATTCTTAGTGAGTCACCTGCCAGCTCCTTTCCTATGAATAGACATCCTGGGACAGCTTGTGAAGGCATGTGAGAAAGAGTGCAACTGGGCAAGGGAAGCTCCCAAAGAAGACTCCAAGAGAAAAACACATAGGTAAAATTGGAAGTGCAAGTTAGCACTGCATATTGACTGCTTTTTTGACCAAAGATGTGATTAAAAATGAAATTTAAAACAAAAAAATAACAAAGTTAAGATGTATTTTGGGTCATGGCTTCAGTTCTACAATCAGATGTCCCCCCCTTGCATGAGAAGGGCATAGCACAGAGGCCAGACATGGAATTCATGTCTGGTAGGCAAGAAGCACAGAAATGGAATAAACCAGTCAAGGAAAGAGTTAGCTTCAAGGGACATGTACCCAGTGAACAACTCCCTCCTATGCTTTATTTTCTTCCATGGACCATCCCAAAATCTGTCTTAACATCAAAAGTTTATAAGGGGATAAATACACTCCTCCTGAGAGCCTTTATAAATGGCCTCTAAAAATTCCAGAGTTGTGCATCACTACATTTTTCATTTGTTTTCTAATCTAGTTGAGTGACAATAATACCGATATTCAACCACTAGCTCCTTTTCTCTGTCCATGCACTACCATGACATCTCTGCACATACTGAAAGATCTCAATTTCTGGATTTTCCTGTAAATAATTTAAAGTTAATTTTTTTTAAAGTAGTTTTTTGAAGTACCCATTCTGTGGATGCTTGTGTGTTCAAACAAAAATTCAAAGAGGTTCTTAGAATTCAAACTTTTATATTCACTTCAAAAAAATACCATTACCTTCAAAGTAATCAAGAAATGTGAATATTTCTAGTATTTATGTAAATGAAAAAATGAAGAAGCAATGAAATCCAAGCTCTCTGCACTTGCTTTCATTCAATTTATTAAAGAGTTTGTCTTTTAAAAACTTTGGCAGGCAGGTGCAAAGGCTCTCTCTACAGAAAGAACGTCTAAGATCACTAATAAAAACTACAGACTTGAAAGTAAAAGTAGAAATAAAAGCTCCACATGGTCTAATTTACAGCTGTGCCCTATCTTCACACACAGCAGGGTATAAGGACTTCTCCTATTCAGAAACTTCAAATTTAGAGAGTTTTAGAGAATAGCAACTTATGTCATCAATCTCAGATCCCAATACTAGTGTTCTGAGATGATGGGGATCAGTTTGGGTAATTTAAAGGTATCTTGAAAGAAAAATAGGTATAGAAGAACAGAAACAGACATTCTCTCTTTCTTTTTCTCTCTCTCTCCCTCTCTCTCTCTCTCTCTCTCTCTCTCTCTCTCTCTCTCTCTCTCTCTCATGCACACACACAGGTACACACACACACACACACACACACACACACACACACACACACACACACACACACACAGACTCCTTCATCAATATTTTCTATCGCCCTGTCAGGACCAGCATCTGAAAACATTGGAAGAAATCTTTACATATACTATCTGTATACTTGCTTTCCCTGCTATTTTTTCTCTTTTCTCTTCCATTTTATATTTATGTCCCCTACATAGAATAGCCACACTCACACCCTCACACTGGCTACACCCTAAATCTTAATTCTAATACTTTCACAACATTCTCATCTCAAAACATATGTTATTGTTAACCTATATTTGTGTTCCCAATGCTCTGTGGCAACATTTTCTAGAGGTGTTTAGAGGCCATTCACACCTCCACCCCAGGAAAGTTCTTTGTGTCTAAAAAATTGTTCATCCCTAAAGGAAATACACATACCTTATAGGCATATGCACAGGCATACTCACCCACAGACAACCTTCTCTCTCTCCTCCCAAGCCCAAGGCTCAGGGATCACTACAAAAGAGGGAAAGAGTCTAAGAGCTGAAAGTGTTAAGTGACTGCTATGAAAAAGTGATTTTTAGACAGAGGAAGGCAGTAACCAGTTCAGTTGAACTCACAGAGGTTGGAACAGCATATACAAAACCTGTGCAATCCCAAACCAGACCAAGTCCCAGCATGGGAGGGGCACTGGGCATATAATCCCACCTCTGGCTATAGAGCTTCTGGAAATGTTAGCTACTGTGAGTTGAACACTTCCTCGGGAAAGACAACACTTGCAAAAAGATTTGAAAATCACCAAAGCTGGTCTTGAATAGATTTCAAAAAGTGAAAGAGGACACATAATTGTGTGGGTAAGGAAGAGGAAAGGAATATGGGAAGAATTGATGGAATAAATATGATAGAAATGCACAAGAAACTCCCAAAGAAGTAATAATTAAAGACACCTGTGGGAAATGAAACTCCAACTAATGGACAAATGCACAGTCATGTAGTACCATATTCTTGGTGTATGAAAACGGAAAGTATATCAACCCAAGTATGCTAAATATATGGGTTATGTGATTAGCTTCATTTAAAGAACATCATTTTCTTCCTTGTTTTTTAATTTTTCAGAACTTCAGCTCCAATAAATGTGCTCTGGTTATCTTCCATTAAGAGAACAATCTGAAGAGTCCCCAGTTAAAACTGATGGATGGAGTTGGAGAGATGGCTCAACAGTGATGACTGCTGGTGTTTAATTCCAAGACTCATGTTGGGCAGCTCACAACCAACTGTAACTCTAGCTCCAGGCAGATCTGATGCCTCTTGTCTTCCACAGGAAACCCACTCACATTCATATACCCATGCACATACACATAGTTAAGAACAAATAAATCTTTTGGAAACATTTATTGTCGAACTTAGTTAGGAATATATCTTGCGTTAAGTGTTTTGTGACATGTGAGTACACACTTTATGAATTAGAGTTTCAAAGGCAACTGGCCCCTTCCCATCTATCAAAGCCTCAGGGATTAAGCTTCATACTTCAGGGAATGACTTCATACTGCGTATGTTCTTAGAAAGAATAAAGTCAGACAAGAAAGAAGACAGGAGAGCCTGTTATATAGGAACCAGGATGGAATATTCTGCACTCGGGAACAGGCAAGTCAGGGCCTGATGTGGTAAAGAGAATGGAGTTTGTAATGAGATGGGGTAGAAAACTGGAGCGAGTAGCCATAATAAAGACACATGAAGAAGGCACAAGAAAAAAAAAAAAAAAAAAAAAAAAAAAAAAAAGCCCAAATCCAAAGAACTAAAAAATACTTCAAGCCAGTAAAGTATGTGGCATAAAGAACTACTTACTGGCTATAAGAATCAATTATCTAAAAGTGGAATGTGTTTCCCTTGAAGAATTACTTTTATGTATTTATTTATCTACTTTTCTGTTTGTTTGTTTGTTTGTTTTAGACAGAGTCTCTCTGCATTGCTCTGGCTGGCTGTCTTGGAACTCACTATGTAGACCAGCCTGGCCTCAAGCCCACGGATTCTCCTCCCTCTGCCTCCCTAGTACTGATACCAAAGATGCATGCCACAATGCCAGGCTGAGCATCATTTTTGAAGGTCTTGGTTTGTGTCGACTCTTTTCATAGAGCAAGATATTAACTAAGATCCAGTGTCTCACTCAGACATGACTCACCTTCAAGGACACGCTTCTTAAAATGGATGATTTAATGCCAAAAGCATGAGTCATTTGGAGATTATTTTTTTATTTTATTAATTTATTCATATTACATCTCAATGGTTATCCCATCCCTTGTATCCTCCCATTCTCCCCTCCCTCCCATTTTCCCCTTACTCTCCTCTCCTATGACTGTGACTGAGGGGGACCTCCTCCCCCTGTATATGCTCATAGGGTATCAAGTCTCTTCTTGGTAGCCTGCTGTCCTTCCTCTGAGTGCCACCAGGCCTCCCCATTCAGGGGACGTTGTCAAATATGGGGCACCAGAGTTTGTGTAAAAGTCCATCCTCACTCTCCAAATGGATTGAACTAGAAATGATCATAATGAGTGTGTTAACCCAGAAGCAGAAAGACTCAAATGGTATATACTCACTTATATCTGCACACTCGCCCAAGGGGCATGTCTCATGAAAGTCTTCACTTACCAGTAAAGTAGGACAGAGGGGAGGACATCCTATTGGGACTCTAGGTGAAAGAAGCATGGGAGAATGGCAAAATAGAAGGATCTAGAGGGTCCTAGAAACCTACAAGAAGAACATTATGATGGGCAGATCTGGGCCCAGGGTCCTGCTCAAACTATGGCACCAGCCAAGGACAATACGTGCAGTAAACTTCAAACCTCCACCCAGATCTAGCCAATGGACAGGGCATTCTCCACAGCTGAGTGGAGATTACTTTATAAATGAAGTTTTAAACTATTGCTCTCTTAGGTACTTTGATTCAGTAAGTGACAGGAGGGGACGGACTGTATGAACACACTAAAGAAGGACTGAATGAAAACCATTAGCACCTCCCATTAGCACAGAAACTGAGCTACAGTTAAAAAGATGGAGGCTTCAGTGATTCTTTCTGGGTTCCAGTCATAACTTGAACACTGACCATACTACTGTGTAACTCTGGCAAAGCACCTTACCCTCAACTGTTTCTTCTAATCTGTCAATGGCCACAACAGAACTTAGCCTGGATGGTGTTTTGAGCTGAATGCCATGTGTCCAAGGACTTCATGTGTTGAAGCCACATCTCAGATTTCAGAGGAAGTTACTCTAAATAAATTTTGAAAGATTAAACGAGATCAAAAGGTATGTTGTGATCGCTTAACACTGGTATCCTTTCAGAGAAAAAGCACCTCAACGTTCACACTTGCTGGGGCATCACCATGCAGAGGTAGCCACTGCAAGCCAGGAGATCCTGAGACAGAACTCCAATGTGCTAACTTGCACTAATCTTGTACTTCCTGCTTCCCAAAATGTGTGATATCAGGTGTCAGTCAGTTGTTTGAGACTCATAGTACACAGAGAGCCTTTTATTATGGCAGCTTAACCCATTTTCAGAATGTCACCATAAAGATAAGGCAATATGGAAATGTCATTATGATGGTCCATGTATCAGAATAAGTATTGACTAATACTGTTAGTCTTACAGAATCTTCACTTTAAATATGGGAAGATTTATTACATTAATTGCATTTACTGAACACCAATCAATAATCACATAAAAATTCAATTATAGAAGAGAAATAAATACTTTCTCTTTTCTTTCACTAATTCTGATGCTCTATAAAAATACAATACCTTCCTTAAATTATTTTTAATATGGCCAATAAAAATAATAGTCTGTGGTTTATTAGAACCTTTAGGCAAATGTTAGTCTACAAATATTTTTTGTACAATCGCAGGGAAATAAGCCCTTAGGAACTGTGATGCCTAGTTTCATGTCAGTCTTGAAGAGGGAACATCACTTGAGATAATGTTTTTACCATACTAGCCTGTGGTGCATTTCCTTGAATGATGATTGATGTGGGTGGGTCCATGCCTAGAGAGATGGGGACAACTCTGGGTGAGTTGTCTAGGACACTATAAGAAAGCAGGCTGAGAAAGCCACAGGGAGCAAGTCAGGAGGCAGCACCTCCTGGCATCTGTGTCAGTCAGTTCCTGCTTCTAAGTTCCTGCCTTGCTTGAGTGCCTGCCCTGACTCCCTGGGATGATGGGCTACAAAATGCAAGATGAAATCAACCTTTTACTCCTCAGTTGTTTCTGATCATGGTGTTTCGTCACAACAACACAAAGCCTAGAAGTTAGAAAACATATTTAATGCTAGTGAAGTGAAATACTTCGATAGATTCTGATCAGCAAACTGAACGAGAGGTGCAGCTGCCTACTCAATTCTCCTAAGTACTGAAGAGACCTATGTTTTATTTTTTGTTCGTTTGCTTGCATGCTTGTTTGTTTGTTTGGAAGACATAATGGCTATTCTTGGCTGTCAAATTGTTTACCACTGGAATTGACTAAAATCAAAGCAGCTAGGTATGTGTGTAAGGGTACAAATTCATCTTGACTGATGCTTTTGAAGTGGAAAAACCCACGCTAAGTCCAGATCATTTTTGAGGTGGGAAGACCCACCTCCAACCTGGGTCACACATGGTGGCAGATAAAGTACATGGAAGAAAAAATTCTTGCTTTTGTGTGCTTGCCTTCATTCTTGCTGGTAATTCATGGGTATTAGAGGCTAGTTCTTCAGGATTTTGGCACACACTGAGGACCATCTGAGAAATCCAGCCTCATAGACTGAACAACTTAATGTTGGATTTTCTATCAGAACACATCCATTTTTTGAATAGTGGAATCATAACCTGTAGTGTATTATAATACATCCCATTTTTTTATAAAGAGAGATCCAGTTCTATCTCTCTAGAGTACTTAGGTTAAGTCAGAAGGGAATGATGATTTTAATATCATGAAGCACATCACAATCTGCATTAGCACCACAGCAAGCCTAGAAGATGGCAGTAGATGAAGGCTGTATTAGTTGTTGGAAAATCTGATATGTCGGATAAAATATAAATATTATAATTTATAACAAAATTGTCCCACTATGAAATTACATCAATAAGTAATAGAACTGACCATGTTTATTTAGTAGTTAAGCCTCATAAATACTGCTTTATAGTTCACACTTGCCTACACACATGTGCAATTTGTGACAAGCCAGAAAAATAATTAGAGCAGGTAGAGCATGGAACAGATTTGGGAAGACAGTTAACTGTTTCACTTTGCACAAGTAGGAAATGGCAGTGCCCAACCAAATATATAATGTGCTTGAGTTGCAACTGATAAGACATATTTTTTAATCCTTAAACCTTTCAAAATCTTTGAGTTTTTTGTTTGTTTGTTTGTTTTTTAAACAAAACTTTCTTGTAAAAGCCAACTTTAGTATAGCCCAGGTGTACCCTAACACACTTCATTGTCCCACTTATTCTGTTTTTTAAACAAGGAGCCTTTACACATTGAAATGTCAGGTGGCTGGAGATATTGTACAGAATAGAAAGAATGAGAGTCTGTATTTGTGAAAATTGCTGTGGTGTAACACACACACCCAATTAAGTCCACAAATCTAAACTTGCATGTTAAGACAAGGACCATAAAATAGGGAATGGAGTTTCTACTGAAACAAGTATGGAGATCCTTAGAGGTGGGCATTGATATGTAGAAGAAAGGACATCTTCTGGAGAAGCTTTGTAAAGTAGAATGAATACTCCATTCAGGAAAAACACTGCATGTGCAAGTCTTGTGGAAGAGAAAACATGGGATCTGTCTTCAAGGAATCCATTGTGCTGAGTGTACATAGCAAGACACAAGGAAAGGATTGGTGGTTGCAATGAGCCTTGCAGTCCTTCCTAAGGATATTGGCCTCTTCCTGTGATAGAAAGCCAAAAGCACATCAGGCAGGTAGGTACAGCAAGGTATGGCATGCCTTTAAAGGTGTTAAAGGAAATAGAGGTAGCAAATGTAAGTTCAGTAGAGTGAGCAGGTAATAGGCAAAGCTCATGTGGAAGAATTGTTGACATCTACAAACACAGCAGTCACGGACCTTGAAAGAAACCAGATCAGTGATGGCGGCAGGTAGGACAGGGTAGGTAGAGGCAGGGTAGGGAGGGTTTACTTAATCAGTAAAGAAAGAATGAGGAAACCTAGACCTTATTCACAGGACATCTGTATTCACAAGAGCTAATTGATGATTCAGGTTAATTACTGAATTGCAGGTTGAATTTCTGACATGGCTTCTGTAAGCATAATTGAGCAATACAACAATGGCAGAGGCTGCCATACCAAAATGAATTGCTAACATATGCAATTAAAATAAATGTCTATAAGATGTAACTGTCAAAATAGTAATTATGACTTAGTGAGCTAGAAGCCATTTTCAAACTTATTGTAAATGAAACTAATGCTCTGTGAAGACACTCAGCACATTTCAAAAACTGGGATTTGGGGTGGGGGGAATCAAACTTTTTAATTACTAAATATGCACCATGATCTAGACAACTTACTATAAAATTGTAAAATGTTTTGAGTAGTTGAATAATTTAAAAATCAAGTTCATTTAAATGTATTTCATTCTTGAAGAAATAATAAGTCTTTTCTTATTTTAAAATGTCATGGTCATTTATGACATTCACTACATGTAAGTAAGCTTTGTTAGGTAAGAACAGTACACTGAGTACCATATTTAAACTTTGTGTATGTATTCTGAGGAAAACAGAGAAATTTACCAAGGTTAAAAATAATAATAATACAATGGATCCAGACTCCCAAGTGAATGTCATTCTTTAGACTTGCTAGCAAAAAATAAAGAAGTTTTTAAGGTAAATACACAAATATTCCATAATACACTATTCAGAAAGAAATATTCAGTGCAAAACAGCTAGTAAATGTGAAAGATGCATCATATTTCATTAATATGAGAGTCAGATTATTAACACCATAGATACCAATACCTCAGAAATCAACATGGTGTTTACAATGTCTCCTAATTTGTGAAGGCAAAGCCAGTAGATATATACTCTAATAACTTGATTTTTCTCACTCTTGTCCAGGCTGTCCTCTTTCTGACAGAGCCTAGAGCCTATGTGGCACAAATACAGTGAGTATAATTGCATTTTAACGTATCTTCTCATTGATGATGCAGAGAGCTGTTTATCCCAAACTGCAGAGTGACCAGGGAAAAGACACACATTTGCTCTCACCAACATAATCTTTGTTGGCAGAATAAGCAGGATTCCTACTGACCTTCACATAAAGCAACAGATATTCTGTGAAACATGGAAAAAAAGGCATCCACAATTCCATAATTTTGGCCTTCACGCTGTTCCTGATAATCTTTTGAAAGGATTTTCTGCCATGCTATTGAGTGCAAAAGGGCACAAAAATTCAATGTAGCAGATACAAAAGTGCTTCGAAGCATCAAGTGGCATGGGTGCTGGATTTGAGTCTCAGCAGAGACTACCATGAGTGAAACTGTTAGAAGTTTTGAAATATTTATTACCTTAGTGATATGCAAAATGATGGTATATCTTAAAATCAATGTCATATTACGTGCAACATTTAAAGGATAAACAATATGATCTAGCAATGAACTGACAGGTAGAAAAATAAGATTCTGGTCCCTGGAGTTAAAATAATAATTTGGAGACCCAGACTTCATTCAGCAATTGGATGCCAACTCCAAATCTAATTTCTCCACATATTTTACACTTAAGTTAAACATGACAGTGAAAGACTTAGTAAAGGAAGATGGTGTCAAACATTTCATACTGTGAAACATTTTGGAAAAAAAACACCATTGATAAAAGGCCACACGCAACAGAATAGTACTGGATTCACTGGAGTCGCTGAACAATGAATTCTGATTGAGTGAAACTTCAGTTTAAAGACCCCTTGTTTTTGAGTGCTTTGAAATTTTGTTAGAAAGGCATTGTTTCCTGTGCACGTCCTAGTTCCCAGTGTGCTAGAATGTTTCCTAATATGAATACTACACCACTGAATGATGTTTAATGAAAGAAACGTGATTGAAAAGAGTTTAATGTAAAATATTATCATTAGATTCAAAAAAATCTCACGGACCACACAAAGAAGCACAAATCATTTGACTATAAAAGCTTAATACAAATAGATACAGAATCCAATGAAAGTCTAATGAATTAAATTCCTTTGATACTGTAACCTGCCACACCATGGATTTTTCAATGGTTTACAGTACCATGTATGGACTCCCTCCTGTGGGGTGGGCCTCAATTTTATTTAAAGAAAGGATGGTTAACACCATAATAGTTGTGGCACATCTTGGATAGGGTGGAACTACCTTGTAAATATATGTTTTATACCAAGCAGTATGTCTCAACCTGTGAGTTGCATCCCCTTGGGAGCGGGGAATCAAATAATATTTCCACAGTGGTTACTTAGGATCTTTGGAGAACACACATATTTAATATTTATATTAAAACTCACAACTGTAGCAAAGTCACTGTTATGAAGCATCAACAAAGGCAATTTCATCATTGCGGTGGTCATCAGAACATGAGGAGCTGTTTTAAAGTATCACAGCATTAGGAAGGTTGAGGACCACTGCCATAGACCCTTAGACAATTACCACCTCCATGCCACTTTCAGCCTTAACCAGAAAAGGCTCTCTTTCCAGTCAACTGTGATGAAACCAGCCACACAGCTGCTGAGAATAACTGACTGAGTATTCAGGGTTAAATAAGACAGATAGAGCCCAGTGCTTGACTGTGAGTCTTAGCATCTGTTTTGATCCCCTACTGGGTGGAGTCACTCAGAGGACATCCATGTTGGGCTAATATCCACTTGTAAGTGAGTATGTAGCATGTGTGTCCTTCTGAGTCTGGGTCACCTCACTTTTCTAAGGGTTTTTTTTCCCTTGAGATTACAAATGGGTAATTAGTCTTTATAGGCCATCTTTACTCATAGAAATTAACATAACATGATTAATTTCATAATTACTCAGTACAAAAAAAAAAATGAGAACTTGCCAGTCATTACAATCAGATGGATTAAGTTTTACAAGACCATTCAGAAGGACATTTTGAATCCAGGTGGCCTGTACCGATCCGGCTGCTCCTCTTCACCTCTGGTTAAATTGGTTAAGCTTACACAGATCTGGGAGGATTCGTTTTAACTGAAAATTTCAGATGGAGTATTTTTAAGGGAAGGCATTTAGCATGTCATTTCTGAGTTGTCGAAACAAATTCATATTGTGTCTGTGGACATGTTCACTAAGAGAAGAACCTATCTATTTAATTACACTCCCATATGCCCATATATAAATCTAGATAAAAGTATCCAGTGCTACATTGAAGATGCAGTTAGTGTGGTATGAAGTGATTAAGAAGGGGCAAGGCAGGAGTGTGAGCAGGTTGCCTCTGCAATCACCAGCTATTTGGAAATATAGTAATATAGTTCTATGCTCAAAACAGACAGATAACAGACATTTGATCAGGTTAGTTGTGACAGAAATACAATGAAAACACACCTTTATAAGAACCATATATATATTAAAAAGTTGTCAAACTTTGCTCCTGAATCCGACATATTTAATTGTTCCTTGTTTCTTCCTGGGTTATTCCATGTAATACATTGAAATAACTGTATGGAGATTTTGGGTAAAATCCATCAGCTGATAATTTTTAAAATATGAATTTTCATTATATTTAATTATGGCTTATATTAAAAAAATTGAAGTTAACTAGTTAAAATACATTAGATAACTTGGATTCCATACTCTAAGTTTTCTAATTTCCAGCACATCAGGTACATATAGGTATAGCATATAAATCCTATCATGAAAGTTATCTGTGTTTCTTATAGTCTGTGTTGATCAGAATAAATGACAAGAGCAGTTCTTCTGAAAAGAGATCGGGCTGAGGGCTCTTTTGAAAAATATTGTACAATAAATTCCAGAGTTACATTTCCTTGTCATTTATCATGAAAAAGAGCCATTATTATCTATGTCTTTGTAGCAGAGGCCTTGCCAAGTTTTGAGGTTGAATACTACCAGAAAACTCAATACTTATCACCAAATGTATGTACTATGTCTTTAGGGGACTAAATAAAATGCATCCATTCTTATTTTGGCAGGGATTTAAGAGGGAAAGCAACTTCTCCCATCAGCAATAATGTTTCAGATGCATGCTTCTTTCATCTATATTCTATTTTTTCACTGCAAAGAATAAAAGCAATAAATAAGAAACCATTTCCATGGCAGGAATTTTGAGACAAACATCAGGAGCATGGCTTCACATTAGCTGTTCCAACAACCATCAGCGGCTAATGACTTTCAGTCACTATCAATCAATAAATTATTCTGTTACAATTTCCCATAATTCATTGCTATTACTACCAGTAATCAAGTTGCCTCCTTTGTTTCTTGAAATTAAACTTGAACAAAGCAGTATGACTAATTACCACTTGGTCTTCAGCAGTTCCCACCAATAATTTGCCACTTTGGACACTATGCTATATTAGTAATAAATGGAGGCTCTGTGTATTTCGAAGTCATGCTGAATTGCCAAGTAATTGCACTCGTATTATTCACCCTGCTATTAGTCATGAGCATCATGTTGCCTAGATGATGCTAGATTAAAATCAATTAAAAAGATGACTTGGTTTTGTTTATCATGTACTTTTGTAATTTATCTTACGGCTGTTTCTCAAGTACTTCATATGAGGAATGCATATGAAGCAGATATAAGCCCTTAGAAAAAGTGTGATGCTTCTCAATTCTCTTTTTGGAATGCATTATCTACAAAGGAGGTTGTTAAACTAATTCTGCAATCATAAGACTCAAGATGGTGCTAGGACCTTTCACAACTTCCAGATTCATGTGTATGTTTAAATGCGATAAAACATGTGACTAGAAGAAGTATTTCAGCACCAGTATAGCAGAGGAGAGCCATACTTCTCTGGTGATACCGAATGCAAAAATATTTATGAAATCTCTAGTCATCAACAATCATATGGAAATCACTGAACCATCTTTCTCAGTTTAGTTGTAAGAGATCTTGTGTTAAATACAATGAAACCTTTGCAATAGTCTTTTTTATGTTTTGGTTGTTTATGTTTGAGTAATATACAATTCTGATGTACAGAGGCCTTACAATATCAAAACCATCGATTTCTATAGGCCACTTACTTCCACCATGAAATCAATCTAGTCTCAATCTCAAACAAGTTTCTTGTTGAATCTACTCTCAGATGTTTGATGGCTTCACGAGATAACTGACCTATTTCTTTTCCTTACACTTACCATTTTATAAAGCCATTTATCTTCCTGATTTGCAACTGATAGTTGTGTCTTTCCATCTCTGAAATATTTCTATATTGCAACATAAGAGTGAGGCACACAGACTACTCTTGTCTTATTTTTCTTAAATTTGTCTGCCATAACAATACCATACTAAAAAAATGTATTCTTTACATTTCAGTATTTAAGAAGAGGTTTGATACCCTATGAGCATATAAAGGGGGAGGAAGTCCCCCTCAGTCACAGTCATAGGGGAGGGGAGTAAGGGGAAAATGGGAGGGAGGGAGGAATGGGAGGATACAAGGGATGGGATAACCATTGAGATGTAATAAAAATAAAAATTAATAAAATAAAATTTAAAAAAGGAATGGACCTAAAATGATCAACTTGTTATTTTTCTCTTAATAGTCCTTTGTAAAATCATTTAGGTCTATTGCAATACAAAATAACAAAACATTTCTCATGATTTGGAAATGAACAAAAGTCTCCATTCAAAGCCTTGGAACATGCCTGTAACATACAGAGAGAATTTTGTGATGTTTCATTTTTGTCCATTGTGAAACACAGAGGCAGCAGGGTTATAAATATCTATTGTAAACTTAACTTTGTCCCATAAAGGAAACCGCACTTTACTTGTGGCATTAATGGAAAATTTATATTCCTATTAATATTGGGACACTAGACAAAATTGTACCTTCCCTTTTGAAATTAGACGATGAGAGAAAAATGAAAGACATGTTGAGTACACTTAGTCGGCAGGTTCAGAATTCATGAAACTTTCCAAAAACTACTATTCAGAATTCTTGGGAGAAGTCAAGTCTTTTACCTAAACTAATCTCAGTACTAAGAAAAATGCAGCCAGTATCTATCTTGTAAGAGTAACTCAAACCTTTTAGATGTATACACACAAGAGAAGCAGGACATGTTGGGTTGGTTAGTTGGATGTTTGCTTGGGATAAAGTCACGTTATGTAGTCCTGGACAGCCATAAAATGTATACATGGCTCAGGTTGACCCAGAACTTATGGTGATCATCCTGCTCCTGCTGCTGGAGTACTGAGTTTATGGACAAGAGGCACATCGCCCTGCTGAGATGTTATTATTTTGAATAACAGCTCCCCTCTATAGAGAGTAGCCATGGCAACAGATCCTTTGGGGAGCAAAGAAACAGGTAGCGGCCTAACCTATACATCAGGTACCATAGAGCCTAGATGAGGACATTTAGTTTAAAAGGTGGAAGTGTCCACCCCCTATGGAGAGAGGGTATGAAATAAAAACACCCGCAACAGATGTAAAAACCCAGGTATAGTTTGAGTGGGACCCCTGGGTCCAAATCTGCCTATCATAATGTTCTACTTGTAGGTTTTTAAGACCCTCTAGATCCTTCTACTTTGCCATTCTCCCATGCTTCTCTCATCTAGAATGCCAATAGGATGTCCTCCCTTCTGTCCCAATTTCCTGGTAAGTGAAGACTTTCCTGGGACATGCCCCTTGGGCTAGTGTGCAGAAGGACAATACAGGCTGTAAACTTCAAACCCCTACCCAGATCTAGCCAATGGACAGGACATTCTTCACAGTTGAGTGGAGAGTTGGGTATGACTTTCACACGTACTCTGGTGCCTCATATTTGACCACATCCCCTGGATGGGGAGACTTGGTGGCTCTCAGAGGAAGGATAGAAGGCTACCAAGAAGAGACTTGATATTCTATGAGCATATAAAGGGGGAGGAAGTCCCCCTTAGTCACAGTCATAGGAAAGGGGAGTAAGGGGAAAATGGGAGGGAGGGAGGATTGGGGGGATACAAGGGATGGGATAACCATTGAGGTGTAATATGAATAAATTAATTTTAAAAAAGATTTTAAAAATAACCATTGGGATGTAACAAGAATAAATTAATAAAAGAAAGAAAGAAAGAAAGAAAGAAAGAAAGAAAGAAAAGAAAGAAAAGAAAGAAAGAAAGAAAGAAAGAAGAAAGAAAGAAAGATGAAGTATTGTACTAAAATAAGAGCCTAGTTTTGGATGGAAACAAGCTACTTTCTACACATTTTTGTGACTTGTGTTCAATAGGGCATCATAAAATAGTATTAACCTCTAAAAATAAAAAAACCCCAGGTATAAGATGCCTAGGGTATGGCTAAACTCTAAATTGGGAGTTTTTATAAGTGTGAAAACCCAGATACAAGATGCCTAGGGTATAAGTAAACCCTAATTAATGTAAGTGTGAAAACACAGGTACAAGATGCCTAGGGTATGCTTAAACTTTAAAATGAGAGTTTATATAAAGTTTAAAAAGTGGAAGCATCCATCCCCAATGGAGAGAAGGGGTGAGACAAAATACCTTCAATAAATGTAGAAACAGAGGTACCCAGGTGCCTAGGATATACATAAGTTTATTTAAGGCTTAATGCCTTTTCTTTTGCTCAGGGCAACAGGCTTGTCTCTAAAACAGGATACATTTTCTCAGAAGACAGGTAGCAGCCTAGTCTCTACATCAGGTGACACAGAGCCTAGAGAAGGACATTTAGAAATATACAGTCTTGTTTTGATTTCAAAGAAATAATGATTGCATGTTCTTTACTAATTGTAATATTATACTTCCACTTTGAAGGAGGTCAGAATAAAACAGATCTGGATGAAAGGGAGACTGCTAATTTAAGTCAGTCTATACACACATGAATTCAAACTACAGAACTAGCCTCTATTGTTCTGCGCATCCTACCCACCTCATGCATTTATCTTTTTAGAACTGTATAATGCTTGTGAAAAATTATATATTTTCACAATAAAGTACCAGACACTGATGCTGGATCAGACCTGACCTGATTCATCCTCCAGCATGCTGATATGCTGACATCCTGCATTCCTCATGTTCCATCCACAAGTGCTTCAGTTGCTGTTCATCATCAGAACAGAATATCTCCTGGAACATCTCCCAATTGATTCCATTTGGTCCAGCATTTCAGACTGTCCCAGACAGGACTTTTATTAAGCCTGATTTTCTTAACATTTAGAGACTGGACCACAAATGCCATCTCTACCTTGTTTAACCATTTTCCCAGTGTTATTTGGGCCCCTACATAGGTATTATTCATCCCAAATCAGCCTGAAGAAGCCTTAAAAAGAGAACGCTGTCCCATTTCCCTTAAAGTGGGGTTGGGTAAGTTTTTGGGCTATGGATGTTTATTTTCATTGGAAATTGGTTATGTTATTATTGGTTTTATTCAGAGAGAGAACAGGGTTGGACTCTGGAATTTTCCTCTGAGAATATAGAAATATATAGGGACAATAGGACAAATGGTATATTATTGAATCTACTCTTCAATTTAAGGCCTTAATTGTTACTTACAAGGGTATTTTTAATTCATCGGTATAGAATATCATATATTGATATAAAATAAGTTTATTTTTAATTCATTGTACTATATAATTTTATCATAAGAATATACATTGTAGGTTCAATAGATAGATAAGGTAAAATATTTAGATAAGGTCTTCAAAACCTCAGAGACCTACAGAATATGGCTTTTAAAGTTTTTTTTTTTTTGTTTTTTTTTTTTGTTGTTGTTTTGAGGATTGTTTGAAAATGAGACAAATTGACTCCTGGAAACACCCAGCCTGCCTCAAAGAAGGAAATAAGCAGCAAGGAACCTCCATATGGAGATGGCTTCAGGTGTGGCAAACAAGCCACTGGGCAAAAACGTCCTTGTTTTCTGCCACAGACAGAATTCTGGCTGAAATGGGCAAGCTTGAATGCAGGTGGAGTTGACAGCCTCACTCTGCCGAGACAGGATAGACAAGTCCTCAATAGTCCCTGCTTCACAAAAATGTCTGTCAGATATATTGGGCCAGATGATGCTTCAATATGTTAAAGAGTTTTGAGTGACTGTTCAGGCAGCAAAGTGTCCCTGTCACTTTTTCATTTTGGAAGCTGTTAACCTGCACTGCCTGTTTACTCAGGAGATTAATTTTATTCCTTCTCAAGTCTGTGATGGGGTTGAAGACAGCAAAACATTGTGAGTAGAACATGAATATAATGATGGTTTTGTGGTTCTTGTGTGTGTATATTGTATATTGGTGTAATAAAATAAACGTATAGGTAAAAGGTTTTTAAAATTAGACTAAAAAGGGGAAATGTGGAGGAATGTCTTGAGTGGATGTAACAACTGCCAATAAAACACTGTTTAGCCAATCATCTGGGCAGAAGGACAGGAAGTAGAAGGGGGAACTTCCTGGAGAGAGGGAAGAGCCAAGAATTGACAGTTGACTTGGAGAGAGGAGGGTTGACAGTTGGGAGAAGAAGGAAGAAGCCTCCAAGGACGAGATTGGAAGGTGCTTGGGATATATGTACGTTATGAGGTTTAGAGTAGTTTTAGTTTATGAGTAGATTAGAATGAGTTTAGATTCTCCCTGGCTTAGTGCTTGCAGCTTTAAAGCATGTTTCGGACTTCACACCAGTTATTGGCTTCCTAGGCCGAACCGATAACAATTTATTGTAACACTCTTAAAATCAGTAAATTACATAATATACCTATATTTAATGTTCTGTGAGATATAAAGGAGAGACAGTGAGGGAGAGATTGAGGTCTCAGATTTATTACATCTGAAATCTCTAAAAGAAGTACATTGAAGGGAAAGAAAAAGTACTGAGATGAAAATTTTCCAAAGAAACTAAACTTTAAGTGATGACTGAGAAAAAAAAAATGACATTCCCTTCTTGGCCTCATGGCTAAGATCAAGTGAGAAAGAAATGCCTACAAAAGGAACTAAAGCCAAGGCTTTCTAAGGATGTAGCCTCAGGCAAGTCACTTTGGCTCCATGAACTCCAATTTCCTCAAAGTACAGTTCACAAGAAAGTAAATCAAATTATTCACAGTCATGTGACTATTTCAGGTCTGAGTCATTTGAATGTGAGTGACAAAACCCTTTAATCTAGACATGAAATTTTCTTATGAAAAAGCAAGCAAGGAACAGGAGAAGAAGATATAAATTTTAAATATAAAAATAGAAGAAATGTGTGATTTAAAGAACGAAGTTGTATAGGAAAATGGATTTGGATGTCTTGCCTAACAGGACACAATTTACCTAGCCTATCAAATCCACTAGGCTTAAGTATAACTGCCTGCCATTCACCTTTCTGGTCCTATGAGCAACTGCATAATAATAGCTCATCTCTTTCAGAATCTGCCAAAGCAGCAAATATCTGGGGAGACTTAGCTCTTTCTTCATCACATATCTTTACTTCTCCAATGTACTGTACCAGAGAAAATACAACACTTCCTTAATGACTCTGGGCTATCATTATGAGCATCATTTAGTGTTACATGTCTGAAGTGCAAATGTAATAGAATATCAGGTGAAATGAACCACTCATGTAACACATAGTTGACGAGCATAATTTTGTCTCATGCATGATATTGAATTTGCAGTAGCTTGAGATGATTAACTAGGTGTGGAAAAACGGAAACAGCTGTTTGTAATATGTGATATTGTACACACAAGATAAACAAATGTTAATGGTGATCATTTACTACCTAAGTCCCACATTTGTGTGCTCTCCTATGGCTAAACTAACTTCCTTAGGGGTCTGATTTTGTCTCTTATAAATGAAGCCTAGAATCTGTCTCGCAGCTCACTGTACTCTACAGCACAGTTCTTTTCTATGTTTGCCCCCACCAACTTGCAGTAGTACAAAGATAAAGACTCATTGGAGTTTTACAACTTTCTCTTCTGGCTAAGGCTTTATTCCAACAAGTTCCCTTTGCCTTAGAAATTTGTACTTCATACTAGGACCCACCTGGTCTTGTTGCTACGTAAGTCATCCAAGCACCAGCAATGTATGGAAAGACAGTAAGCCGATTTATAGCCTAGGACTTCATATGCAAGCAGATCTGAAGGGAGCTCTCAAGTTAACTCAACTGGATTGTGCTTCCTGGATGTATGAAAAGAAACAGTGACAAACTGTGCCAATCAGAACTGGAGTGATGGTAAGATGACACTATAGGAAATAATGGAGTTTGGGAGGGACTAGAAGTGGCAGATGAAAAAAATGAGAACTGCTGTTGAACAGGCTTGACTCCAAAAGTAAAGGGGATGAGTTCGTCATGTGTGTGCATGTGGTAGGGGGAGGGAAAAAGGAGGAGGGGTTGAAAGTAGGGAGGAAAGTATCTATGGAAAGGGGAAGAAAGAGAATGAAAAATCAAAGGCAAAATTGGAAGCATCAGCTAAAAGGAACAGATGCAGAGACCCACAGCCAAACATTAGGCAGAATTCAGGGAATCACGCAAAAGAAGGGCAGGAAGGATTAGTAGGACGCTGAGTTCAAGCACACCACAGGAAAGCTCACAGAATTAAGGAACCTGGACTCTCATAACCAGGGAGCCTGCATGATATGACCAAGGTCCTCTGCATATATCTTATGGCTGTATAGCTTGGTGTTCTTGTGGGATTCCTAACAGTGGGAGTGGGTGGTTGTCTCTGACTCCTGTGGCTGCTTTTTGGGACCCTTGTGGTGGGTGTAAACATGTTTTTGTTTTGATGCCAGGTGTAGGCTGTGAAACAGAGTTGTGTTTTGGTGTGCAGTGTTTGTCTGCTGGAAAGAGACTTGTGGGAGGACATGTGGTGTTTGTCTACTAGAAAAGGAACTGCCTCTTGCATGGGCATGGTCTTTTCCAGCTGAGAAACATCCCAGTATGGATTTGAGAAGGATATATATAAATATATGTGCGTATGTATGCATGTATGTATGTATGTGTATGTACATGTACATGTGTGTATGTATATGTATGTACATGTATATGTATATGTATATGAGCCCAAAATCAGAGGGTAGGCTTTTTAGTTTTGGCATTGCTTCCAGTCATTTGGCTGTTCATGACTCCACTTCAAGACACTCCTAGAGAGAAACATTCATTGGAATGCTTCAAGGTTCCAGGATCTGGCTGCTGTGGTTGAAATCACCTTTGCTGAACTGCTGGTTTGCAGTTTAATGTGTCTGCTGGATTCCTGACTACAGAGAGTGGAATGGCTCCAAGGAACTGAATCTAAAAAGGTCTACAGCTACCTCTTTTCTCTTCTATCTAGGGTAGGTGAGTTGTTGGAGGGAGGTATAAGCAATAAAGAAGCCCAAATAAAGTGGATTTGAAAAGGGTCAAAGCCTACAGACCCCTTGCCTTCTACTGGGTTGCCTCATCCAGCATTGCTACAAGGAGATGTTCCTAGTCTTATTGCAAATTGATATGCCATGTTTGGTTGATCTCCATGGGAGGCCTGCTACCTTTGAAGGGAAACATGAGGGACTTGGAGCAGAGGAGGAAGGGCTGACTGCTGTTGGGATGTATTGTATAAGAGAAGAGTTTTAAAAGGTAAGAAGCAGCAGAACAGATAGTGGGATGAGAATCAGAGGAGGGAAATGATGGGGCATAAATCACCAATTCCATAAGATGCTCATCGCCCAGTTTTCATAAATGTACTTTGGATGTCTATCACCTTAAAACGTAGTGCCTTTCTTTTGCCTTGAAGTACCTCAGAGGAGCTTTTCTTTTCATCAATTTAGCCTGACTGATAGATTATCATAGTTTGAAACTCCATCTATCTACAGTGCCTCATTAAAGTTATGGGTTATACATTTATTATGTGATCTGGGATGGTTGCTATGGTTCCTGAAGACCACAGATGAAGCTTAAATGAATCATTCCTCTGTGCTGTATCTCTTCCTTCCATCCACATATATCCTTGTAAAGACATCCTCCCTTTAAGGAAGTGGTTCTCAACCTTCCTAATACCACAACCATTTAATACAGTTCCTCATGTTGTGGTGACAAACCAACCATAAAGGTATTTTGTTGCTACTTCGTAACTGTAAATTTGCTACTGTTATGAATTGAAATGTAAATATATGTGTTCTCTGACAGTCTTAGGAGACTCCTGTGAAAGGGTCAGTCTATTTCTCGATGGTCCATAGGCTGATAAACAGCAATTTAAGGCTTTATCAGATCTCTTTCTCATCCTTTCTAGGACTCTGGCCTGTCCTTCCACAGCAAGCCTTTATTCTCTCTAATCTTCATTGTCCATGGCTGCTTTTCTTGCCCCCATCTCTTTATTCTCTGCTTTCTTTCTCTTTTGGCCTCTGCCTCATCCTTTCTTTGAATAGCTTTCAGAATTCACGTATTCTTTGAAAACAGCCAAAGCCTGTGTATCAAATGTCCAGGGAGGCTTCTCAAATCTCCACAGCTTCCATCACCCTGCTATTTCTGTTTCTTCTGTTTCTCTAGAAAATAATATACTCTAGATTTTTTTTTCATTTATTACAGAAACCTAGGTGGTTCTGAAAGCCTATAAGCCTAAGGCCAGGATATGGGAAGCTGGAAGTTTATACAGGAAGAATTTAGTAACCCCCTTTGTCTCTGGTAGTGGGGGAGAAAGAAAAGCCCAGGGACAGGGGCGATTTCTCACAGCTCCAAAGAGACCTAAGTACTATCCATTCTGAAACAGTTGAAATGTAAAAAGTTCAAAAATAAAAATAAAGAACAAAACAAAAAGATTAAAATAGTAAGATTGTTGTTTATAAAGCTCATATATGTACCACTAAGCTAGAGACATCAGGCAATACACTTCTGCTACCAGGAAAAAAAAATGCAAAATCTGCAAGAAACATGACCTTGAAATTTCAAATTCTATGACATTACTCTTCTCTGAGTTCTATCAGTTGATCTCAGGGGCTAAGGAGTGTCTCAGAGAAGAAAGCTCAGGTGCCTAAATTTCAGCTTCAAGACTTATGTGAATTGAGATGATGGCCAAACAGGCCTCGTTCCTCTGTGATAATGTCTGCAAGGTACCTGCAGAGAAGATGAAGATACAAGAGCTAACAGTTGGGTATGATCTTATTGCAACAGAGATCTGAATTTCTAAAGTCTCCTTACAGCCATTTATTTGAATATATGAATACAGTCTATCTAAGTGGACAAGTGACTCTGGAAAAAAATCATTTGTCCCCTGTCCAAGTACTAACCAGGCCCAATCCTGCTAAGAGACGCAAGTTGTATGAGTGGCATGAAAGAGTTGGGGGATGGAAGGCTGGGAGTGGGGAGGTTTCAGGAGCTCCACAAGGAGACTATCAAGAGTAGCACGTCTGGACCCAGCAGGGCCAACATTAAGTCACATACTGCTACTGTTAAAGGTCATTCTCATTTATGCATGGGGCAAGACAAACAATGCAGTGTAGTTTGCCTCTTTGAGGTGTACCTAGCTTTTCATTACTTTTCTTCATGTTTTAGGAATACATAGAAAAGAGTTTATCACATGTATGTTTGCATATATGTATGCATGAATGAGGGAATATATATATATATGATGAATTTTCCCTCTGTTTGGAATAAATTTTAATTTTTATTCTATAATTATGTATTACACATTTATATATAATAAATTCCAAATAATAAATTCCAAGTTCCACCCACAGAAGCACGAAGAGTCCTTGGGTTTCTAGAGGAAGGCTCACCCTTTCATGCAGTTTATCAACATGCTGCTTCAAGTGATAAATATTTGATATTCAAAAATAAAACTTGTGTTTTCCCCTCATGTATTTTTGTACCCCATTCTTTTTCATTCATAAAATATAAAGAAAGAGATAGAATTCAGGGGCTGGAAAGGGAGCTCAGAAGTTTAAAGGACTTACAGCTCTTGCAGGGGACCTGGGTTTGTTTACCTGCATCCATGTAGTGGTTCATTTCCTCAGAAGCTCTAGATCCAGGGGACCTACTACTTGTCCTGATCCTCTTAGGTTCCTGCCTGCACAAACATATATTCAGGCATGTATACACACACACTATTAAGTAAATACATACTTTGAAAAGAAATAGACTTAGTACTTTCTTCTATATGCTAATATCTATCCATCTGGAACACTGGAAATTGGAGAAAAATAGAAAGTACAGGCGCGCACGGACATAAGTAGTTTTTCTTTACCACTTATTGCTGAAGCTTATGATTGTGGTTCTATTTGGTTCAAAAGGTGTTCTTTTAAACATCATTTTTTTAAAACATCAAAAGTCTAAAGACAATAAGTTTTCTGTGCGTAAAAAGTACAAAGATATGCGTATTGGTCTTTAGGAGATATCTGAAAGTATTGATGGACAAATAAGGCCAATGTTCCAAAATTGTTTCCTTGCTTCTGTTAGGGAATAAGGAAAAAGAATGAAGGAAGTAATTTCATGGGTTTTGCAGCTTTTTCTCAAATTATTGAAGTCACAAACACATGGTATCATACCATCTTTGCAGTGCTATTTTGCCTATAGGTTTATAAGAATTTTAATATTTGTGTTTGTTATAAATCTAATATTGAAATTCCTTATTGAAACACAAGAGGCTGGAACAAGAGAATCAAATAGGAAGGCAGGGATGAGGGAAGGAATACAGAAGAAAAAGCTAAAACTAAGGGCCATTTGAGGAAACTTATGGAAACCTCAGACAGTGGAAGGTTCTAAAATACATGCATATCTGTGTAAGCCTCTACTTTTATTTTGTACACAGATGCCAAGGAGTGAAACTGTTGGGTGATATAGAATTCTTTATTTATTTATTCTCTTTTTTTATTAATTTATTCATGTTACATCTCAATGGTTATCCCATCCCTTGTATCCTCCCATTCTTTCCTCCCTCCCATTTTCCCATTATTCCCCTCCCCTATGACTGTTCCTGAGGGGGCTTACCTGCCCCCATATATGCTCATAGGGTATCAAGTATCTTCTTAGTAACCTGCTGTCCTTCCTCTGAGTGCCACCAGGTCTCCCCCTCTAGGGGACATGGTCAAATGTGAGGCACCAGAGTACGTGAGAAAGACATATCCCACTCTCCACTCAACTGTGGAGAATGTTCTGACCATTGGCTAGGTCTGGGTAGGGGTTTAAAGTTTACCGTCTGAATTCTTTATTTAACTGAGGAATGGCCAAATGGTTTTCTGTAGTTACTTCAGCATTTCATATTTCATCAGTAATGCTTAAGGATCCGATCCCCCCACCCCTGACATCTTCACTTGCTGTTCTAGCTTTACATAGGCTCGACAAGCGCTCTACCACCAAGCAACTTACTGAACCTTATAAATATCTGTTTCCTTTTTAGAGAAAGGTGTCATTAACTCAATCATTCTATAACCCAAGTGGACCCTGAGCTTCCAGTCTTCCTGCATCTTATGATTACAGATTAGCAGCTTGTGAAGCCAGTCCTGTTTCCATTTTTCCTTCCTTTTAGAAGTCATCCTAATGAGAGTGAAGTTCTTTGTATTGGATTTACATACTACTTTGACTTCAGTGGAGACCGTTATTCCATGTTTAATTTTGTTTTGATGAGTGTCCTCTAAAGGCTCCTATGCTGACTAATGAAGCCATAATGGCTGCACTGCCAGGTGGCATACATTTAACCTGCAGAGTGGGATTGATAGGAAGGTCAGTGAGATGTCTTCCCACCAGTGAGGAATGTCCTTGGAGCTGATAGTGGTGTCACTTGCATCCCTTCACTATAATTCATTTCTAGGCCTTGAGGAGAACACTTTTGTGCTGTATAATCACCATGACTTGCCATAACCCTTCAAAGTAACAGCGCCAGCCAATCATGGTCTGAAAACCCCAAAACCATGAACCAAAGTAGGTATTTTCTTTTTTTGAAAGCTTACAAGGTGTTCATTTCAGCCAGTGGCTGGAAGCTGATGATGCAGCTACCCATAATGCATCTCTTCCTCTCTCCTTCCTGGATAACCCTACTTTACCTAGTTATTTTCATTTCTTCTCTATCATTAGCCACATTCCAGATCCGGAACGTGATGCTCCTCAGCAAGCCAAGAACTTCACAGTATTGTCCAGTACTGACTTTAATCCAGAATGGATTCAAACCAGCTTGAAAGATGCCCTTTTCTGTTTGAACTGTATCTGACCTCCATCATAAAGATGTTCTTAACCATAACTAAGATAAAGTAGAATAATAATAAAAAGTGAAAACAAAATGACAAGAACAGAGAGACAGAAATGCCAGAATCCTTGACATAAAGCAAAGTCAGGCAAGCCTGGATGACACTATATGACTGTCATCTCAGGAGAGGTGATGAAACAAGATTTATGTTCAAGACTGTATGTGCTGGTTTCCTTGTATCCATTTATATAAATGCCATAACTGGTCTTCTGTAGGTACAACAGGAGACTTACAAACACGAAACAGAAAATGCGCTGAATCTTGTAACATCGGTTACATTTAAAGTAGTGTTTACAGGTGAGTGACAGCTCTTATATGTAAGATATGGTACTTTTGTGGTTTCAAATGAGTGAAAGGAAGAAGGGAAAGAAGGAAGGAAGGAGGAATGGATTGAAGGAGGGAAGGAAGGAAGGAAGGGAGAAACACTATCCATTAATTCAGAATAAATTAATATATCAAAAACATACCTTAAAATTATTTATTTATTATTTTACTGGTGTTTTGCATGCATGTATGTCTGCATGAGGGTGTCAAATCTTGGAGTTCCAGACAGGTATGAGCTGCCATGTGGGTGCTAAGAATTGAGCCTCATCCTCTGGACCATTAATGGATCCATTAATGTACCCTTCCAAAAAAACATAACTTGTAAATCCAGGCTTTTATTTAAAATTTCAAGGATGAAATACCCCACTTTAAAACATAAAAAGGAAGATGAAAATGAGCAGACATGACACATATGCCACCTAATCTCTGTTCTATCCCAAACTCAATGAGCTAGTTCAACCCCTTACACATTCACGTTTTCCTCTGTACAAAATATTTCAGCGAAAGGCAGGAATAAGCTTTTCCTTAGATTCACTGGTTAATTGAGGTAAACTGGATGTTCATTTAAAATCTAGGAGCCTCACATTTCCCCACATTCTCAATTTATTTCTCCCTCTTCCCTTGTAGTCAGTTGTGTTTTATTCACACAGAGACGGCTTGCGCGCATCACCATTGACAGATGCATTATACAATTCACTCTTCTTATCTCTCCTCTAGCACTTGGAATAAATGCCAAGAAACCTGAATTTTTGGCAAATCAAGAGTTTCACTTGCAGCAAAAAGAACTGACTTGTCTTCCATTTCAGGTCATTCTGGGGTGGAAAAGGCCAAAATTTAATGGCCTCCCTGAAATCATGCTTAGTGACTGAAGTGGGATCTCTCATTTAGAATATGCCATTCAGATCAACTCTTCACATATGTCAACCACAGTGCCCCCTGGGAAGCACTTAGTCTAAGTAATAATATGAGGAAATGCTCTATCATGGGATGCAATGGACGCATGAAAGCCTGAGATACAAATGGCTCCTCTAAAAGGCTCTGGTTTGGATTTATGATATACAGGTCAAGCATCACTTTCCAGGCACTCAGAAAGCATTAAAATAGAGAACATAATATCTCTTTGGGGCCTTATCCTTTCAATGACATTCGGCAAATTGTTCTTTAAGGCCAGGCCTACACTTTTAAAGTGGGTGATCTAGCTCACCCTCCTGTAGCTGTTATTTGACTCTTGCTTTGGTTTTAAGGCAGCCAGACCTGAATATATATGAGGACCATGATGACCAAATGAAAATGCCACTGTCATTTCAAATACACACAGAAAAATATTAGACCAGGAGCTATTTTCTTCAAGTCTGGACAGTTCCTATGTGAATGGTTTAAAAACATCCCCTAAAATACATTAAAAAGAGAGGCTATTAGAAGAAGAAAAAAAATGGAGTTTTATGTGACCTCCGGTTATGTAAGAGTATCATCTTTAAACTCAATGAAACAAAACCAGTTCTTACTTTAATTTGGAGGAAGTATTTTAGGTAACACATCTGATAGAAATGTCAGCACTGCTTTGACATTGTTTGCATCATATGTCAGTAGTCCTGTTTTGGGACTATTGTGTGGGAAGACAAAAGTAAAACTATTACAGTCCCAAATGCTGACCTGTGAAGAACAGAGTTTTTAAGGTTTAGACATAGGTCATTATCCCCTCTGTCATGTTCACTCTGTGCATTTTCCAAGACATAAAAGGTGTTAGCTCTGTAGCTTAAAAGCACATTTTAAGAACTATCAATTCATAAGAGCTCAATTTAAAAACATGCAAACAACAGAAAAGTAAGCTATATTGTCAAATATATTGGCTCAATATATGAACAACATCGCTCATGACCCTGATTATCTCATGTCTCATGGTTTGCATTTCTTTTATATTCAATTAGTGGTATGAAGGAAAACATTAGTTATAACATAAAATGGCATAACCAATTGAGCAATAACAAGTCCTCTCATTGAGGTCATTTTTTTTTTCTTTTGGAGGAATATGACGAAATTTCACAAACATATGATTACTCTAGACATACTGTCTTCTTTATTCTATTCATTAATTTGTTTTAATTAGCATAAAACTGTTAGGTATCACTATGGCATTTTCAAAAGACAATTGCTTTTATTGATTCTCTTATCCCTACTTTTCCCTCCCATTCCCTGAACCCTTCAACCATCTGTAGACTCTTATACTGCCATGCATGTTACATGGACTATTGTTCTCCCTCTTCCTCCAGAATTGATTTCCCAAATCTTAGTCCCATTTCTTCTTCCATAAATTATGCTCCTTCTCCGTCATACACATACACACACACACACACACACACACACACACACACAGACACACAGAGAGAGAGAGAGAGAGAGAGAGAGAGAGAGAGATATTTACGCATGACAGAAAGCATTAAGTAACTTTCTTTCTGAGTCAGTGCTACCACAGTTAACATACTAATTTCCTGATGCATCCATTTTCCCTTATATACCCATGCACTATTTTATAACCTTAAAAACGTGAATTATTGACTCTTCATAATTGCCCCAGGAAAGGCATACCATAATCTTGCAAATAAAGAAACTATTGAACAGCACGTTGAGACTATTGGCCCAATGACACAGAGTAACAAGAATCAGGTCTACAATGCAGAAGTTTTGTTTCTGGGCCTTAGTTTTTAATCTCCAAGTTGTTGAGAGGCTTCACCTAAAGCTTCCAAGGCAGAAGGAAATGATAGTCAACAGGGCAGCAGAAAGAAAGTCAAATTCTAATTTTGTCACTACCTCTATCCTACCTTAGGCAGTTTCCATAAATTCCCAAACCTTCTGATACCTCACTGGGAGAAAAGGATAGCATCTTCAACAAATGGTGCTGGTCTAACTGGAGGTCTATGTGTAAAAAAATGCAACTGGACCCATATTTGTCACTTGCACAAAACTCAAATCCAAGTGGATTAAAGACCTCAACATAAAACCAGAGACACTAAGTCACCTAGAAAGAAAAGTGGGGAGGAGCCTGGAACATATTGGCACAGGGGACAACTTCCTGAACAGAACACCAACAGCCCAGGCCTTAATGTCAACAATTAATAAATGGGACCTCATGAGGCTGAGAAGCTTCTGTAAGGCAGGAGACACTGTCAAGAGAACAAAGCAACAGCCTACAGACTGGGAAAAGATCTTCACCAACCCTACATCTGACAAAGGTCTATATCCAAATATATAAAGAGCTCAAGAAATTAAACACCACCACCAAACAAATAACCCAATTGAGAATGGGGCTTGGAACTAAACAGAATTCTCAAACAGAGGAGTATCAAATGGCTGAGAACACTTAAAGAAACTGCTCCCAACCTCCTTAGTCATCAGGGAAATGCAAATCAAAACAACTCTGAGATTCCATTTCCACCCCATCAGAATGGCTAAGATCAAAAACTCAAGCGACACCACATGTGGCGAGGATGTGGGGAGAGAGGAACACTCTTCTTTTGGTGGGAATGCAAAACTAGTACAGCCACTTTGGAAATCTATCTGGTGCTATCTCAGAAAACATGGGAATAGGCTTCCTCAAGACCCAAGCTATTCCACTCCTTGGAATATTACCCAGAAGATTTTCCAGGACACAACAAGAAAATTTGCTCAACCATGTTCATCGCAGCTTATTCATAATAGCCAGATCCTGGAAACAGCCTAAGTGTCCATCAGTAGAAGAATGGATAAAGAAACTGTGGTAACTACACTATGGAATACTACTCAGCTATTAAAAAACAAGGAATCTTCCGAAATTTGTGGATAAATGGATTGGAGCTAGAAATGATCATAATGAGTGAGTTAACCCAGAAGCAGAACGACTCAATTGGTATATACTCACTTATATCTGCATACTAGCCCAAGGGGCATGACCACGAAAGCCTTCACTTCCTAGGAAACTGGGACAGAGAGGAGGACAACCTTTTGGGACTCTAGATGAGAGACGCATGGGAGAATAGCAAAGTAGAATGATCCAGAGGGTCCTAGAAAACTACAAGTAGAACATTATGATAGGCAGATTTGGGCCCAGGGGTCCCGCTCAAACTAAGGCACCAGCCAAGACAATACAGGCGGTAAACTTTAAACCCCTACCCAGATCTAGCCAATGGTCAGAACATTCTCCTTGAGTGGAGAGTGGGATATGACTTTCTCACATACTCTGGTGCCTCACATTTGACCATGTCCCTGGAGGGGAGACCGGGTGGCACTCAGAGGAAGGACCAGCAGGTTACCAAGAAGAGACTTGATACCCTATGCGAATATACAGGGAGAGGTATCCCCCTCAGGAACAGTCAGAGGGGAGGGGAAATAAGGGGAAAATGGGAGGGAGGGAAGAAGAATGGGAAGATACAAGGGATGGGATAACCATTGAGATGTAATATGAATAAAATTAATAAAATATAAAAAAGAAACAAAATCATGGAGAAATGGGGGAAAAGATTGTGTCATCCTCTAAACTTCCATAATCCCAAACTTTTGACCTTTGGTGCATTTTACATAATCAATGGTATGAACATCAGAGTACCAAAAGCCTGGCCAGGCAGAACTAACTCCAGAACTAACTAACTAAAATCTGAAAGGACAGAAAAGGAACAGCAGGTTCTGTTTTGAAAATATTGTTTTTACTGTTATAGATTTTTAGATATCATTCTGGATTTTTCCATTTTATTTTAAAGCTAAAAACAATGTCTCATCATAAAGATAATTATCTTAAATCATTGCTGATGTGAAGAAAACTGCAAGGATTATCCAAACAGCAAAGTGAAAACAGACAATAGTTGCTATGTTCCCTACCAGCAGTAACCAAAGTATGTCATATCCAAATGCAGAACTTAAGACAGATAAACTGTTTCCATCAGATCATGCCTTACTACAGGCAGCTTAAAAACTACTATCCAAGCTCCACCCAGAGCTCAGCTGTGAGATCCAGCATCTGTCCTTCCCCCTTTCTGGGTGGAGTCTCTCACAAGACATCTATTTTGGGCTAATATCCACTTATAAGTGGTTATATGCCATGTGTGTCTTTCTGGGTCTGGGTTACTTCAGGATTATCATTTGTGGTTCCATTTATTTACCTGAAAATTTCAAGATTTCCTTGTTCTTAATAGCTGAGTAGTATTCCATTGTGTAAATGTACCACAGTTTCATTACTCATTCTTTGGTTGAGGGACATATATGTTGTTCCAAGATTCTGGCTATTATGAATAAAGTTGCTATGAACATAGTTGAGCAAATGTCCTTGTTGTATGGTGGAATATTTTTCTGGGTATATGCCTAGGAGTGTTATAGCTGGGTCTTGAGGTAACACCTTTCCCAATTTTCTGAGAAAGCACCAGACTGATTTCCAAAGTGGTTGTACAAGTTTGCACTCCCACCAGCAATGGAGGAGTGTTCCCCTTTCTCTACATCCTCAACAGCATGTATGGTCACTTTATTTTTTGACCTTAGCCGTCCTGATTGGTATAAGATGGAATCTCAGAGTTGTTTTGATTTATATTTCCTTGATAACTAAGGACATTGGGCATTTCTTTAGGTGTTTCTCAACCATTTGATGTTCCTCTGTTAGGAATTCTCTGTTTAGCTCTGTACCCCATTTTTAATTGGTTTATTTGGTTTGGTGGTGTTCAATTTCTTGAGCTCTTTATATATTTTGGATATTAGACTCCTTGTTCAGATATAGGCAATGGAAGGCCCATTCTCTGTGGTTGTGTTGGGAGGCGGCTGCCTCTGACATGAACTCTGGTGACCTCAATTTAATCACTTCATCATGGTGGGGAAGCCCAGTAGCACACAGAGGGAGAGAAAGCAGGCTATCTAGATGAGACATGATTGGCTGTGGCCATGTGGTAGGGGAAGAGGTCCTCTTCTGTCAGAGGTCTAAGGGAAGGGAATAGAGTGGAGAGGGAGGGAGAGTGGGAAGAGGAAGATCCAAACAAGTGGATAACAATCAGGATATAATCTGAATAAATTTTATTAAAATAAAATAAAAACAAAAGCTGCTAGATTGCCTGTTCTTCATCTAAGGGCCCCACAGGGAGAGAAAATAGTTAATGCAATTAACAAATGTGTGTGTGTGTGTGTTGCTATAAAGTATAAAGATGACAGAAAAATTACCAGATAGTCTAACCAGCTTAGCTACTCATTAAGCCCATATCAAACAATCTTGATTTCTGGCTGTTGTAGTGTAAGGATTTTTTTTTTTAAATATGACCTCATGAAGAACAATAGCAATAGCTATTTGCAGTAAATATATATTTGCTGTAAATCAATGCAATCTGCAGCACGATATACTGTCTCAATGAAACAAAGGGATTCATTTTAATTATCTCCCACTGTTCCTGTTATTGTTTCACTGAATATGTGTTTTTCAGCAATACTTTATGTTCTTCAAAAACACCTCTGTACAATGGAAGAGCAATCAGTCAACACAGACAACTGAGGAACCCTCACAGTTTGAGGCATCTAACAAAATATTTTACTGTTCTGAAAGAATTGACCAGGTGATTGATTTTAACTAAATTGATTTGTAGACAACTTCACCAAAAATTAAGTTTACATACATTCTCTCTCTCTTCCATTCAACATAATCTAGAGATGAACCACTACTTGCTTGAATTTAATTTCATTTTTCCTTTTTTTGCTGATTATGGTGGTATTTATCACATACTACAATTAACGTGTGTTATACAAATCTCTATTGGTTAAGGCATAGGGCATAGGCAAATTGCCTAAAGTATTCCTCCTGCAATTTTCTACAACTCACATGTCCACAGGGTAAAGATAAAAAGGCATGTATTTAAGGAATTTTTGTTTATCATCCAACATTATGTAGTTACCTTATTTCCAACTTTTAATACATTTTCCAGTATATTATTTTAATGATAGTAAAATATCTCATCACATGTTTGCACTCCCACAAGCAATGGAGGAGTGTTCCCCTTGTTCCACATCCTCACCAATATGTAACTGTCACTGAGTTTTTGAACTTAACCGTTCGGACAGGTGTAAGATGGAATCTCAGAGTCATCTTGATTTGCATTTCACTGATTACTAAGGACATTGAACAGTTCTTTAACTGCTCTTGGCTCTTAGAGATTCCTCTGTTGAGAATTCTGCCTAGCTCTGTATCCCATTTCTAAATGGTTTTTGTGTTTGCTGGTGTTTAATTTCTTGAATTTTTTAAGTAAATTTTGGATATTAGCCTTCTGTCAGATGTGGGGTTGTTGAAGATCTTTTCCCATTCTTATAGAGCAAACTAACCTGGGCTCATGGGTACACACAGAGGCTGAACCGACAACCAAAAAGTATGCACGGGCTGGACCTAGACCTCCTACACATACATAGCAGATGTACAACTTGGGCAACATATGGGTCCCCTAACCATGGAAGTAGGAGCTGTCTCTGATTCTGTTTCCTGTCTCTGGATCCCTTCCCCTACCTGGGATGCCTTGGCAGGCCTCAGTGGGAGAGGATGCTCTTAGTCCTGAGGAGACTTGAGGTGCCAGCATGGTTTAGTATCCCTTGGAGACCTCCCTTTCTCTGAGAAGAAGGGAAAAGGAGGAGGAGTGTGATGGTGGGACTGAGAAAAGTGGATGGAGAAGGTTGGGTGCAGTTTGTAAAGTGATTAAATTTTTTTAAAAAAGTCATCACATGGGAGTAATGAACACTGTTAATAAATATTCGTTAAAATAGCCATTGTGTATATGCCAGATAGTTCAACGAAGTGTCTTAGAATATCATTACTCAAAGACAGGAGAATTTTAAGTTTCTGTTAATTTTGCCAACCTTGCTAATCCAAAGGTTGGCAATCACTAGCTGGCCATCATCTCCGAAGAACATGCTTTTGTCCTAATCTGGTGGGTTAAAAAGTATTTAATCTTCCAAGCTTATGATGAATGAATTTAAACTTTTCCATAAGTTCATTAACAATTTGCACTGGCTCACCTTTAGGTTGCCATTTTTCAACAAGAATCTTTTGCTCCTTTCATCTCTCTCTCTTCTCTCTTTCCTCCTCCTCCTCCGCCTCCTTCTCTCCCTGCTTACCTCTATCACACCTGTTCTCTTGTCTTCCTTTCATCGCTGCTTGACCTTAACTGAATTTTTCACTTTTCTTGACATTGTGGCTAAGGCACCATAAAATCAAAGCAAAGGAATATATTCAGCCTTTCCTAACAGGCCATTTTCAGACATCATCTTTCTTTTCTCTGTGTGCAAGATACAACATTTGCATTAAATAAGAAACAATGGTGAGGTTAAAATAACCTCTGCTTGGTAAGCTACCCAAGCCTACGGAACTAATCAAAGCCTGATATGGTAGTACCCAATCATGGCAGACTTTATGTTGTGTTTTGTTAGGATGGTGGCTGCTCCTGCATTACAGAGATCCATTTGACTCAAATACAGAACGGAGAGATACACTGCCAATTGTTCTTTAAACTTGACTTTCAAGATCAGGGAATTATGAAATTAATTGTTTCCATCTGAATGTTTCCAAGCTAAATTTAACTGTAGTTAGCAGAATTTTTTTCTGATAAAGGTAGAACGTAAGATATGAACAATGAAATGTTCTAATCGTCTTTTATTCTCTTTTCAATGTCGATGCATAAGAACTTATTAAAAGCAGAGTTACTGCAAAGGGACATTAAAGTAACTGGTAAGAGACAAAGATGAAAGCTGTAGGAGGTTAAAATTTTTGTAGCTGCTAATCAGAAGCAAATTTTACACAAAGACAGCCTGTAATCCTGTCAGAGGCCAACTGTCTTCACAGGAAGCCTGATTTGTAGGTGAAATCCTTTTGACATTGATCAGAAAGAAAGGCATTGAGAATGTAAAGGTGGGCAATGCCCTGGGAAAATGCTAACAGACTGATACACAGGTAAATGCAATACCAAGCACAAAAATCCCACTAAAGGTGTTTTAAAAATCTCATTTATGAATGCACTATCACTTTCTTCTGTCACTTAAAACTGAATCAGCTCTTGTGAGTTTAGTTAAATTTGTTTCCTAAAATCTGCACATAAGATAATGAGAAATCCAATATAGCAAACATAGGGGATCAGTTGAATGAACTGTACTGACAATCAATTATCTGTGAAAACAGGCTCTATTAAATGAAAAATAAAGATGTTACTCAGCTAAAGTGTAATCTAAGGCACAATATGGATCTATTGTTACTTTATAGCTGCCTTGGGCCCCCTGGAATTGTGGTGCCCCAAATTAAAAGCTTACTGTTATAAAAACAAACAAACAAACAAACAAAAAGTATGAATAATAGTAACGTTGACTTTTAAACATAGCCCTTCATTACATATCTATGCAATGTATCTAAAATATTTTTTATTTCCTATCCTTCATTATTTCAGGAAGTCTGTCTATATAATCTTTCATCTTTACCATTCAGAAAATCACCATGATGGTGGCTTGCAGAACAAAGCAGCAGTTTCTCACTAGTGACTACATGATCACAACATGCTCCTATGCTTTGAAGTCCAATTCTTTTAATATCAACATGGAGCACTATATATGGAAAAAAAAAAAAGAAACACTTTTAAATGGACACATGCAAAAACAGACGTAAGAAATGATCCAGATGAACGAAAAGCAGTGTAATTTCTTTGGAGTAGGTTAGTTCATGTGTCATCATAGAGGTAAACCCGAGCTAGTTCCCTTGTGAGCAATCCAGATTACAACACTAGTCACATTACATCAGGTCCCACTGTAAAGTGCCTTGTTTTGTTTGACATAAGTCATAGCTTCTCCTTCTGCTCTGGTTGCTTTCTCATCAAGTAATCAGAGAAGAAGACACCAAGCTTTATATCTCCAAACTTGTTTCTATTTTTTTTTTTTCTGAGTCTTTTTTTTTTTTAAACATTTTGGCTTTTTATCTATTTTACTTGATTTTTTCTCCTTTCTTTAAAACTTAATTTATTCGTTTTAGATCCTGATCATAGCCCCCTCCTTCATCTCCTCCTGGTCCCACTCTCCCTCCCTCCTCCCTCCATCCCCGTCTCCTAGCCTCCTCCTCCCTTACCAACTGATCTTGGACTATGAAACACTGTCTATATCCTCTTCCTCTGTCATCTGGTAAGGCTGCCTTGCCCAGAAAACGTGATCGAATAGCAGGCAACAGAGTTCATGTTGGAGACAGCCCCTGGTCCCCTTACTAGGTGACCTTCATGGAGACTGTGTTTCCTATTGACTACATCTGAGCAGGGAGCCTGGGTCCTCTCCATGCCTGGTCCTTGGTTAGTGTATCAGTTTCTGCAGGCCCTCTTGGGCCCAGATTTGCTGGCCCGGTTGTTCGTCTTGTGGAGCATGGGTCCTACTCACCTCAAAAGACTCCCTGCTCCTTGCCCAAAGTTTGGCTGAGTCTCAGCATGTGCTTTGAACCCCTGCTGGGTGGAGTTTCTCAGAGGACATCTACGGAAAGCTGAGTCTTGTGTGTGTGTGTGTGTGTGAGAGAGAGAGAGAGAGAGAGAGAGAGAGAGAGAGAGAGAGAGAGAGAGAGAGAGAGAGAGAGAGAGAGAGAAAGAGAAAGAGAAAGAGAAAGGGAAAGGAGGGCTTTGGTGTCCTGATGCACTACTCTGCCTTATTTCTTTCAGACATGGTCTCTGATTGAACCTGGAGCTAAGCTGGCTGTCATTAAGTGCTAGATTCCCTGCTGTATCCAAGCCCCACAGCACTGGGTTTACAGGTCCAGGAGGCCATACTTGGCACTTACACGAATGCTAGATATTTTAGCTCAGTTCTGGGTGCTTGTGCAGCAAGCTCTCTTGCTCACTGAGCTCGCTCTGCAGTACCCAAGGCAATCTTTGGGATGAAATAATTAGACCTATCTTATTCAGTAACATTGTCAGTAAGCATCACCATGCTACCCTCTCTCCTTTAACTCAACTTTGACAGAAACCTATACAATTATATTCAATTATTCTTTCTACTTATATGAAGCTTACCAAAGAACTTCTTCAAATAAGAGGCTTTTATGGAAATATTTACCACTCTGTCAAATATAAATTCTCATATTATAAGAAGCATTGAAGATAAAAATGAGCTTCACATTTTTAAAGTGGATTTCTTTATATTCCACAATTAAAGCTTCTGAGAACTGGCCCTTTGTCTTTTGATTATAACCAGTTTATCAACAAAAGTGCATCAAGATACATTAAGGCGTCATTTATGCTGTATTCCTTCAAGTCTCAGTTAGTTGATAGCTCCAAAATTAAAGCAAGAGTACCTGTTCTCTATTGGTATGTATTTATAACTTCCTTAAGTGCATAAAGCCAATATTTCCCCTTTTATCAGTGTAGTTCTCTGAAGGTGCTAATCACTGAATCCCACCCTCTCATGCAGCACCAGTGGCGATACACATACTCAGCTATAAAAGTCTGCCACTCAGATGAGCAGATGCCACCAATGTCTGCTAGAATAACGTACGCAGAAAGGACAGGACACCCCACCCCTGTTTCTTTTTCTGCTATCAGGAGCTTGAAATCCTCATGGAACTTTGCTATTACATGATGGTATAAAGACAAAAGGGATGAATCTGAGCTTTAGAAGGATGGCCAAGAGCAGAGCTGGGCTAGCAACTTGGGCCTCTCCAAAAATATGAGATTGGCAATATGCATTTATGGGCTCCTTAAAAATGTTTAAGATCACATTTTATTTATTGTTTCTTTTTGCTTATTGATTTGTATGTGTGTCAAGGCATGTGAGTTCAGGACAGAGGACAATGTGTAGGGGTCAGTTCAGTTCTCTCCTTCTACCATGTGGATCCCAGGCCTCAAACGCAGCTTATCAATTTGGCAGCAGGCATCTTTCTTACCCACAGAGCCATCTTACCCACTGAGCCATCTTGCCCACTGGCCATCTTGCCAGAAAAAGCCACCATATTTTGACAACTTAGCCTTCACTGTCAATATGAGATGTAGTGAAACACAGCATGTAAAATGAAACAAAAGACTGAATTATGAATTAATGCTTTAGTTTTACATATATGTAAAAAAAAGGTAATGCTGCCTCTAAATGGACAATTCAAAATTTTCATCAAGAGTTATAGCCTACATTTTTTAGATCAAGTTCTATGTGATCTTAAACTGCTGATACAATGTGGTGGCTTCACTGGACCAATGAATTCACACACACACAAAAAAAAGACAAAAACTGCCATATATTAATGTTTTTTCTAAGGTTCACAGGTTAAAAAATAAAGAAAAATGACCTCAGTAAGAAGTTTAACACCAAAGTTAGAGAAATGGCTATGCAGTTAAAAGCACTGCTGCCCTTCCAGAGAATCTCGGTTTAATTCTCAGAACCCAAATAGTGACTCACAAATTGCCTGTAAACTGTTTTTCCAGGGAATTCAACACCCTCTTCTGGTATCTGGTATATGTGACTACATGGTGCACAGACATGTATGCAGGCAAAATATCTATAACATAAAATAAAGCAAAAAGTTTTAAAAAGAAACAAATTGTCAAATTTAAAAAAAAAGATTCATTACTTGAATAGGGCAAACAAATGGCATAAGGGAAAAGGGAATAAGAAACCATATCACTGATTGATCAGGATTTCAAAAACTCATGCCACGTCCTCTGGATGGGAGGCCTGGTGGCACTCAGAGGAAGGATAGCAGGTTACCAAGAAGAGACTTGATACCCTATGAGCATATATGGGGGAGGAAGTCCCCTCAGTTACAGTCATAGGGGAGGAGAGTAAGGGGAAAATGGGAGGAAGGGACGGAGGGAGGAATGGGAGGATACAAGGGATGAGATAACAATTTAGATGTAATAAGAATAAATTAATAAAATATATATTTTTTAAAAACTGCTCAAGATCCTCACAGATGAGTCATGAGCTATCTCTTCTCATGTGCCAAGCAAATCAATGGCATGGTGACATCACACATAAGAGCTAGTCCACTAATAGTCTTAATATTTAATAGCCAATGATGCTGCCTACTAAAGGAATTCTTTGAGATGATTTCAGCCCAAAATAAATCCACTAGGGAGACAAAAAAAACCTCCTGCCATGGGAAATGTGGAGAAGTTGTTTTGGGGTGAGGTCATCACCATTATCACATTATCATCATCATGGCCATGACAACAACCACCACCATGACATCATCATCATCATCATCACCACCACCACCACATCATCATCATCATCATCATCATCACCGCATTTGTATCTGTGGTGAGTGTGTGTGTGTGTGTGTGTGTGTGTGTGTGTGTGTGTGTGTGTGCATGTTGTCAGCAGGAGGGAGTAAGAACGGAACAGAGCCATGAAGACACTAACAGCATAAGTCTAGCAACTCCAAGTACAAAGTGCATACCTTGAAAAAATAGCAAAAATTAATTTAAGATTGAGTAAATAGATGATCTGATCATGTTTAGAGCTTGGAAATTCCATATACAGTCCAGTCTGTAAGGAAATAGCTTTAAAATTTATAGAGATACAGACATTCTGTCTCCTGACATTTTTTAAAAATGGAGTAAAATCAATGGCAATAAAAATAGAGATTGGAAAAGAATAGAACGGTTTAATTTTTCAACGACAGGCCTTGACAACTGAATGAATGAAAAAGAGAGAAGTGAGTAATTTAATAAAAAATGAAAAAAATGTCTCATGAAAGTCACTTTAAAGTTATAACACAGAAGGTACTTAAGAAAACACAGTGTCTTATACTCAAAACTGACTAAGTACTGGGCAATACAAAATTAAAAACCAAGTTGAATAGAAAGAATTAAGTAGAATTATAATAAAATGGTTACCAAATACTACCTTCAAATGTCTTCCAGGCAAATGAAGTTTTTTTTTTACTTATTTTTTTTGTTTGTTTTAACAATAGTTTATTGGGTTTTACAAAAACTATAATCATTTATGTAAAAATGTTTTTTTAATATTTTGAAATGTTTTTATTTATTATTTGAGAATTTCAACAATATAGTTTGGTCATATCATTTCTCCTTCCAATGCATTAAATACCATTTGTCCAGAATGCACACCACTGATTTTTTTTTAGTTTTTTTTTTATTTTCTACATATACATTTATATTATTCCACATATTTACAATAAACTACCTATAACAAGAAGAACCATGACACAATAAAGAATTATATAAATGTTACATTCTTAGTGTTTTGGCTATTTGTATATGAAAACCTTGAAGAAAACATCTCTCCTATCGTGGTGCATCTAAAATTCCGTATGTAAATCAGTAACCATCACATCTTGTCATGATCAAATTAAAACATCTATCTAGACCTAAAAACATCTTAACCCCTAAACAATTAAGCTTCACTGTAAAACTAAGCTACCTGGCCTTCAACTCAATCAGAGACTTGAGAAGGAATAAACTTGATAAAGTTTTTAAAATACATTTAAGAGCCGTAAAGACCAGCCCATATAATTTGATTCAATTTACAAAAAGAAGGATGTAATTGGCCTGATGTGGTATATCACCATCTCCCCCCAACAAATTGTGTTGAAAATGCTTCAAACAGAGGGCAGAAGTGAGAGGAGGGCACAGGAAGACTGTGCAAACGCAGGCTACCGTGTATAGTACATATCACACTCCATCACAATCTACAGAGCATGTGGAGCCAAATCTAGCATTCTATAGCACTTCTCAACATACACTTATTTACGTAACAGTGGATTATGACTGGGGTGAAATCTGTTTTCCATGTATTTCTACACATACTCCAGTTTGATCCTAGGGCATGCCATATTATAATGTATAAGCAATCCGAACTCAAGGATACAAAAAAAAAAAAAAAAAGGCAATAGATAGAGTGACATACTGAAATAGATCCCAGCAATAAAATACAGTTTAATGTTTGAAGGTCTACTCAACCATTGTCAAGATGACACTAGCAAAAAATTAAAAATCCTGAACAGAAGTGGAAACGGCACTCAATATTCTTTAATGAATATCCTTGATTTAAAATGTACTTCTTAGATAAAGATAAACAATAAATGCATTTAAAATGTTAATTGGCACATGTAAAAAACAATCATTATATTTTCATCCCTTCAAGAAGCTAACTTCATGTTAGGAATCAATGCTATTTAAATGTCTGGACACACTACTAAATATGCATTTATAAAATTACAGATTTATAATTATTTACTAAAGTAATCTGAGTTTCTAAAAGTAACAGAACAACCAAAAATCACCTAAGTAGGAGATAAATACATACTATTGTATATTTAATGCATTAGGTTTCTCCTTTTTACCTGTAATTTAATGGAAAATGGGTACAGAACAGAATAAATAGTTTGCTACTGAAGTGTAAAAATCTTCTAATATTCACAAATATATCATATATCTCTATAGATTCATTTATACAGAATTATACATACATATGAGAATCTATATATATTGAAAATTTTCCAATAACGACAATTGTCTTTCTTCAGTTGGATTATGGGATGTTTATATTTTCATTTTTAAAACTTTATGTATTTCTCTAATTTTCTACAATTGACATATTTTTATTATGAGAATTAATGATTTTAAAATATTTTATAAGCCTATTCAATTTTTATGAACCCCTTTCAGCATAATATTGTATCTCTCCGGACTAAGAATCAATGCTTCTAAAAAAAGAAACATTTCTAGAGCTGTGAGCTATATTTTAAAATTTCAATAATACTTTTATTTCCTAAGGAATTATTTCACTTAGTAGCACAGTCAGTCCATTCGGGCTCTATATTGAGACTCTCACTAACTCACAAGGCTGCAGGGCTTCACGCCGTAACAGTGGACTGTACACAGCTTCTTCTTTCTTTTCCCCATTACCATGCATTTTTTTTCATAGGGGTACAAACAGGTGAATATGATTCTTAGAGCAGGGTGTAGTACTCTACTCAGACAGAACTGTTTCTTGATTGATTTAAAAAAAAAAAACAAAAAAACTTTTTATTGATCCTTTGTAAATTTCACATAATGCACCCCAATCTCATGCATCTCCCTGCCCCTCCATATCTCCCCTCTGCCCTTGAAAACACCCACAAGAGAAAACAAAAATAAAATAAAACACTGCCCTTGAAGCTGCTGTGTGTTATGGTGTGTCACACAGCATTAAGCCAGAAACAGTTTACAAATCTGAGTTGTAAATTGAATGTAAGAATGTGACATGTGAGAACTTTGAAATCCCACCTCAACTTACAGAAGAAGAAAAGGAAGAGCCTCTTTGCCCTAAACCCAAAAGTTCTATTTCCAAATGTTCTCCATGGTGGAAAAGGGCGTATCCGATAAGCTGGTCTGATGTCCAATGGCAGATGTGCATTAAAACCTCAGTTGTAACAGTCTCTGTGACAACAACATTGGCATCTAAGAGACAAGATATTCCCTTGGAGAATTTTCATGAAAGAAATTAAATAGCAGCAGATGGCATGATATGAACAAATTTTGTTCTTGGTCCTCTGTCAAAAATTACTGTAAGCAAGCAAAATGTAAAAGGGGCGGGGGAGAAAGGCAAATGTTATCAGCTATCAAGTCCAAAGAGAAACTGAGCGAATGGCACACACTTACCTATATTTAAATTATAGTCAGGATGAAGAGCTGGTGGTATAAGGAAGCCTAGGAAATAGCTTAATAGTCCATTCAGTCTCAACTACCACTTCCTCGAAGTAGATAACTGTGCCCCCAGCACTCCTCCCTCCTTGCTCCAACCCTGACCCATTTGTCATCATTATAATCTTTGAATGCTCAAGTGGCTTCCCAGGGCTCTTAAAGTGGAAATATAATAAAATAAACCACAGAACTCCACCCCCCCCACTCCTGCATCCTAGAATTCCCTTTGGCATTTGGTCCTGCATAACTCTGAGTGTATCTTTTCTTCGTGCTCTGACACATCAAATGAGGTTGCTTTTGAAGGATCCAAATCTAGGGACCCCACATTCCCTTCTCCAGAAGGTTCCTGTTTCTAGAAGCAAAGTTTCCTTTCAGTAGATCTTTTCCAGCTTCCCTGTCTGAGCTGAGCATTAATTCTCAGGGAGGTCTTCCCTGAGCACCCAAGAAGAAGCAGCTCTCTTCAACTACTTCACCTCACCCTATTTTATTCATAATACTTATTATCTGATAGAGCCTGTCTTTCTAGTTCCAAGCTTTATCTCCACCCCAAATAACTGTATAAATTAAATCTACTACAAATAATACTCCTAAATTTTTCCAGCCAGGTGTTGGTAGCACAAGACTTTAAGCCCAGCATTTGGGAGGCGAGGCAGGTGAATCTCTCTAACTTTGAGACAATCCTGGTCTACAAACTGAGTTCCAGACACCCAAAGATATACAGGGAAATCCTGCCTTGAAGAAAAACAAAAACCAAAAATATGTAAAAAGAAAAGAATTTTTCCATATCACATATTCTGATTACAGTGTCCCCTCCCATGACTACTTCCTGTTTCTCTCCACCTTTTCTCCCATCTATATCCATACCCTGTCAGTCACAGAAAACAAACAGGCATCTATTGGATAATAATGAAAAATAAGGTAAGATAAAACAAACACAAAGAAATTGTAGTAAGGGAAAACAAACAGAAGAAAACTGGCCAAAAAATGTACAAGAAACACCATAAATGAGAATACACACCATGCATGTGCATATAAAAATTCCTATAGAAATACACAACAGGAAGCCATAATATAAATGCAAGGAACCTGTAAGTTAAAAGCAATACCCTGACTTGTCATTATGAGATAAAGATTTTCCAAAGGTACCATGGATGGCTTTGAGTTTGTTTTATGTTGGCCATCTAATGCTGGGCCTGAGGTCTACCCTACATTTGTTTGCCCAGTGAGACTCCTTTGGAGAAAACTAATTTAAAAAAAAAAAAAGTTGTAAATGGTTATCATTTGGAGATAGCTTCTGGGTTAGGGATGGGACCATGGTGTCCACTTCTCTATTGAGATCCAGGGTCCCATCTAATGCAGACCTGTGCAAGCCCTGTGCATGCTACCACAGTCTCTGTGAGTTCATATATAGACCCTGCTCTGTCTAAGTCTTTTTTCCTTGGTCTCCTCCAACCCCTCTGGCTCCTACATGCTCCTACTTCTCTTGCAGAGTTCTCTGCATTGAAAGAGGAAAGAGTCTATGGAAGCACACTATGTAGGGCTGAGTGTTCCAAGGTTTCACACTTTCTACATGTTTTCTTGCTGTGGGTCACTGTGTTTGTGGCTTCTCTGGTGATAGCTGAGCAAGGCACTGATCTGTAAGCATAGCTGAACACCCTTAGGAATACTTTTTATTGCTACGTTCCTTCAACAGAATAGTAGTATTTGGTTTTTCCTCTGAGCCCCTGGTCTCTCTAGTCTGAGAGACCTGACACTCAACAAGTTTGGGGGATAAGTGCCATCTCATGGAGTGGGCATTACTTCAAATCAGATATTAGTTAGTTGCTCCTACAGGCTGTGTACCACTGTTGCCCAAGTGTTTTTTGTTTGTTTGTTTCTTTTTCTTTCTTTGTTTTGTTTATTTTTTCCAGTAAGGCCACCATTATAGATAAGAGGGCTTTTAATTGGGTTGGTGTTTAATTTTTTTCCTTTGGAGACATGTAGAGTACCTTCCAGGACCATGAACACCAGTTCATAGGGTCAAAGGTTCTAGGCACATCCAGTTTAATCTGTCCCGTCACAACCCAGTGAATTTTGTAGGCATTCATTGTCTTCAGTAAAAAGACTTAACGCTCAATTTGTAGAGAGCCATCAACAGCCTTGGGAATAGCCTGGGTTGTTCCCATGGGAACAACCTGAGGATCCCATGGGAAACTCTTTACCCAGAACTTGACTAGATGCAACCCACTGCTGTCTTCGAAATCTTCAACTGGAGATGAAAGATATCCAACGTTAGCTCTGCCTTCCCCATTATTTGGTGATTTCATTTAGATTGCATCCATATGTGTATAAATCGTAGGAAGCTTCTATTGTGTCAGGTTCCATATGATCCTTTAAATGGCCTTGATATTTATCAGTTGGTCTCTCTGTATTAGCCTCCTTAATCCTTCCCACTCACCATCTGACCCTCCCACTCCAGCCACTCTCTTTTCCATCCACAACTATGTATTCTATTTCCTTTTCTTATGGATACCCATCCTTCTCAGCCAGTCCTTTGTAGCTTGCTTATCAATAACTTGACAGCTAACATACACATTTAACAGAGTACATCCTGAGTCAAAGTTACCTTACTCACAAAGATTTTTTCTAGTTCCATTCACTTAACTATGAATTTCAGTCATTTCTTTTTTAAATGGCTGAGTAATATTCCATTATGTAAATACAACATATTTTGTTTATCCATTCAGGGGCTGACAGACATCTGGGTTGTTTCCAACATCTGGCCTTTTTACATAGAGCAATAATGGCCATGGGTGAGCAAGTGCCCTTTGGGTATATGTCTAATAGTAACACATCTGGATCCTCAATCAGATAAATTCTCAGCTTTCCTTAGGAACCACCAAACTGATTTCCACAGTGGTTGCACAAGTTTGCACTCCCACCCGAAATGGATTAATGTTCCCCTTGCTCCATCCTTAGCAGCATGAGCTGTCATTTGCTTTATTGATTTTGGGCCATTCTCACTGGTGTATGCTGAAAACTCAAAGTTCTTTTGATAGGTATTTCCCAGATGACTAAGGATGTTGAACAATTTTTAAGTGTTTCTCAGCCATTTGAATTTCCTCTTTTGAAAATCCTCTGTTTAGATCTGTGCTCCATTTTTAAATTGTGTTATTTTCTTTCTTGATGTCTAGGGTTTGTTCCTTAGTTTTCTTTAGATTTTTATATATTTTAGATATTGGCCCTCTATGGAACATGTAATTGGTAAAACTATTTTCCAATTCTGTAGCCAGCCATGTTCTCTGAATCACAGTGTCCTTTGCTACGAAGAAGCTATTCAGAATTCAGGAAGGAAGAGGCAAGTGGATCTCTGTGGGTTTGAGGCTAGCCTGGTATACAAAGCAAGGCCAGGACAGCCAAGGGTACACAGAGAAACCATGTCTTGAAAACCCAAAAAGAATAAGAATAAGAATAAGAATAAGAATAAGAATAAGAATAAGAATAAGAATAAGAATGAGAATGAGAATGAGAATGAGAATGAGAATGAGAATAAGAATGAGAATGAGGAGGAGGAGGAAGAGGAAGAGGAGAAGAAGAACAAGAAGAACAAGAAGAACAAGAAGAGAAGAAGAAGCTGTTCAGCTCATGAGGTCCCATTTAATAATTTACAAACATATCATTTTTGAAACAATTAAGAAATCGTTCTTTTGAAAAGACATCTGAATGTCTGATTATGCAACAATTATTCTTGATGTTATAATACTGAGCCAAGAGAGCCACGAATAGTAGAATCCTGAGATCCATTATACTTGACTTCCAGAAAATACTGGATATATATATATATATATATATATTTGTTTCTTCTCTCCATCTCTCTCTCCCATAAATTGAAGAATTGGAGTCAAATAATTAAGGGCATTGAGTGTGTGGCCAAGACCAAAGCAGTGTTGCTTTCAAAATGCTTATTCACTTCACTTGTTAGTTCATTTGGCATCATAAGATATGTTATCACAGGTGACTTTTTAAATGACATTCTTCAGTAGATGTTCCCTGATGTCTTGTATACTTTCTAACCCTCTTTGGCCATTCCTGTGAACCCCATCCCTGTAATGTACTGCCCCAACATCAGCTCCTTTGGCTTCTTATAAGAGAATTAGCTCATCTTGGTTCATTCCACTTTAACTTATCCACCGACAATGTGAGTTGTAATGCCCTCTGGGATGTCCTTCATTAAGGATGGAAACCAACCAAGGCAAAAAGACTCTGGATTGCTGAGACAGAGGACCTCTCTATAATATCTCTCCCTGTCTCTGAAGTTTTCCTATTGGAAGTAAACTTGACATCATAGACTTGCTTAGCCACTTTTCCTTTCTAGACCCCTCTTCTCTGCTTCCTTCAATTTTCCTAAAAACATAACCTAATAAATTAAATGAGTTACACTAGTGTCAATGGTCATCTCATGTGTTACAAGAAGAAATGTGGAAATTGCCTTAAAATGTTTATAATTGTTGGTTATGGTTTGAAAATAGCACAGAACTGTGGAAATTTTGCAAAAAGAAAAAAAAATAAAAAAAAAAAAAAAAAAAAGAGCACAACTTCACAGAAAGATGCCAAGTAGGAACAGACATGCCATTGATACAAGATTGAGAAACCATACAATAAAGGAAAGATACTTTATGAGTGTCTCATATGAAAAGATGACAAAAATATCAATGAGAAATTCCTTATTCACAGAAAGACCTTGGTCTTATGACAAATACTGCCAAATGAATGGACATATACATGTTTTAAATAGAGTGAAATTTTAATGAGAAGTAAAATGCCAACTAACATTTGAACATCAACATTAAACTTTTAAAAAACAATCACTTTGAAATCCTCAGGAGTAAATACTTCCATATTGTGATATCCTATTCAGGCAATTACCAATGTGACATAAACAAACACTCAGGCATAGAAAGAATCCAGATACATTTTCTATGTACCGTGTCCTGTGGAGTTCCTGTATATGTACTCCATTAAAAGAAGAGAATACAGCAAAAGGAAGGAAAATCTGGCCATCCAAACAGAACCCAAGTGACTTAAGAAACAGAATGCCCTCACTTGATGTTAATATGGATGTTGGCTTTGAGTCAGACCTGCAAAGCAGCAGCTTGCCTACAACTAAAAGGATGAAGCAACTAGGAAGACAATTGCACTCGAAGATACTTTATTGTTTACTTTCATTCCAATCTTCTCTTTTCTTCTTCACCTTCCTTCCCTTCTCCTCTCCTTTCCACCCCTTTATGTCTCACTCACTCTTCCTCTCAGCTCCTTCTAGAGCTTTCTTTCAAGACTGCACATTGGACCCAGGGTCTTGTACATACAAAGCAAGCACTCTACTACTGAACTATACTGGTGGAAATTTACATTTCTGAAAGAGAATTTGGAAGCAAATTGGTGAATGAAAAAAATCAATAATAACAAGACAGGTATTAACGAAAGGATAAAAACAAAGAAAAAATGCATACAGTACAACTTCAAATGCTTCAAAATTATAACAACAATGATAAATTTAAGCAAACATAATTTTGTTAGTAAAATAGAGGGGGTAAATTTTTAAGTATACATATTGTAGCTCAAATGAGCCAAGTTCTCAAATCTTGTTGCAGGAAATTAATAGGAAATATTAGCAATTGAAAATTAACGCAGTTGTAATGTAAGTATGCAACTTGAGTATATAAAGGATATGTGAACAGAGATATCTAAAAGAGTTGAATGCCATTTCTTAAGGACAGGAAACAGGACTATAGATGGAGTGTTAAATGATCTGTTTGTGCACACACAGAACTTGCTAATGTCATTGTAAAAAAGAAAAAGGAAGCGCTTTGGGCTCTTTCTTCATAATCAAATGTTTGAGCATTTAACATCTATTTACTTCACTGGAACACATTTTCCATTACAAGTCCCTAATTCAACAGGATGTATTTATTGAAAGGGACTAATCTATAGGGGTTAGACATTTTAATAAAGGTATTGGAAAGAAAAGCTTCAAAGAAAAACCAAAAACAAGAGATAACATATGTCCATTGCTAATCTTTTACATGTTGTACATGTAATTTAATTCTCACAATATCTTGGAGGCATAGACTATATAACTCTTCAAATTACACAGAAGACTCACATTTTGAAAGCATCAAACTCAGACAACCAGAATGAGACAGCACCAATAATGTTTTACGCCCTCTGTTTTTTGAAAAATATAATTAAAATAGTTATATTTGTTTGTCAAAGCACAGCCCTAAAATAAAACGGTTTTTGTGTACCAAGTTTCATTGGGGTTACTTACAGGAGAGTGAGTTGGGGGTTAGAAACCACAGTCCAGGCAATTTACCAGTGGCTACACCACTGAAGAAAGAGTCTCTCCTGTAATCATTTAATACGAGGAGTGTACGGTCAAATCACCCTCAATGCAATAATAAGAGTACTTCTTATACGCTCTCAAATATCTCAGAGGGAGATTTGTGTCAGGATGGAGCTTTGAAAACATTTGCAGTTCTTTAAAATGAAACTTGTGCACCACACACAAGAGGAATCCAGAGAAAAAGGCATGTGAGGGTAATGTAACAAGAGAAAGATGTATTCAGTCTGGAAGAAAAGAAAAAGTAGAAAGCGGAAGCGGGGGCAGGGCTAAAATAGCCGAAGCCTGGAGTAAGTTTAATGAGAGACATTGTGTGAGCATAAGAAGAGAATAGCCTGGCACAAGTAATCTGATAGGGGAAATGCTGAAGGGGGGGGGGGGACTTCTGAGGGAAGAAGAGGGAGGTTAATATAGAAGAAGATGGGAATAAGGTAAAGGGGAGTGGTAGGATAGAATGGATCTGATATATCAAGTGAGAAAAGGTCTCCTTAGAGAGACAGGCTAAGTACCAGAGAACAGAATCATATGGATGGCTGAAAAAGCCACAAGGTATCGTTGTGTTAACTGCTATACTCCCACCAAAATAAAACCGTATAATGAACACAGGTCACTGTATAAATATACATGTTTTTGTGTATTTTATGGGAAAAGATTTATGAACAAGTTTTTTTTTAATGAACTTTTATTTTATCTGAGCTGGCAGTGCTCTGTCAAAGAACCAAAGACCAACTAACAAGAACCCTAAGGCCAGAAATAAGAAACCCTGTCTCAAGTTGTTGGCCAGGCTTTTCAATAAGACTCTCAAAACATCTGGCCTATTGCTTTTCCCCCTTTTTCCTCTCCAGAAACCGAATATACGTCCCTATTAGTGATGACACCATGCATTTCAGAAACAGGGCCCAGAGACCCATGAACTGGAACTGACCTGAAAGGCCCCTCCCTGAGGACTGGTTGTCAATGTACCAGAGGGGACCATAAAAGCTTCCAAAGAGGAGAGGTATTCAAAAGTGCCACTCAGCAATGACGTCCATGAACCACTTTAAGGACCAGCAAACAAAAAACAAATAAGGAGAATTCACTCGAGCCAGGTTGTCCTTAGGAAAAAATTATTTTAACAAAGTAATTCTGTACAACATAGGCTTACTCTACAGACTCCAAAGCCATGTACTGCCCTTTGAAATGACTCATTTTGTCCATCCTTAACTCACTGTGTTTATTTTTGTGTCCTAAGTATTCAAAACCAACTTTCCTTCCTTGGATTGTCCTCGTCACTGTTTTTGTGACCATAAAATCAATGACTTGACACAGATTCAAGGAACTACATGATTTCTGGGAGATGACCAAACCATAATGTATAAAAAGCCACTTGAGAGTCTGAAGTTTATTTCCTAGAATATTGACAGCTAAATTTAAATTAAGCTGACAAGTTGTGGTGTTCAGATTTTGTAATATTTAATTTTATATAGAATAGGTGAGAAAATGAGTACACTATATCTCAAATTTCAGAATTTGAATTAGCCATAAAAATAAAAGTGATTTTGGGTCAGTATGATGGTCAAGCATTAAAGGCACTTGGTGCTAACCCTGAGAACTTCAGTTTAATTTGCTAGATCCACATGGTGAAAGAGAAGAAATTATTTCTGAAATTGATCCTCTGACCTTCCTAGACATGTGTGGCATATGTGCATACAAACCCATGCACACATATATGTACATGCAAAATAAGTAAATAATAATAAAAAGATATTTTAAATAAAAGAATATAACTGAGAAATGTAGAAATTTTCATATAGCTTAATACACTGTATATGATAATAAAATATATACTATTTTAGTGTTGCATATTTTACAAGACATCCCTGAAATGAACTGAAATTAAAAACATTTTATGCAGACATAATTGCAGATGTAGCTTTTTACCTACTTTTAATGACTTTGTGAAAACTTTTGTAATATTTATTGCTATGAAAAAATTAAAGAATGAGGATAAAAATTACCGAAATTTCCAGGTGACTGATTTCATAAATGATAAGGTAGTCATTTTCTACATTAATTTCTTAACAGTACATATTGTTCACATCAGAAAAAGCTATTATACTTATTGATAACATCAAGGGATTTTAAAGAATATTTTTCTTTTTGTTTAAAAATGTCCTAATACTTGCTTTTTTTCTATAGAAAAATACATTTGGCAAGTATTTTAAAATCAGAATACACTACATAAGCATCTTTAGAGTCCAGATGACAATGAAAATGCAGTAAAGCCTCTACAAAGCAGAGAAACAGCCAGGGTGTTGCTGTGTAAAAATTTAATGATGGAAGGTTGGTACCAATTGTTCTTTATAACCAAATGATTTCCTGAAGGCTAGGTGAGATTCAGTGAGACCACTTTTACTTCATGGGACAGATAGGTGTCTCTGTTTTGAATGGTGAATATCTTCCTAAATTTTTACTGGTGTGACATTTTTAAAGCTTTCCCTTATTCAAGCTTGCTTTCACCCCCAGGTCTTTTCATTCCCTATTCTCTTTGTCCTGGATTCTCTTCTCCTAATTATCGGTACCATTCCCTTTCTCGGTCAACTCAGGATGTGTTTAAATGGCACTTTGCAGGAATTCCAAGCCTTGATTGCTCTGAATACAACTGAACTTGTCTGCCTTCCGGTGTCTCAACATGTTAGAAGCTAGTTTATGGTGTCTTTCTGGGAAAGAGTGTTGTTTCAACAAAAGCAGCAGCTTGGTTTTGGTCACTAGCCACAACTCCCATAGCTGGAGTAATAACAGTGAAAAGAAAGAAAATCTATTGAATGATTTAATGTTATACTTTAAAACCTAGAAGTGGAAACATGCTTTGTTTACTTTAGAAACAAAAGGAGCTGAGAAAACGGGAATTTTTCTTTACGAAGTACCCATTGTCTTGACTGCTTATTTACTATGTAACATTCTATCTCTATTCAGTAGTTTCATTGAGTCTTAAAAATTTAAACTAAGCACTGGAAACCAGATACGAGTTTTAAAAAAACAACTTTGATTTATCATTTTTCAACCCATAGGACCAATAAATATCATACAGCTTAATGGAAAGATGGCCTACCCTAGGCAGTTTCTGTCTCTAAACAATTACATGTTCTCTTGTATTTTGCTGTTTGGTGCCAAAAACAAGAAACAACAGACAAAAATAAAACAAAATCCCCAAAACTAGAGGCACATAAAATGAAGGTGAAAATTTCTGCACCTCACTAAATATATATTTATGATAATATTATGATTAGACATTTAATTGTTGTTGTTGTTGTTGTTGAAAAGAGAACAGGAAACAGGTCCTAGCAAATGAGTCCTAGAGAAAGAAGGTCAATGCCTCCATCAGGACTCAACATCATTGCTTGTGGAGTAGTCTGTGGGCAGGGAGCCAGGGTTTCCAGGTCCAGGGAACACCAGCTTGAATCTCTCATATCCCATGACATCTTAAGTATCCAACTGTCTAATTTCCTAGAGAAGTGTAAAGTTATTAGACATTTCTATAAAAATTAATTGGTACAAATTAATAGTTTGCTTAAAAGTAACAAAGAAATGGGAAGGAGTGGTAAATAAGTAAAACTGAATCCAAAAGAAGTCACTGTTTCAATTTTAACTGGGTTACTGCTGACAGACTTCACACTGACCAAACCAATACAGTTCAGTTAGAAAGGCAAAACCTGTATCATTAAATTTATTCTTCATTCATTGTGCAGTTGTTGGGAACAAGGTCTCACTGTGTATCTCAGGCTGAACTGGCTGTGATTATGCAGTACAGGTGGCCATGAGCCCATAATGCTCCAGGTCCTCCCTTCCGGCCACCCCCATTCTCCCCAACCTGACCCCCAACCCCTAGATCTTCTCTTCTCCCCTCTCCCACCCAGTTCCCTACTTCTATCCGCTGAAGATATCTATTTCCTCTTCTGAGAGAGTTTCAAGCATCATCCCTTGGTCCCTCCTTGGCTTCTTTAGATCTGTGTTCTGTAGCATGCTTAACTTGAACATTATGTCTAATATCCACTTATAAGTGAATTCATACCAATTGTGTCTTTCTGGGTCTTGGTTACCTCACTCACAATGATATTTTCTAGTTCCACCCATTTGCCTGAAAATTTCATGACATTGTTTTTAATAGTGGTGTAGTATTTCATTGTGTGAATGTATATTTCTATTATCCATTTTTTGGTTAGGGGACATCTGGGTTGTTTCCAGATTCTGACTATTGAGAATAAACCTGAAGTGAACATCGTTAAGCAAGTGTCCTTGTGGTACAAAGGAATAGTAAAGCAATGACTCACCCAATTCGGGATCCACTCCATGGGAGAGAGCCAACCCCTGACACTATTTGTGATATTCTGCCATGCTGTCAGACAGGAGCTTAGCATAACTATCTTCAGAGAGGTTTCACCCAGGAGCTGATCAAGACAGGTCCAGAGAACCACAGTTAAACAATGGGTAAAGCTCATGGAGTTTCACGGAAGAGTGGGAAAAAGGGTTGAAGGAACCAGAGGGATCAAGGACACCAGAAGAAGACCTACATAGTAAACAAAATTGGGCCGATCGGAGCTTACCAAGACTGGGTGACCAGCCAAAGAGCATACATGGGCTGGACCTAGCCTCTCCCTTACATATATGTAGCAGTTGTGCAGCTTGGTCATTACTTATGTCCCCTAACAATGAGAATAGGGGCTGTCTCTGACACTGTTGCCTGCCTCTGGATCCCTTTCACTTAGCTGGGATGCATTGTTGGACCACAGTGGGAGAGGGCGCACTTAGTCCTGCTGCCACTTGTGGTGCCAGGGTGGGTTGGTACCCCTTGCTCTGAGAAGAAAGAGGCGGGGGGGGGGATAGGGGAGAGGACTTGAGAGTGGGACTGGGAGGTAAGTATTGTGAGCTCACAACTCCAGAATCCCACAAGAGTAGTAAGAAAATGTGGAGGCACATTGTGATGGAGTTATACAATGGTTGATTAGCTATACGTCAACCACCTGCTGTGTGCTATCCTGGATGCTCCCAGAAACTCCAGCATCAGATAACACTCAGAGTTTATCTGATGAAGAATTCACCCTGTTATAAGAGGTGAAACACCAGATACACCACCACCTTAGTTCATACTAGTAAATGAGAAGACTTATGCTGCCATTTAAGAAAAGGGAGGGGTACCTAAGGGCTCTGGATTTTGGAAGCAAATATTATGATGTAACAATGAAGCATGGGGAGTGAATAGAATACCAGAGAGGGTTAATACACAGAATGAAAGCCCAGTGAATGCGGAGGAATGATGGGAATGCGGGGATAAGTCTTATTTAATAAATCACAGATTATAAATGGCAAAATACTAGGAAATAGACTGGAAAGTCATACTGTAGTGACGACACATGAATGTGAAAGATGTAATACTTGACTCAACAGGCCAAGCCAAGTATTAGGAAAATTATCAACTATGTCACGGTGTTACTGCATATAACCATTTAGGATGTTGCGGATGAAGAAACAAAGGTGCCAGGTAAACATCAGCAGGGGGGCTGGAATAAGGTACTGATGACCAAAATACGCAGTACCAGTATATTTCTGGGCAGTGTACTAGCTTCATAAAGACTTTTCTGGATGATAAAGAAGGGCATTTCAATAAAATTTCTAAGGTAGTGACTTGGGGTGCTGGTAGTAGGCAACCTGGCAAGCATATTTTGTGTTTTATTTCATTCTACCCTCACTCTAGCCAAGAAGAAACAGTCCTTCCATTTCACATGAGGAAATTAAGGCCAGGAGAAGAGAGGTAACTTGAGCAGCAGTGGTGGCTGAAATCTGCATAGGACCTACACAAAAGATAGAAGATAACAGGATTGCATCTAGAGAGGGGGGGATGGATGGACATGATAATGGTAATGATAGTGATAATTAACGGAGATTGCTTTTATTTAAAAGCTATACTAAGATAAACACCCTTATGATTGACATCAGCTTATCATATATGTGCAGTTTTAATCTTTCATCTTTTAATTTTTTTCCTCCTTTTTCAAAATAAACTGCTAATGGACAAGGTAATAGTCAAGGCATGCCCGATATCAAAATAAATGAAAGGGCAATTAAATCAGAGGAGAATTTAATAAGAGCTATGACATGTGTGTTTCACCCCTTTACCGACTTATAAAGTGCAGAACATTTCAGAGGGAAGAAGGAGGTTGTGTCTCATAGTCTGGACAGGTCCCTATGCATAAGAACAATGAAATTAATTATCTGCATATTTCCTGGAAGGGAAGGCAACAGAAATAGAAGGACAGCTACTGAGTGAAAATGACATAGGGGCATAATCTGAAAACAGCGCATGTTTCCCATGTTGTAGGTTCTGTGATGAAATGCTGAGCCTGCCCTTAAAACTTCCTACTCTCTTCCACCAGCATACCCTCTGAGCTGTAAACTGGTAAAGAATCATATCACTGTGCTTCATAAATTCTTTCCTGAACACATGAATAAAACATTTTACATTATTGACCTTTATAGGTTGAATTAATTTTGGACACACATACAATATAATATCAGACCCCGAACAGTTATTTATAAAGCTGTGCTCCTGACCTCTAAGAAATGCTATTAAAATGAAATAGACTCTCTCTTATTTGTTTCTGGCTTCAGTTTACATTTGCTTTGCTTCTTTGGGTTATGATTTATTCAAGGTATTTATTAAAAGTAGACAGAAGGCTTACAGGCTCTGGTGGTAATTGTGAACTGAGCATGTATATGAAAATCGTCATCTGTCTGAACTAATTTCATAGGCACAAGAAGAAACAGGATACTGGAAGAGAATGGATCTGGGAACCTGTTACTCCTTTGGGAACCTGGGAACAATTACTCCTTTGAGCCTCTTTCCCCTGTACCACACACCTCTGGAACTACTGGGCCAACCATGCCAGTAGTAAGCAGTGGCACCCAGCAGATGCCCTGAAAGTCATAGCTGTTACATGTGGAATCACATGAAAGAAACAATCATAGTTGGACTGAATTAGAAACATGTAATAGAAATAAAAGTGTGAAGGGGCAGCTAGATAGGGTGAAGAACAGGAGAGAGAGAGAGAGAGAGAGAGAGAGAGAGAGAGAGAGAGAGAGAGAGAGAGAGAGAGAGAGAGACAGAGAAAGAGACAGAGAGAGACAGAGAGATAGAGAGACAGAGAGACAGAGAGAGACAGAGACAGAGACAGAGAGAGACAGAGAGATAGAGAGAGAGAGACAGAGAGACAGAGAGACAGAGACAGAGAGAGACAAAGAAAGACAGAGACAGAGAGAAACTTTTCATGTGCAGAAACTTGGGTAAGTTTGGTAGATATTAATTTGGACAAAATAAATTACACCCAAGATGTTTTTAAATTATTTAAAAAGCATTTTTGGGTGGGCATAAAGGTGGTATGGATCTGAAAAGAATTAGAAGTCAGGAAAGAATATGAACAAAATATGCTGTATAAAATCATCAATGATTTAATAATTTTTTCCTAAAAATAATTTTTAAAAAGTTAGTGCAATGACATAGTTGGTTTTCAAGCAAATCCACAACCCAAGCCTTACCTTTATTCTTTCTTGAGGTCGTGTATGAAGGGGTCTTTCATTTTCATGAAAAACTTGCCGGACAAAGATATAATATAGACATATCTATTAGCATGAGTGTATCCCTAGCTCAGTTCATTAATATGGCAATATTTAGCTGACATTTGGTGAATTCTCAGGCCTGGATACCATACTGTGATCATCCTGTATTCATATCCATATACAGAGACATAGATAAAAAAAAATTAGGCTAAAACTCCTAAAACAGCGACCCATCTATTTTAGCACCTTAGGTCCCCAGAGTATTTCCCATCAATCAATATACCTCTTGTCCAGCCCAGATCTTAACACCCATTGCTTTCCAGAACTTACGTTATTGATCTAAACTCGTGCGGTAAGCCTGAGTCTTTACACATCTGAAATAGTTTCTTGCTCACGGTTTTCATACAGTGGCTCAAATTTTGGCCCATATGCTCAGACTTGAAGATCTTTAGCCTTGATTCTTGACCAAGTTCTGACCTGTGAAGGAGAACTCTTTGCAGAGATTCCAGTGCATTTTACTTCAAAGAAAAACTAGCCTGAATTGTTCTGTAACTCTTGTTTTCCTGTCCCATAATATAAAAATTATCTTCCTTATATATTCTTGGTGCAATTACTCGGTCTGTAAAAAGAGGTTTAAAATTCAAAAGAGATCGTCAGGAAAGATCTTTGAGCATAATAGTGTGTGGAAATATATTTAAATCCCTTTCTTCTTGGGAGAGAACAGTTTGCTTCCTCAGTTTCATGTCTCCAAACTAAATGAGAAGCAGCATTCATGCTCTCTGTCTAAGCCATCAGACAGAGCTGCCATGCCCTTGGTCACCAGGTTAGCTTTGTCAGGGCAACGATCCATGTCATTCTCTCTCTGCAAATACAACAGTCCTGAGACAGGGACAACTGACCACATTTGAGGTACAGGGTGTTGGAAACACAGGTCATTGGCGAAAACCTGCAAAGAGTAATTCTTCCAACTCATTCAGTTTCAGCTCAACTTTTTATTGCACTGCTGTAATTTGTAAGCGTACACAAACTCAAGATTCTATTTATTTACTTAAATTCAAATGGTATTTGTTAATTTTTCTTCAAAAAAAAAACTGAATTTCTTATTGACGTGATATTGAGTAAATCCATGAAAAGCAGAACCTTACTTGCCAACAGCTACTTTTGATAATTTTCAGGATGTTAAATTACAGCCTCAAAGGCCATCTTATTAAATATACTAGCATAGAAATAAACATACAAGTTTTTAAATTCTCACAGGTGATATAAGACTGAGTGCTAACCATGAAAACAATTCTCATATAATATCAGGCTGGGATAGCAATAACACTTTTAACATATCTGTGTTATGCAGATTGTAGAATCAAACTCTTTTGGGGAAAACATCTTTAATTCACAAATACTCATTAGTCTTCTAAGTCAGGAAGTTAACAGAAGAAAATTTATTGGAAGAATAAATGAAACAAACCATATACATTTCACAACTCATGTCCCCCTCAGTCACAGTCATAGAGGAGGGGAGTAGGGGGGAAAGCAGGAGGGAGGGAGGAATAGTGGGATACAAGAAATGGGATAACAATTGAGATGTAATATGAATAAATTAACAATATATATAATGAAAATATAAAAATAAATAAAGGAATGACAATTTAAAAAAATCAAGGATATAGGCATTGCTTTAATGATCATTCGTAATCCAGTAAGTCTAAATAACAAGTCATAAGAGATTTTAAAAATCTTGAAATATATTATGGGAGCTTACAATGTCCTTCATTGAAAACCGTCAAAATGATGTAACCCTGATAATTGCTAAAAAATGAATTTACGCCCTGCAGGGTAGAAGTAATAAGGCCAAACTATAATTCCTCAAAACCCAGCCATCATGTTAATAGCTCCACCGTAAGTCTAAACGACGCAATTAATTCTCTGGCATTTATGCAAGTTTTCTATGGTGAATCCATGTGAACTCAGACATCATCAGGCAATATTTATGTGCTGGGTACACAGATAGCCTTGTCACTCACAAGCTGCCTCCTTAATGCAAAAACACCAGAGTATCTGTCTCATTTACATTATCCTCAGACAAGGCACGTGCTGCACATAAGGGTGGCTGATATGAAATTTCAGTAATGGTGGCCGCCCTGAAACAGCCTGGCAACAAGGGTTGGTGGCAAATGTGGTCCTCTGACAGGTATGAAGACACCCAGCCATAAAGAATCAGTAGCAGATATGTCTGTTTTCACACATCACTTCTGGGTCAATTTGCAATAGTCAAAGCCCTCAAAAATTGACATGCATATTAAAAGTCAAGTTTAAGTGCTTCCTATTTAAATTAGTTTTCAGAATCCTCAGGAAACGTGATGTCACCCTGGCAGCATTTTGTACGTGCCACCATGTCTCTAAATGTCAGACTTAAAACATCCAAGACTATTTCACAATGTTTCCCTCAGCCATATGTATTGTGATAGAATAATATTTGCTCACAGAATTTTAATTTGTAAGTATCAGACAAGCAACCCCATTAGGGAAAATTCATAAATGCAGAAAACTGTAAGCCCATGCTATGACTTGATAAATGAGGATCTGAGACTTCAAACATAACTGTCACAATATGCTACAGTTTCTTATCGAAATAAATGCACAGGTGCCACTTCTTTGCATAATATTTTATGACTTCCCAAACTCGACAACCTAGCTCGCTTTGATAATAGACTGTACAACAATGCTCTCCTTGCCATTTTAGGCTAGTAGTAGTTGTTCTAAAGCAGGCAGAAGACAGATGGTCTACCACAGCATTTTGAGAGAACAGGATAACACATCCATACAGTGTCCATTAATAACCATTGTTAGAAGATTTCTGCTACTGATCTCATAGGACTTCTAATGCACATTTTAAGCTTTATCACACACTTCAGTATACAGGAAAGGAAACCATGCATATAGTGTTTGAGGATACCTGAAATTTCAGACATCAACAAAGCTTGGAACATACACTCCAAAGGGAAAGAAGACTACCATAAGTATATTGTGAACACAATTGAAATCTGAACGCTGCCAACAACAAGCTTGGATCAATATAAAAGCAAGAATATTCACTGGAGTTCTTCTGGAGCCCAGCAAAGATCCAAAAGAATCTAAATAGTGACCTTACTATTGTACCCTAGAAAACCTTAAGAGATTCGCACATCATACAGAGCTTTGCCCAAGCACTCAGCCGTTTAGTAGTCTTCAGTTAAGCTCATAAAGCCCAACCTCATCTCCTTCACCTGTAGTGTGGTCACTAATGACTTTCCACAGTGTCTGGCAACACACAGTGCTTAGGTGTGCATTAATTTTTATTAACTATTAATACAATTTCTTAATATTTCTATTTCCATAGAAACATTTCCACAGGGAAAAAAATCTCCATTTTAATGAAAAGCTAAGCATTGATGTGGTGACATTTTCCTCCACAGAGAAGATAAAGCCAGACAATTTGGCATGCAACATATGTTCTAAAACTGTACAAGCTACCAAAGGCAATAGAAAAGCAGATGAGAGCATTTTAAAAATTAAAATGCCTTTTTATTGCTCTGCGTTGTGTCCTGTGTTGCAGAGAGGTGCTGTCAGCCCCACCATCTTTATAAATGATGGATTCTGTACAGCATAAAATGGCATGGAAAAGTATATTTCAAATTGTGTTTTGAAAGCATTGATTCCCATACATCTTTGAAATTAAATTTCCCTCACGATTCAACTTTAAACCTCTTAACCTTACTACAAGAGAAAAACAGGGGCGGGAAAATTTCTCCTTTACAGTCCAGCCAAACATAAACGGCAGATAGGCAGCAGAGATCTCACGGACTAATTATTTTATGAGTTTGGTTTTTCTCTACTAAATATATTCTTTTTCTCCTCTTTCCAAGTTTCTAGGTGTCTCTTGTGTTCCTTTTCCCCCTTTATGTTTGTGAAAACACAATGTAAAGGCTAGTGTTTTCAGAATGGTGCTTTATTTCTACTTATCTGATAATGCACTAGCCAAAATTTCATTATAGCATAATAAATGTTTGTAGAATGGAATGTCAGCTTCTAATTCTCTGCTCTCCTTTTTATTAATATTGTTTCCCATAGGTTTGCTCTTCTTTGTGACCACTTTACTTGAGAAATATTGAACAATTCTTACTGAGATTATTTTATTATGTACATTGCTCACAGGCAGAAAATACCATTGAGTCTTTCCATCATAGACTTGTGAATTATGTATAAAACCAGCACTGAAGTGTATTGAACTTTGATGCTTATGCATTTATATTTAGGAAGCTAAGAATGAAGAAAGATGTTTCTTCGTGGAGCTAATTACTAAACTCCCACTGTCACAGAAGTCATTTTTCCCCAAAGAAAAGCCAGCCAGTTAAAGGAAACTGATCAAAAGAAAATGCCCTTCACTCTAAAGCACATGGCTTATTATACTGTGGCGCACAGCATAGAGACTGTGGGTTATGAATTAATCATGGTGGTTATTTAGGATATATCAGTGATGACACTCAAAATGATAACAATATCAGATTTTAGAATGCCTAAAGAAATGAATGTAAATCTAAGAGATAATATGGCTTGTTTGAAAGTTTAATTACTGCTACATAACAAGAGATATTTGGTGTATTTCTCACTTGATTCCAAAAAATCTCATAGAGTGCAACCTCTGCTCTCCACACCACATCCTATCAAGAATTTATAGTGACCCTGTAAAGGGACACTGGATACTTGAATGGCATTAAAAGAGTTGAATTGAAAGACTAATGAAATGGCATAATGTCTGTCCTTCTGAGCCTGGTCCGAGTTTATGTGGCTATAAGGCTAAACAGTGTCCTAATCTGCATACACTAACAACATTGTTAATTAACTGGTGTGGATGAGCATGTAGTTTGATTCCATATCTTGGCAGTGTATTAATTGTGCTGCAGTGATTGTGAAAGTATAGAGATTTCTTTGACTTTGTGGTTTTACTTCCTTTGGCCATATTCCCAGCAGTGGGATTGCAGCTTCATATGCCGTCTCTATTTAAAGAGCTCGAGGAATCGCCAAATGTTTTTCATGATGGTTCTATGAATTTACATTTTGAGTAGCAGCACAATAAATGTACTTACCCCCTATGTCCTCTCTAACATTCCTTATCTTTATCTTTATCATAAGAATTATTCTAATGGGGATGAGCTGATTTCTCACTGTCATATGGGTTTGCATGTCTATCATGAACATTGAGCATGTTTTACAATGTTGGTGGCTACTTGCATGCTTTACTTTAGGAAATATCTATTCAAATCCCCTATTAATTTTCAAATCAAGTGTGTGTGTGTGTGTGTGTGTGTGTGTGTGTGTGTGTGCATACACACACGTGCACGTGTTATTCCATATTTAGCTATTATGCTAGTATGCTTGGGAAATATTCCATTCCCCTGCCCCCAACTGAGGTCTGTTTCTTTGCTCTGCTTATTTCTTCACTTCATATAGAGATGGTCTGAGGGTTTTGTTTTTGTTGCCGTTTGATGTGATCTAATTGGCCTGTTTTCTCTCTTGTTGCCTGTGTTTTGGGGTAATATCAAAAACTCGTTACTGATCCCAATGCTATGGAGATCTCCCTCTGTGATTTTACTCTAATAACTCTACAATGTTTTACATTTGAATTCTTAGCCCGTCTGATATTCTTTCTGGTGTGGTATTATAAAAGAGATACATTTCAGCTTCTAAATGGGTGCATTGTGCTGGCCTAACACCAGTAATTAAACAGACAGCACAAGGCTATGATAGATGCACACATACGGAATGTGTAAATTAAACAATTCAACACACACACATTATATAGGTCTTTTTTTATATTGGCAAAGGTGAAGTCAACACTCTCATCAATCACAAACACTTCATGATCCAACTGTTTCATCTTAGAAGGTAAATTTGTACAAGAGTCCTTACGTCTGTGAGTTGTGGCTCTTCAAGGTTGTCAAAGGTTTAAAGTTGGTGAGTTGATAGGAGGAACAAGCTCAAGATATCTGCTCTACAGTAAGCCATTATAGTTGGTAACTGTGCACTGTAGCTCTTTGAAGCTGCTCAAAGAGATCTTTAATACTCAGAAGAAAAAGATAAGTGTGTGAAGTGATGACTATGTTAACCAGATCAGCTTAGCTATTTCCCAAGGTATATATGTTTCAGTACAACATGTTGTAAGTACAGATATATGTGTGTGTTTCAGGTTTCAATTTAAAATAAATTCCTAAAAGTAAAACATACATCTATCATGATATAATTTATAATATATAGTTTTAATTTGTGGATTTAAAAATTCAACAAGATTTTAGAACATAAACATGCTAGAAGTGAGCTTTTGAAGAAAAAAGTTCTACTTAAATGCAATGGGATTATTACCTACAAGGAAGACTTAGGGCATCCAAGCACTAAAAGGCTGTTCCTACCATGAACAGGAAAATAGTGTCCCTTGGTTATACACTGGATTGAGTGACAATACCTCTCACTTTTGGGGGCCATTAATATTTAAACTACAGCACTGATCAAAAGCTTGGAAAATGAAGTATTTCATTTTGGGAGACTCCAAGAGCTATTTTCTGCAACTATCTTGTGGTCCTCTTTAATATGAGTAATGTGATTTAGTACTCTCTGTGTTATCTTAAGTCAGAACCTGTGGAACAATCTCTGTTCAGTAACTGTTACTGTCTGCTCCTCTGAGGATGTTTAGGGTGAGGTACGGGAAGGGGCTGGGACTACAGCTACAGACAGCATCACCCGTGCACATGTGCTGTGACTGATGTTCAGTCCCATTACATGTGTGAAATATAATAAAAGGAAAATGTAGAATATAAATATAAAAATAGAATACTGACTAGTCTATCCAATCTCTGTATAAGTAATCATGGTGGCACCATTTTCATATTAAGTAAGGTGTTATAAAAATTAGGAATAAGAAATGAAAAGCATACTCGCTTTAGAGAAGCTTCCAAAACAAGAAGTAATTCAACAGAGAAGTTTTAAAAAATATTGCATTTGTACCCATTTCCTCTTGGATCCCACCTTCAGCTTCCTGCATATCAGGTCCAGGTATACTCAGTCCTGACATCGTCAGCTTCAGCAATTCTTCATTCTGAGGTTGCTCACAGACTGACAGAACTGCTGGGCAGATGATCCCAGAAAGCCTGCCTTCATTTCCCACCCAGCTTTCACTCCATGGTCAGGACAGTAGGACTATATGGACCCATTAGAATCTCCTAGCGGCCTTCCTGGGACTATTCCATGTGTGGGTCTGACTATTTTCACAATTACACTGCAAAGCTGTTATTAGACCCTCATCTTTCTTGACCACTTTATTCCCAATAGGAGATGCTAATCCATCAGTTTCACATGAGTCCTGCAGCAGAGTCAGTTTCTAGAGACAGAGAGCTATAGTTAGGATCCTTTCTAAAGAAACTAAACTGGTTAAAAGTAATACACTAAATGAGAAACTGTTCCAAAAAAATTATACATAAGAAGAAAAAAAGAGACACTGGAGTGTTAGAGTCACTTTAAGAGTCAACGAATACCTATAGCAAAGTTAAGCATTACAGTTGGGTTTCTAAAACCTTGAATAACCTGAATGTTAAAGATGGAATGACATCATATTTTATATAAAATAGAAGAGTATGGAAAAGTTCCAAGTAGAGATGTGACCTTAAAAACTTAATGTATGGTTGGCAAGAAGACTCACTGGGTAAAAGTACTTCCTGCCTTCAAACATAATCTGAGTTCAGTCCCAGGAGGCACAGGTGAAAAGACACAGCTGACACCGACGAGGTGACTTCTGGCATACACACATGCATCACACACAAACCAACGTATGCACAAATAAATAAATAAATGTATTTTAAATTGAAGAGTAATTAAATAACTTAGACTATCACTACATCCCTGAATAGCCCCATTCCTTCTAAACACAAACCTGGAAGACACGCTGCACTAGTTAGTCCTTTCTTGCCAAGCAGGAAATGTATCAAATAAAAGTCAACACCTATCAACATTTGTGCCAGTTGTAATATGAAGGCACACTATAAAATGGAGGTCATATCTCTGGATTCCATCCCATTATTTCCTACCCTTTAAAATCAGTGGTTCTCAACCTTCCTAATGCTGCCACCCTTTATTACAGCACCTCATGTCGTGGTGACCCCTGGGCATACAATTATTTTCGCTGGTACCTTACAACTGTAATTTTGCTACTTGTATGAATGGTAATGTAAATCATTTTGGAGATAAAGAATTGCTAGCAAAAGTCAGACCCCACTCTCCACTCAACTGTGGAGAATGTCCTGTCCATTGGCTAGATCAGGAGATCTGGTGGCACTCAGAGGAAGGATAGCAGGCTACCAAGAAGAGACTTGATACCCTATGAGCATATACAGGGGGAGGAGGTCCCCCTCAGTCACAGTCAGAGGGGAGGGGAGTAAGAGAAAAATGGGAGGGAGGGAGGAATGGGAGGATACAAGGGAGGGGATAACAACTTAAATGTAATATGAATAAATTAATAAATTAATAAATAGTAAAATATTTTAAAAAAGAAAAAAACATAAAATACAAAAAAAAAAAAAACAACAACAACAACAAAAAAGAATTGCTAGTGAAATCATGACCCATAGGTTAAGAACGGCTACTCTAAATGGACTAAAGCTGTATATACAAATATTCATTTTAATGTTACATATCCTTTCATCTTGCCATCCCACTTCTGGGTGTGGCCCATCATCAGTCCGAGAACTCAATCCCCAACACAGATTTATACATCATTTCTCATTTTAACCACAAAATGACAGCAATAGTTTTTGAGCACTGATGCATAGAGTTTCGTAACCACACACTACATTCCCCAGGGCAGTGTTTTCACCTTCATCTAGTGATGCCCGATAATGGGATGGCTTTCTAATAAAGAATATTTACCATTTCTTAGCTCAAGACGATGCTGATTGCTCTAAGAGATAAAATGTTGCTGTCTGACCATGTAAAGGTTCTTAGTTTTGAAGGACTTGACATTCAAACCAGTAATTCTCACCGTAAATGCAGTGTGGCTCACAAGGGGAGCTTGAATGAAACAAGACACTTCTGCTCTATCCCGTTCCAATTACCGAGGCAATGGTATTTGAAAAGCCCTTAAGATGGTTATTGAATAGAGAGAACCAAGACCTCAGACTGAGAGGCCTGAGTCTAAAATATGTTAAAGTTGAGAGTTTTAGTTTATTCTTGTCTCGATGGCTGCCACAAAAGTGATATTGTTGACTAGTTTTGTTGTTGTTAGTTCACTAGTTATTCTTGCTAATTTGATCATTAAATGAGAATGTTGGTGTGTATTTCAGTAACTTTAAACAAAAATATATCTGTGGGATTTGAAATATCCCTGAAAAGTCATGTCTGGAAGGCTGGTCCTTCAATCCAGCCAGTGTTTGTGGGAAGGAATTTTTAGAAAGCAATTGGATTGTGCAGGATATGACCTTATTTATCAATGACCAACCAACTGACATGTTCATAATTTCCTGGCATATTCAGGTATGATGAAATCTTAGAACGTATGACCTCCATTTGTAGGATTTGTTCTCTGTTTCACTATCCACAAGCTGAGCTGCACACTTCTCCACCCTGTACTTGACCCCAAAACCCTGTTTATATTGCACCAAGCATAGAAATTAGGGAGCCAAGTGACCATGTAGCAAAATCATTAAACCATGCAAAAACAGTAAAGCTTAACTACTACAAGCCTATTTTTATTATATTTTACTAAATTAGTTATTGCTTAAAGTTATATTCCTATTAGTAACTTGAGATTTCCATACAACGACTTTTAATCATATTCATTCTGCTTGATCACTTCTTCTCATTTTTACCTCCCTACACTCCCAAATTTTCTCCTTACCACTTCTTTTTAAAGGCCTATTGAGTCTAATTTTATAACAATGATGGGACAGGCATGGTCATCACTAATAAAGAGTAATGCCGGGGCACTGATGTAATTTCAGGCATAACCGTCTATCATTACAAGTGCTGCTTGGATTAATATCTTAAGACAAATCCTCCTGTTAACTTCATTGAATAATAAAACAACTGTGCACATTATTTTTTCTGTCCTTCTGTAAGGCTTATTTAATATGGAGTGCTTAAAAGGCGGTCTTATGGCTGTAAGATCCAATGGTTTTTCACCAATTTTTGAGAATTTCCTGAAATCAGCTTATTATATAATCTTTTCAAAGGGTATAGAATATGTTTCCCATTGTATAGCTTCATTAGTATTGTATATGCTTGTTTGCTATTGATATTGATATATATTGATTGATTGATATATATGCCTCAATATTAAAAAGGATTGATACAACTGGTACAGAAAGAAATTCAAACACATTGTTTAAACTAAGTTTAAAACTACATTTTTAAAATAAAGCACATATTTAATAATTAAAAAATTGTGCCTTATGAATAATTTATCTTTGTTTTTAAACGTAACCATCCTGCACAAAGATGAATTCCATTTGACACATCATTGTCATCTTGTACCTTATCTACAGTTCAATACTTAAAGCAGAATAGTCACAGTCAAGATATTTACAAATGAAAAATACATAGTGTGTGTATGTATGTATGTATGTATGTATGCATGGATATGTATACATGTTAGTATTTGTATGTTCTAAAATGAGTCTGGAAGGTATTTCTAGAAGCATTTTTCACCAATGACCTCATTAGGAAGTTGTTTGGAAATTAATGAAATTACAAGATGTCCATGTGTAAGCATAGCTTGCTACCTTTTCCTTTAAAACATTTTATGTTTTACAATCTGCATCAACCTAATTACCTAATTTTTCTTCATCAAATGTTGATATAAAATCATTTTTATTCCCATCAACAAGCCACTAGTTCATAACACTCAAGAGAATATCACCTCTGACATGGAAAACATAAGGCATAAAGGATCAGAGTCTATGTAACAGGAGTCTACAAATTTAAAAAAAAGTTTCAACCAAAGTTCATGCATTAGAGATTTTAAATAAAAATAAGTCACAATGATTAATGATTGGTATTTATATAGATGATATATAAGCAGATGGTAGATAGCTAGGTAGGTAGGTAGGTAGGTAGGTAGATTTCAGATGATAGATACATACATAGGTGATATATAGATGACAGATATAGATATATAACAAATAAATGATAGACAGATAAAGATAGATAGATAGATAGAAAGATAGATAGATAGATAGATAGATAGATAGATAGATAGATAGATAGATAGATGGCTAGGTAGATGGAGAAAGATAATAGAAAGACATAAATACTGGTTATTGGCTTCATATTTTGTAGAAAATTAAAACAAGCATTACTCTCAGATCTTAATCAAAGAGGCAAAAGCACTACTCTTTTTTCTCATTTAATTTTTACATATACATGTATATTATTACACATATATAAAATAAACTACATACAGCAAGAAGAACCACAGAACAATCAGGAATTATATTCACGTTACATTCATAGTGTTTTAGCTGTTTGTATATGGCAACCTTGAAGAAAACATTTTCCTATCTCGATGAGTCTAAAATCCTGAATTTAACTCCATATCTATCATATCCCATCTCTATCCACTTAAAACATCTATCTAGACCTAAAAACATCTTAACACCTAAACAACTAAGCTTAATTATGAAAGTAAATTATTTTACCATCAGAGACTTGAGAAGGATTAACATTAATTGCCTGAATAAACAGGTTAGCAGCTTCCAAACTTTAAAAAAAAAAAACAAAACAGATAGATTGTTGCCTGGAGAGTCACCCATAACTATATAAAATGTTAGAGCATCATCTTCAGTCTTCTGGCCAAGCATATCTGACCAACATTTTGTGAGGCAGGAACTATTGAGGACATGAAAAGCACTACTCTTTAGACATCCTTTTTTTTTTTTTTTTTTAATTAATTTATTCTTGTTACATCTCAATGTTTATCCCATCCCTTGTATCCTCCCATTCCTCCCCCCCCCATTTTCCCATTATTCCCCTCCCATCCTTAACCAATGTCCTATTAACTGAATACAAGTGAAACGCCCTTTTCTTCACACTGAGCCTTCTATCTAGAAATGACAGCTTAAAAAGTCTGCCTCCAACCCTGCATATAGGAAATGAGTACTGCTCCAGGCAGAAAGTCTTGATAGGATAACAAGATGGTTCTTATAAGATTAGAAAAATGGGTAAAACACAAATGTGAAAAGTAAGCTATCAGAACACTTGTAAAATCAGTGTAGGCAGAATTCCAGTACAGTGATGAGCCTGAATCGGGTCTGATAAAGCTTCCACAGATGAGAGATGTAGTGTGTTTGAAGAATCTGAAGCTAGGAGGTCTGAGGAGATATATACGTTGAATCACAGACGCAAATTTCGTAGGAGTTTTGTCTTTTCAATTGGAAACTATTACCTTTACTCATATCAATCAGAAGTATAAGATATCAGGAAATAAATCAAGAGAAACACATATTTTTTCTATTACAAATATGATCAGAGTATAAAAAGGAAGCAAGTCACATAGAGCATGCGCCCTGAAATGCCACTCTTGCCGCTTGGGAATTATTGTTTCTGACGATCGCATGTCTGCTTATAGAATGTCATAAAGTTATTACATTTTTGTCCTGTCAAATGGATTTTATCTGAAGACTATGCTTTTTTAAACTACTGCAGATGGCTGCCAGGTTCCTAATCCACAGAGAACAATAACTAGAAAAGGCATTTTGCAAAGCTAGATGCCTGTCATATAGAAGAGAAAGTTCAAAGCTCCAAATTTGAGTTTCGTATTAAACTTGTCCTAGCACAGAAAGGGACCAATAGAAGAACAACTGTCATATTAAAAAAAAAACCACAAGAATAAAAGGTAGTATGATTGTAGGATAAAGTACATAAAACCTAGTTTCTAGACCTGAGATAAGAGACTAAACAGAGAAGGAGGGTAAACAGAAGAAATTCCAAGAAAACGAACTTTCCATACACAGACAGTTAAAAGTATCTAAATTACTAGTATAAAGGCCTATGTATGACCCTGGTTTCAAAACAAGAATCATCCCATAACATGCATAGACCTCATCTGGGGAGAATGGGCCTTTAACATGGGCGCTGCTAATCTGGGGAGAATTGGCCTTTAACATGGGTGCTGCTAATCTGGGGAGAATGGGCCTTTAACATGGGCACTGCTAATCTGGGGAAAGTGATCCCTTAGCATGCACAGAGCTAATCTGAGAAGAATAGAGAGTTACTTTCATAAAACAACCACAGAGAGAATCAGATGACTTCATGGCCAGGGCCTTTCAGAGGCTGAGGCTTCCGATATATTCAAAAGAATATATTATTATTTATATCTTACTTATACTGACCATGTTGTGTCCCAAATATATATGTTGAAAGCTTAACAAGGGTATAATTATATTTGGATATATGGCCTGAGGAATATTGATTGGGGTTACATTAAGTCACAAAGGTGTTCGCCTTAATCTGATGGGGCTTCAGACAAGCAAGCTGGGGATGAGATACCAGGCATCAATATGTGTGTCCATAAAGACATTGGAGAAAGTAGCCCTCTTTTAGATAAAACAAGAGCCCTCAACAAACAGTGCATCAGCAGTTTCCTTGCTTTGTACCCTCCACAACTGTGAGAAATAACTATACAACCATTGCTCTACCCTGTTTGCCACAATTAGGTTGCAATAGCCCATGCACACTGATATATGCAACAAATTGAATAAAGGTACCTGTCTTTGCATGCTTTGACCTCTTGCTGCTAAGGAAAATGAACCAAACTGAAGAGCTACTTATATTTGTAGGCGGGTTCTCAGAAAACCAGTGGACTACTTAAGATACACACTGCATCCACTATGGAATTTTCCCATTCCTTATTAACAGCCCCTGGCAGTTTAGAAGCCCCATACTCGAGCTCTCAGGGCTACTTTATGAAGTCAATCTGAATCTCTCATTCCTTAACTTGGGTTGTAGCTACCTTCAGGAATGACTGGCAGACAAGGTTATATAATAACTGTTCCAGGAACACTCAAGCCAAGGCCTTAACAATGAGAGAGGGTCTTTGGTTGTGGGTACTGTCTCTTACCTAGGGAAAATGACTGCAATGCCCTAATAGTCAGCATCCTGGCTGTTTGGACTGTGTCATCATCTTATGAAGTGAAGGGGTTCTTTATATTATCACTGTCTTCAGAAGATGAGGATCCCTACCCAGGGTTTCAAAATAGCAAGGCCTCCTCAGATTGCACACAGCCTTCTTATCCATGGAAGGATGTCATAAAAGCAAGTCACTGAGATGAGAAGGACCAACATCCTGAATTTTCCCCTGCAACTCTAAAGGCAAGAGAGCTGCTAAGCTTTAAAGAACCTGCAGGAAATACAGTCTGAACAAGGTCTACACTGAGATGTATCTGACCAATTCTAATTATGCCTTAAATAAACACACAGTATATAGGGATCTGACAGCTCACTAACCAACACACACATTATAATGTAGAGTTTGTTATTATCCCACTTTATACTAGAGCACATCGAGGAAAATTAATTAAGACTTGTTTTGGCATGACCTTACTCCTCAATTGCTTTCAATGACTATGCTATAGAAAAGTTTCAAGAGGCATGTTATTCCTCATTTGCCGAGAGAAAAGTATTACTGCTACCTTCTTACCCTCCCTTCTACAGACTAGATCCAGAGATCTAGGATAGAATTAAATGTGACTGGCAAAAAAAAAAGTCAACAAAATGATTCCTAATAATATTCTGTTATACTCATAGATTGGTGTCTAGCTCGTCATCACAGAGGTTTCCTCCAACAACTGATCTGAGCAGATGCACAGAGCCACACCCAAACATTAGCTGAAGTTCAGGGAAGCCCACAGAAATGAGAAGGAGGGTGATAGAAGCCAGAGGAGTCATTGGCACCATGAGAACATGGCCCACAGAATTAAATAAGCAGGGCTCATAGAGGGCTCATAGGGGGCTCATAGGAGCTCATAGAGACTGAAGCAGCACGGATCCTGTATGGGTTTGAGCTAGGTCCCCTGTGTATATGTTATGGTTGCCTAGCTTGTTGTTCTTATAGGACTCCTAATAGTAGGAACGGGATATGGCCTCTGACTCTTTTGCCTGATCTTGGAACTGTTTTCCTCCTACTGGGTTGCCTCACAAGTCCTAACATGAGAGTTTGTGCCTAGTCTTTTTTTTTTTTTTTTTTTTTTTAATAATTTACTCAGATTACATCCCGATTGTTATCCCCTCACTTGTATCTTCCCATTCCCCCCTCCTCACTCTTTTACCCTATTCTTCTCCCTTAGGCATATGACAGAAGGGGACCTCCTCCCCCACCATATGATCGTAGCCTACACAGCCTATCTGGTCTCATCCTGATAGCTTTCTCTTCCTCTGAGTGGCACCAGGCCTCCCCACCAATGGGGAAGTGGTCATATAGGGGGCAGCAGAGTTCATATCAGAGTCAGTCCCTGCTTTCCACACAACTGTGAAGATTGTACTGTCCATTGGCTAGATGGTAAACTGTATGAATTGACCTTGGTTGGTACAGTAGTTTGTGCAGACCCACCTAGGTCCAGATCCACCAGCCTTGTAGGGTTCCAGGACTTTCTGGGTCCTTCTATTTCCCCATTCTCCCATACCTCTCTCACCTAAAGTCCCAATAGCAAGTCCCAGGGTCTGTCCCAATCCCCCGCTGAATGAAGACTCTCAGAGGACATCCATGCTGGGCTAGTATCCAATTATAAGTGAGTATGTACTATGTGCGTCTTTCTGGGTCTGGGTTAACTCACTCAGGATGATCATTTCTAGTTCCATCCACTTGCCTACAAATTTCAAGATTTCCTTGTTTTTAATAGCTGATTAGTACTCCATTGTGTAAATGTTCTTTATCCATTCTTCATCTAAGGAACATCTAGGTTGTTTCCAGATTCAGGCTTTTATGAATAATGCTGCAATGAACAAATTTGAGCAAATGTCTTTGTTGTGCAGTGGAGCATCTTTTGGGTATATTCCATGGAGTGGAATAGCTGGGTCTTAAGGTAGCCCTATTCCCAATTTTCTGGGAAAGCGACAGACTGATTTCCAAAGTGGTTGTACAAGTTTGCACTCCCACCAGGATTGGTGGAGTGTTCCCCTTTCACCACATCCTCGCCAGCATGTGCTGTCACTTGAATTTTTTATCTTAGCCATTCTAATGGGTTAAGATGGAATCTCAGGGTTATTTTTGATTTACATTTCTCTGTGCCTTGTTTGGTTGATGTTCCTGGAAGGCCTACTCATCTCTGAAGGAAAACCAAGCCAAGGAGGAGGGGATTTAGGGGTGGGACTCAAGAGGTGGAGGGAGAAGAAACTCTGGTGTGGATATAATATATGAAAGAAGAAGAAAATAAAATAAACCAAAAACACTAAATATGATAATATACTGACTACAGGGAGAGCAAAGGAAAGTAGATACACTCAAGAATTTGGGATTTAAATGATCATTATAAATGCTCTGGATACAGACTGAATTCTATTTGATATCTTTAAAGTAAATTAATATGATACTTTAATACATTTGCTTATCATTGACCATTGCATTTTCTAAAACATGGAAGACTGATGCCATCTAAGAATAAATAATAAAGTATTTTTAAAAAATGATTACTATTTCATCCAGGATGCATTACCAAAAACTGCCAACCATGCAATTAAAAACAAAAACTCCTGCAAAGCAGTCTATCTTAAATTGTACCCAGGTCTAGACAAAGCTTTGGCTAAATGCTCTTATTTATGTTTAGGAGTTTTGAACATCTTAACTTTTTTTCTGTCACAGTCATTTACATCTTTTTAAAAAGGTTTGATTTTAAACATTGATATACCAGCCAAGGACAATACAGGAGGTAAACTTTAAACCCCTTCCCAGATCTAGCCAATGGTCAGAATATTCTCCACAGTTGAGTGGAGAGTGTGATACGACTTTCTCACATACTCTGGTGCCTCACATTTGACCATGTCCCCTGGAGGGGGAGACCTGGTGGCACTCAGAGGAAGGACAGCAAGTAGCCAAGAAGAGACTTGATACCCTATGAGAATATATAGGGGGACGTAATCCCCCTCAGGAACAGTCATAGGGGAGGGGAATAATGGGAAAATGGGGGGGGAGGAATGGGAGGATACAAGGGATGGGATAAACATTGAGATGTAACAAGAATAAATTAATAAAAAAAAAAAAATTAAAAAAAAAAAAAATTAAAAAAAAAAATAAATAAAAAAAAAATAAAATAAAATAAAAAAATAAAAAATACTGACATTTTCACTTATATTTTCCACATTTTCTGCTAATAACTACTTTGTGAATCAAATAAAGAAACTAGAAATATCTTTAATCACTTAGCTGTGAAAAGTTAAATAATGAACTGTATACTACTCACATAATCTCTGTTTAGCTGGTGTTAAAAAAAATAATAATAAAATAAAAAAGTCTGTGCCTATAATCCCAGCACTGTGAGTTTTAGGCCAGCCTGGTCTACAAAGCAAGTCTAGGACAGCCAAGGCTATACAGAGAAACCCTGTCTTGAAAAAACAAACAAACAAACAAACAAACAAAAAAGCATAGCAAATGATAGTTAATAAACTATAGAAAACACACCCATACACCTTTAACACAATGAAAAGGTTTCATTATTCAGGAAAAGCATCGCTAAGAGCCTGAGTCAGTGTGCGAGAATGGGGTGTGTGCGTAAGAGGTGTTGTGCATACAAAAGTGTGTGTACATGCTCCGGTACATGTCTTTGGCAGCCAATAGATTGGCTTCGTGTATTTCCCTCTATCACCCTCCACCTTAACTACTGAGACAGGGCTTCTCCGACCTGTAACTCATCCATGGGCAAGGCTAGCTACTCAGCTATGTCTCTGCACGCTCCTGCCAACATTTCTCCACTACTAGGACTACAGATGCATGCTGCCACAAGTCTGTACGTTAGGAAGCGGAACTCTTGATACTTGGACAGCAAGCAAGCTATCCACCGGGTCACCCTCCTGGTGCAGTAAGACCATTCTTAAAACATGAAAACAAATTGATAGGCGCTCCTTTTTTGTTTCTTTGTATAACTCACATAAGATGATCCAGAATCAAGTTAAAAAAACTTCTGTACATAAGATATATTTTTAGAATTTTAACTAATCCAATAACATTTTATCGTTTTTTTAAATTTTATATATTGCAACAGTTCTTCAGAGTGATATCCTTATTTTTCTCTCCTTTTTTGATACTCAGATCTTGAAATATAATGACTATCAAGAAATGTTTCCTTCAGAAACAGACAATACAAGCATGGTGTCAGTCCACTGTCCCTCAGAGGACAAACCTAAGATATGCAATTGGTTCCCCTGGTGAGGTGCATTGGCTGCTGTCCCTGGTCCACTCTGCTTCCTGGATTTGCAGCAAGATGAGACTAGTGACGATGCCAATGGAGAAGAAGCAAGACAAGACTTGGCAATGTCACAGGTAAAATTTTAGAGAGTATCTCCATTGAACCCTAGAAAGAACACCGTCAGCAGCATTGTTACACAGACCAAAGAAGAAAGAATGCATTTTCTAACTAATGCTGAAAGGAAACTTGTCCTTTGCAAGGCTACCTGAAACCTTACATTCATGTCAAAAGACACTTGAGTTCAAATGTATATTCTAAAGGAAATTACTCCTTTATGAAAGATTCCCAGATTTCTCAATTCTTGAGTAGAACTATAATGAAAAACCACTACTTTAAAGTAATAGTCCCTCTAAGCACCTTGTTTGCTTTCTGAATGTCATTTGATAGACCATTTTGCCTGAGGCACATTTATTTGACTCTGTATGGAAAATGAAATAAATATATTAGCTATTTCTCATCGAATGGCATTTTGCTGCATTATATTTTCCAAATATAAAATCAAAAAATTTCAAAGAAACTAGACCTTTTGAATAATCAAATAACAACTGCATCCTTCACTCTGAGAGAAACAGGGTGAATAAGATTATAATTTTCACACCAAAGATTGGCTTATTGTGGTCTTTACCAATGATAGAAGGACAATAAATCACTAAATTGCATAAATCATATCTCAGAATTTATAAAATAATAAGGAGGAAAGAACAGATTTTTAATTTCACTCAAAATGGTTTTAGTTAGTATACCACATAACTAAGAAGTCACTTCCTGACTTTAGGGTATAGATTATTATTCACTGTTTATTTAAATATCAAATTTAGCTTATTAGAATTTTGGTCTCCATAATAAGGATAAAATTTAAAATTCTTATTACATTCATAAAAAAGACAACCGTTGTCATTTTATTCCTAGAAATTGAGCATTCTACATTTTTTTCTGGAAATCTGATTAGGGTCGATTTTCCTATTATGATCCACAGCATGAAAACATTTGCTTTTTTGTCAAGATCCTAGTAGCAGAATTGTTACATTTTTTTCTTCTGAAACAAATAGAAGTGTATCTAGAAACCTCCAAGTTTTCAGTACCAAAGACATAACAAAACATTTTGAAACATACTCAAAGGCAAATCTCTAATCGCTTTTCACAGGATATAGTTTCATAATAAACACAACTATCTTAGATTCAATCTAAGTAGTTCAAAAGTACATACAAGAATGAAATGAATATTTTTAAGGACTTTATTCTCTGAAAATTTCATATACATATACAACATATTAAGGACAATTAATATATGTGTACAATGTGTATTGATCATATCCATGCTTTATTCCCCACCCAAACCTTCCTCATCATGGATCTCTCACAACTACATATCCTCCCTCCCTATGTGTCTATTTACTCTGTGTATATGTATTTATTTATTTATTTTAGTCCACTGAGTGCAGTTAGTGGTGCACACTTATGTGTCAGCATAAGGTCATTTACTGGAGTATGGGGATCTATCCAGGAGCCATATTTATAAAGAAAAGTGACTGTTCTTCCCCTATAATTATTTTAAAACTTTCTGCTATATTTATTTATTTGATGGTGGTATTAGTGGTAATGGTATGTTTACTCGGGTCTATGCAATTTTATCTGCTGAGCCAATTACCTTGAGGCGTTTTAGAAAGAAGACTGTCAGAGCACTATCTGAACTTTGGTTTTAATAAAAGCCACCAATGAACTCTTTGTTGTTGATGTTACGTAATCTCACTACAGTTATCAAAACACAAAAGGAATACCAATACAATACTAGTAACTACATTACATATGCAGCTCTGATCCCAGCAGGCTTTCCACCCTTCCCAGGCTTGCATTTGGGATTCCATACAACAAGCACATAACAGACCTCCTGTGTGTCACTGCAAATTGTGCCTGTTCTCATCTCACCTCATTTTTCATGGCACTGGCATGTTTTAACTCTATCGACTGGATTTTCTGTAATTCTGATAGTTGGTTTTGTCTAATATGTTATTTTTTATTAGAAAAACATTGTAAGCTGGGGGACAAATGTCCCAGTAATATAGTGGCCTTCTCACATTCTGTATGTAGTTATGTAATTACAGGATGTCAACATGACTTTCCCTAGTTATCTCTGGCTGACTATGAGACTTACTTTTGTACTTCTCTGAAATTTCACTATTTTCTCCTTTTTATGCTTTGAAGTGACTCACCATGATACTCAATTATTTGAGACTAAGATTCATTTTCTACACCAAGGAGTAAGTCTGTCAGTCTGTGTATCATCTACCTATTTATCTATATATCCATCTGTCTATCTATCATCTATCAAAATCCATCCATCCATCATCCACCTATCTATCCATCCATCTATGTATTATCTATCATCTATCATCCATCTATCTATATACCTGGCTATCTATGTATCATCTATGTTTCATCTACCTGCCTATATATCACCTATCTATCTATCTACCTATGTATCATTTATCTATCAAAATAATTATTTGGCATTGTTTAATTGTTTTATTAACTGTGTATACATCCTCTATCACCTGCATCATTCTGCCCTCCAACTTCATATGCTCTTTTGTTTTCTCTTGTCAATACCCAGCAAGTTCATTTAGTCTTGCCTTTATGTCCATGGTTATGAGATATCTACTGGAGCATGTTCCTCTGTCAGAGCTCACACTACTGAAGAAACCACATACTCCCTCTCCCAGCAGCCATTAATGTCTGATAAATCTTCAGGCAAGGAAGGGACGCTGTGATCACTTCCCCAATTTGTGCTGAGATTTTTGGCTGGCTTGATCTTGTACAAGTCTTGTGCACGTGGTTTTTCTCTAGGGAAGAATCCCCATGTATTTGCCTATTTAATCATCTATTAGAATTGATGTGAATTCATTCATGTCTATGCCATCTTCATATTGCCGTACATTACTTTGTTTTCTTCTTCAGGCAATTTTTGCAAAGTAGAAAGGACATACACTTTATCAATATTTCACCGATTAATATGATTATATGATAATAGCACTTTATGAATAACAACAAATTCAAGAGAAGATTAACACAGTGTACTATCCAATCACAAATCTCTTGGAGAGTGTATCTTAGTTATTTTGTATTGCTTTGAAGAGACACCATGAGCAAAGCAAGTTATAGAAGAAAGAGTTTATTGTGGCTTACAGTTTCAGATGGTGAGAACAAGATCATCATGGTGAGAACATAGCAGGAAGGTGGCATTGGACTGGACCTTGAGCTGAGAGATTACATCACGATCAATAAGCACAAGGCAGAGAAAAAACTACCTCAGAATGGTGTAAACTTTTTAAGTCCACCCAAATGACACATCTCCTTCAACAAGGCCACACCTCCTAATTCCTCCTAAACAATTCCACCAACTGCAGACCAAGTGCTGAAATATATTAGCTAGGGTGGGGTGGAGGGGGCACATCATTCTCATTCAAACCACCGTTTGGAGTCAGATAAGGGCCACTTAAATAGCAAAAGCAGAAAAGAAATTCAGTGAAATATTACTTACAGATAGGATTTCTGCAGAATTCTACCCAATAATAGAAGACAATGCATGAAACAACCAAGTTTTCTTAATGACAAGATGAATATGTAGATAGATACATTTGTAGATAAAGCAATGTTATTTTCTTATTAACAAATAACAACTTTGTGATCAAGGTGTGTTCAGAACATGTTCAAATTATAGGCACAGATAAGTACTCTAGGAAGTCATTGAAATATTAAAAATTATAACACAAATAAATAAAGATTAATGACATCAAAATCTGGGCCTTTGAAAAGATGAAAGTCATAATCTTTAGTCAAGCTAAATACAAAATGATAGGATATAAATTACTTTCAATTTTGCAAGAGGAGACATTAAGAATCGTGCAGACATTAAAGGGTTAAAGGGGTACTACTAAGAATAATTCTTAGCCAAGTGAGATAAAATGGAGCAATTGTCTCAAAGACATACATTATCAAATTTACAGGAAGCTAGATCATCCAAATAGCTATATATTACTAGTTAAATGGCATCAACAATCTTCCAAATTTGAAAACATAAATCCAGATTGGCTTACTAGTAAATTTAACCAAACATTTAAAGAAAAACATAATACTATTTTTGCAATGTCTTTCAAAACATGAAAACAAAAGAATATGTACTGTGTTCCCTCTATAATGCCAGCACAATTCTTCTACCAAAATCACACATATATGTTACAAAAAAAAAAAAAAAACCAAAACTGAAGGCTAATAAATCTAATGATGAAAAATCACATGTTTTTGTGTTTGACTTCACAGAGTCTTTGGCAGCACTCACAGGAGTCCAAGTGCTGATAGGTAGAGAGGGCACAAGCTTTCATCCCTAACCCAGATTCTATGTCCATTTGATAATCACTAGCAAATGAAAAATGAGTTTTCTCCAACAGAGTCTCACTGGGTATACAAGGCCAAAAGTCTGGGATTAAATCACGTGCCACCATGCCTAACTTACAAACCACTCTCAAGAGTAGCCCCATGCCAAGTAGTATCTAGCCAACATGAAACAAACTCAATAGCATCTTTGGAGGTCCTTTGCCTTAAGGTTTTCACAGGGCTGTGGTTTGCTGTTGCTTTGTTTTGTTTATTTACTTTACAGGTCCTTATGTATGCAGCATGACTTCCAGTTTTATGTTGTAAGCTCCCTTTTTTAGGAGCATGTGTGTCTCTGAACATTCAGATATACTTCCTGATTTTTATCTCTTTTTCTTCCTTTTCTTTTGTCCTATTTTAGTTTTTGTTTTATTTTAATATTCTTTAGATGCATGTTTGTTTTCTAAGGATGGATTGAAATGATGTGAATCCACATAGGAAGGGACGTAGAGAGAATCTCAGAGGTTTTAGGAGAGGAGAAACCATGGTCACAATACGCTATATCAAAAATAACTATTTTCGGCTATTTATATTTGGCAACCTTATAGAAAACATCTTTCTTATTTTGGTGATTCTAAAATACTGAATAAGAATCAGTATCTGTCATATCTCATCTCTGTCAACTTAAATCATCTATCTAGACCTAAAAACATCTTAACTCCTAAACAACTAAGGTTAATTGTAAGACTAAACTATCTGGTCTTCAACCCCATCAGAGACTTGAGAAGGAATGAAACTTAAATACTTGAGTGAGCGGAAGGTTGCCAAATACAATTAGCATAAACACAATGAATGTAACATTCATATAATCCCTGATTGTTTCATGGTTCTTCTTGCTGTGTGTAATTTTTATTTATGTGTAATAATACAAATGTATATGCTAAAAATGAAATAAAATCTCAAAAACAAAAAAAATCATTTATGTGCAATTATAGTGCATAATTCGTACTAAAGATAATAAGAATAGAAATTTCTCATGAAATGGAAAAAAACTATTTTCAATAATAGAAAAAAGAACCAAAAATAATTAACAAAGCATTAGCAAGGTGAATCAAATAAAAATAGTAATACACAATGACTAAGTGAGGTGAGATTTATCAGATATAAAAGACTAATTTAGCATTCAAATATCCATGTTTGTAAACCATCATTTCAAGAGGCTAGTTACTAAATTGCACAACAGTGTCAACAGGGAAAGAATATTTGATGAAATTTAACATCTACTCATGCAATAAATTACAATAAATTAAAAACAAAGGCTAAATTTCTGAGCTGGAATAAGTTTACACAAAAGAAGTTAAGAGTCTGTTTCTTGAGCTCTTTTCCTTCTCTTTGTTTTGTCCAATTAAGGTGTTCTAGTTTTCTGTTTTATTTTTATTATATTTTGTTTTATTACCATCCCTTAAAAGCTTAATTGTTTTCTATGAGAAAGAAAGGAAATAGATCTGGGTTGTAGGTGAGATGTCGAGGAACTGGCTGGAGTAGAAGAGGAAATCAGAGTCAGTACACATTTTGTGAGAAGAAAATCTATTTTCAGTAAAAGAAAAATTATCAAAGAAGGAAATAAAAATTAAAGCAAACAACTTACTTTGTTGCCAAACAAATTATATTCTACACATGTTAGCATGGGCTACATACAAATTAAAATTACGCACATGAAATTATGTCCTGCATATTATGTCATCAAGGAATGTAAACTAATACAACAGTTTAGACACTAGTTCCCCACTTGGTAGAATTGTCAGAATCCAGAACACAGTTACATGCCAAATGCTGGAGGACTAGGATTCAATAGAAGCACATTTTTTGTGGGTGGAATACAGAAGAAGCACAGTTGTGAACAGAGGTTAGCAAGTCCTGAAAAAAAAATTAAGCACATTTACACTATACAATCCAGCTGTCACGCTCTTGGTATTTTTCTAAGGAAATTAAAAGCTTATTAAGACAAACATGATTACAAATATTTAGTGCAGCTTTATTCACATTTACAAAAATAGGAGACCAGAGAGATGGTCCAGTGGTTAAGAGTACTCACTACTACTGCAGAAGACCCAAGTTCAATTCTTGGCATCGATGCGGGCAGCTTACAACCACCCACATCTCCAGATAAAGGGTGTGTGAAGTCTAATTCTCACCTCTGAGAACACACATGACACTCAAGTGCACATAATGCATGTACACACACACACACACACACACACACACACACACACACACACACACAATTACACACATGTTTTAAAGCAAATCTTTCAAAATAAATAATTACCAAAATGGAAGAGGAAGCTTCATACATTTCTTGATGGACAAACTTTGTGAACTCACACAAGGTAATACTGCTGAATGCTAAAGAGAAATGTCCTAGCAAGCCATATAAAGCTCACTATATTGTTTTACTATAATATCTTATACATATTACTAAGTTAAACGAGCCAACATACCAAAGGTTCTTACTATATGATTCCAATATATGACATTACATCTGTGGTGACTGTAAGAGATAAGGGATTGCGGAGGCTAAGAAAGGGGGTGAGAGAAAACAAGCATAGAGAACAGTACAAGATGAAACGACTCTATGTCTTCACAGTGGTGCCTAGATGTAAGATTTTATCATCCATCCAAACTCTATGATGGACCTTGAGAAGAACTGTAATATAAACTAACTTTAGAGTGACTGTGACCGATCAATATAAGTTCATCAAGGATAGTAAATATACCATTCTTCTGGGGACAATGATGTGACCCAGATGTGTGACTGCAGAATAAGAGAACACTGAGCTTCCCTTTACATTTTGTTACACACTTAAAACTCCTAAAGCTTCCCTGAAAATTAAGTTTTTAATTAAAAAATTAAACTGGCCCTTAAAAAAGAGTTAAAACTATGTATTCAGATCCTTAAAAGACCCTTTCCCCAGAAATTAGAAATAAATATGTTCCTGGTAAAATGAATCTGGGGAATCATATCTATACAAAAATTAAATACTGTGCAACATGAATATATAATACTGTCCAGCAAACATCATACATATGCACACATATATTTGAAAATTTGAAAGTGGCAAGTATATTATTTCAAAATAGATTATAAAAAAACCAGTATGTCGGCAAGATACTATCTGTATAATAACCTACAATAACGGTAACATATGTTGCTAAGAAACCCAGTAAGAAGAAGAAAAGAGAGAATGTTCCAGCCATGTGAAGATTCGATATGAATCTCCAAGCAGAACAAATTCATTTCTTGTCTTTATGCTGTGACCTTTGCAAGACTTGCATTGTTCCATACAGCCACCTTAAATATGCAACTCAGAAAACGCTGTCACTACAAATCAGGGATGGGTTGCTTTTAAAATGAGTATCTCCACATGCGTGCAGAGATGTAAGCTATTCAATCCCAAGCTGCTGAAATCTTTTGTTCATTTGTCATTTCTGATTCATCCACTTAAAAAATGCATATTAACACTGATCATTTGGCAGGCACTGTGATATAACCACCAAGAGACAAATACTAAAGAAAACATGGTCGCTGCCTGTTGAGAAAATAAAATCTAGTAGGAGACACAAATGTTTAGTCAACATTCACACAGGAAACATGGAAATTTAATTATCATCAGCTCTACAGGGGATAAATGCAAGTTATTTTAAATTTTTATTGGGTAAAGATTACCTCATTATAGAGAACAGGAAGAGCTTTCTTGAGATAGTGACAGTCCTTCTGACAGCAGGAATGTACAAATGCAAACCAGGTGATAAAGGGTGCAATGGAATTTTAGGTGAGATCCTACTGCAGAGGATAGCATAGAACACAGTAGGCAACTTTAGGCTCACATGGGAAGAAAATGGTAGAGAATAGGATGAGTCAATGTAGGATTCAGGCTATGCATGTCCTTATACATGAGACTGCTTTGCCTTCCTGTGAAGAGCAATAGTTAGTTCTGAGGTGTTGACCACTGGGCACAATATGACTCAGTCTGCATTTTAATGCTCAGTTCAGGGCTGTGTAAAGAATACTACAAAATATCCAGAGACAATGGGCAAGAAAAGTTCAGCTGGTGTCCAAGAAAGGAAAGTGGCCATGGTACTGGGATGGGAAAGAGATGAACCCAAGTCATTAAGATGTAACTAGGAAGCAAAATCAACAGCAAATTGTGGTGACTGAGCAAAAATAAGGAAAGTGTCAGTCTTCCATCCACATACTAACCTGCTTAGCCTCTGAGATCAGAAGATAGGATACATTCAGGGTGGTATGGCTGTTCTTGTACAACCACTTTGGAAATCAATCTGGCACTTTCTCAGAAAATTGGGAATAGGACTACCTCAAGACCCAGCTATACCACTCCTGGGCATATACCCAAAAGATGTGCTACCATACAACAAAGGCATTTGCTCAACTATGTTCATAGCAGCTTTCTTTGTAACAGCCAGAATCTATGAACAACCTAGATGTCCCTCAGTTGAAGAATGGATAAAGAAACTGTGGTACATTCATACAATGAACTACTACTCAGCTATTAAAAGAAAGCAAATCTTGAAATTTGGAAGGCAAATGGCTGGAACTAGAAAAGATCATCCTGAGTGAGATAACTCAGACCCAGAAAGACAAGCAAGGTATTTACTCATTTATAAGTGGATATTAGTCCAACATAGATGTCCTCTGAGAGACTCCACCCAGTAGGGGATCAAAACTCCACTGGGTAGAGTGATGAGAGTTGTATGGAAGAGTGGGTGGATAGAAGGATCCAGAAGGTTCAGGAGCCCCATCAAGGCTGGTGGATCTGGACCCAACTTGATGCACAGTGCATGTAGAAAACCTAGACCTCCTATATAAAACTTAACCAATAGACAGCTCATTCTCCAAAAATGGGGAAGAGGAGCAGGAACCACCTCTAACATGGACTCTGTTGCCCCCGATTTGATCACTTTCCCTTGGTGGGGAGGCCCTCTAGGCACACAGAGGAAGTGGATGCAGGCTATCCTCTTGAGACCTGATAAACTGTCAGAGGTCTAGGGGAGGGGAATTGAGCTAAAGAGGGAGAGAGGGTGGGAATAGGAAGATACAATCAAGGGGATAACAATTGGGATGTAATCTGAATAAATTATAATAAAGTAAAAAATGAAAAAAAAAAGTAAAGAGTCAGAGGCGACAAAATTCTTTGTTTTCTGTGATTTATTCACTAAAACTTCAGATAAATTAGAGCCTTTTGAATAAAGGTCTCAGAGGTGGTGAGGGCAAGGTGTCGTGAATAATTTCAATATCTATGTCCTAGGTTATGCAGAAATGTGACATTATCTGAAATAAGAAACACTGAAAGATGCAGGTATCCTCTTAACTGGTTAATAATGAAGAATAACTTACAGCAACTACATTAGATAGCTAGTCAGATATTGGCAAGCTTGAAAGCCTAGGGGACAGGCCCCTCCCTCATAACCAGCAACCGGTGAAAGCAGAAACTAAAAGGCAGAATTTTGACTACTGGTCAGTAAAATGGGATTTGAGTCGTATCTCTAACGCCAGGTAGAAACATAAGATTTTAAACTTCTCAAAAGCTCATAAGGTTACTATCCATATGGAGGCTCACTGGAAAAGACCAAAGAAGTTGGCTTATTCCTCCTAAGACAGTGGTTCTCAACCTGTGTGTCACAACACCTTTGGGGGTCAAACGACCCTTTCACATAACCTAACACCATCAGAAAACACATATATTTACATTATGATTCATAAAGACAGCAAAATTACATTTATGAAATAACAACAACAATAATTCTATGGTTGGGGTCACTACAACATAAGGAATTGCGTCAAAGGGTCGCAGGTGCGGGAAGGTTGAGAGCACTGCTATAAGGTTTAAACTAGATTGGCCTGTCAATCATCTACATAGGTAAATCCCCCCCTCTCCCCAGTAGCTGTGTATTTCTATGAATTTAATAATGCAAACTCTACTTTAGGGTGTTACATGATGAAAATATCAAGTTTCATTGTGTTATAACACTAGAATTGGGGGTAGGTTTTTTTTGTCTCGTTGGTTTCTTTGTTTGTTTGTTTTGGGATTTTTGTTTTGTTTTGTTTTCTATTCTTTTCTTTTGCCAAACAGCCAGAAATGCCCTAACAAGAATAAATTAATAAAAAAAAAAGAAAAGAAAAAAATAAAAATAAAAAAAGAAAGTTCTGAAGACCTAGAAGAGACTTGATACTCTATGAGCATGTACAGGGGGAGGAGGTCCCCCTCAATCACAGTCATAGGGGAGGGGAGTAGGGAGAAAGCAGGAGGGAGGGAGGATGGGGGGGATACAAGGGATGGGACAACAATTGAGATGTAATATGAATAAATTAATAAAGTATATATATAAACTACAGAGTTTATTATTTCCTCACAACATCTGTGAGAATCCTTCAGTTAGATGATGGAGGCACTAGCCTAGTGCTCCGCAAGAACTCTAGAAGGACAATTTTGGGGACCATCTGGATAACGGTGATAGTAAAAGCTATTATGTGCGAGATGTCTTAGGGAGAAAATACAGAACGGGAGGAGAAACTTACTAGTGAAGGCTTCACTTATGCAAGTTGCATGGGTTACTTTTCTCACTGCTGTTACAAAATACCTGCCCCAAACCAACCTCCTGGATGAGGAGGGTTGTTTGTTTGTTTGTTTGTTTGTTTGTTTGTTTTTAAGGATAGAGGATGGAGTGCAGAATGCCTAGGGACGCCGGGCAGCAAGAGCATGAAGTATATTGCCAAATGTGTAATGCTGAGTCCGGATAAAATACCCTCTAGGTGAGCTGAACACTGGTCCTTCAGTCCTCCCTTCCTCATTCTTATCCACACAGAACCCAAGCTCATGAGACGAAGCTATTCACATTACTGTGGGTTTCTCCAATGTTAGGTGAAGCTCACTGGAAATGTCCTCACAGACATGGCTGGGGATTTGTCTCCACGGTGACTCTAAATTCCATCTGGTTAACAGTCAAGATGGCTCACCTGGTAAAGGCCTCTGAGGCCAAGCTTGATGATCTAAATTCAATACTCAGGACCCACCTGGCAAAGTGGAAAAACTGACCCCTTGAGATTGTCCTACAGACTCCATCCATATATATGTTGTTGTATACATGTGTACGCATGTGCAGACACATGAAAACTAATAAAATAATTAATAAAAATTTAAATAGCACCTTTTAAACAGTAACAAGCTAATTTATTATATTTTCAAGAAGACATCAACACATCCTCCAGCCCATCATCCTTTCCTTCTGACACTATTAAGAAACTACTCCCATAACATTATCTTTCCCAGTACATTTCTAACCATATATGTCACTACTGTTTTCATTTTTTTCTGTATAGCTTCAGAAAAATATACCTGTGAATGAATGCAACTGTAAGTATGAAATTAATTCAGTTGAATTAAAATTGAAATGATTACACAAGAGCCAACATTAAATGTTTTTCACTCTTTACACTGAGGAGAGTGAAGCTTCCATTTTCTCAATGAAAGCGAAGTGGGCAGCTCAATGGGAATGAAGCTTTAAAAGGAGAGAACAGGGTTTGGCCACTTTCCTTGTGAGTTCCTTGGAAGAGGAGGGATGAATTGTGAAGGAAATGGAAATACAGTTTCAAACATCACGAAAGCTCATTATGAAGAAGACAATAATTCTTAAAGGACTTGTCTAAGCACTGCAAGCACACATCTACTAAATCCAGACAGGACCTGTATAGCTGCAACGTTCAGTAATAAAGACTTGTTGGGAGAACAGTGAGAAGTACTTGGCTTAGTTTCCATGGCCAACTTCAGATGGTAGGAGGGTTTTTGTCCTTTGGTTATTTTTTTCTTTTCAGAACAAAGGACATTTTGTTTCCCACTTTCACATCTCAAGTGCAATTGTATTCGGGGCCTTAAGGGGTTTCTAACTGTTTCTCGGAAGTTGAAAAGCAGTGAAAACAAGGTATTTATTGGTCATTAGTTACAGGAGTGCTTAAATTCCACTTAGTCTTGCAGGTGCAGGAGAAAGCTTCCAATGGATACTTAGGAGAGAAGGAGGTGGCTCAGGTATTTACCCAAGCAGCAGGGTTTGCTCCCCCTCAACCCCCCCCCAAAAAAGGTAGAGCAGCATAGAACAGGGCACCACGACTGGTTTTCCAGAGCCAAACTGTCAGCCCTCAAGCCATACCTACAAGAAATGTTACACAAACTCAACAGATTATACTTGGGAGGGTGTGTGTGTGTGTGTGTGTGTGTGTGTGTGTGTGTGTGTGTGCGCGCGCGCGTGCGCGCACGCATGCGTGTATACACAAATACAAATGTATGTGCAAAATCAACCAATGTAAAGAGAGGTATTTGGGAAGGTTTTGAGGGAGGATAAAAAGGTAGAAATGTGTGATTAAAATACAGGTTAAAAATAAGAAAGAATAAGGGGTAAACAATTGTTTTGAAGTGTTTTTTTTTTAAACTGCTTAGGCTTGTACTTAATTTCTTTGTAGAGCCCTAGACCAGTAGCCAGAAGATGGCAGAGAGCTCGTGGCACCATCAATTGGTGGACTCAGGTCTCCTCAGATACCTTCTGCTTTAGGAATGGTTGCCTAAAAATTTTCATTCAGAACAGAGAATCTCACCAAACAGCATGATCCACAAGAGTTAGGTCTGATGAAGAAGCTGAAGGTCTGCCTTTGTTGGCCAATTAGCAGATGTCTAAAACATCTCCTGTTCAAAAGATGGACATCCAGTGGTTGTATTGTACCATTTCAGTTCTGATGTGCCCCTTCTTGAGCTAACAGGGACATTTCCTCCTGTGTGGACGTGGACCTGGTGCCCTGGCCTCAACAGCTTCTCGCATCAATTGCAAATAGTCCTGAAATTCAATCCCAAGGCCACCTGGACCTTTTCTTACAGACATGCTTTCACTCTCATGATCCAATCATGCTCTGACATTCTCTTTGAGTTAGCATCTCCTTGATGTTCTAGCACTGGAGTGGGAAACTGGGCGTTTTTTTCTCCCTCAGTTCCTCTGTCCCTCTTTCCTTTCCTCCCTCCATCCACCTACTCTTTCTTCCTTCCCCCCCTCTCCTTCTCTCCTCTCCTTTCCCCCGCCCGTCCCCTTACCCTCCCCATTGAATTGTCATATTCTAAATTTCAAAGTCAGGAATTACTAACAATTTAGTAAAGCAATTTATATTAAGAAAATTTAAGACATAAAACAAAAGAATCAGAGCTAGGTAGTATAAATAGAAAATAACTAAATGGCAAACATCAAAGTTGCTATTTGATAGGATTATGAATCTTGACACCATATCAATTACCACCAGATCCCCTGGTGCCTCACCTACCCTGTCACTTTTGCTCAATATATTTTGTAAAAGGTGTTAAAAGGGCTCTGATTTTGTGCAATAAAAAATAGCTAATTATTTTTACTAAATACATTTTAGAAATCAGCGGGGAATAGGGTTGTCAAGAGGGCTCAGCAATATTCCTCTACAAGCCTGACAACCACAGTTCAATCCCCAGACTCCACCTAAAGAAGGAAGGAAAGAATTGCCTGGATAAATTTGGCCATGGACCTACACACACACACACACACACACACACACATACACACACACACACACACATGCACACACTCACACACAGGAAAACATGTACATGAACATTTGCATACTCAGAGATCACAGTAATGAATATTTTAAATGAGGAACTGTGAGAACTCTTGTGCAACAACTTAGCCCACCAAGAAACTTATTTATTCTGACAGATTCCTGGTCAATTTTTCATACAGTTTTCATACATTTTTAGAAAGCATACCATGAATTACCTATCTATAACAAAAGAGACTACATACCCACCTGTAGTCTATCGTCTACTGTCATTTTATTACTTAAAAGATCTGGATGCAATTATTTTATCTAAAATCATTTCAATAGAGAGAATATTAACACAAAATCCTGTAAAGTAGTTACAACTTTTAGAGAACTTTATACTCCTTAAAACTGTGACTTATTAAACCAAACCCTCATTAGTATAATGACACTTTAAAGAATTTTTGCAAAAAATGTTCAAAGAACAAAATCCCAAGAGTCAGAAATACAGTGAGAAGTGTAGCTTTAAATAGAGATTACATATTAATTGCATGTGTGGTCTAACTTCAGCCCCACCAGTGGGACACCTGACCAACTAACATGGACTGGAAGGAATGCTCTTCTTACTGTCTGTTTCTCACTGGGGAGCAATTCACCCGATTTTGTAGTTCCTTCTAACTATGGGGCAAGATGCCCCAAAAACTTTTATAGGAAAATGCTTTTCTTTTTCTTTTTTTATTTTTTTTAATTAATTTATTCTTGTTACATCTCAATGTTTATCCCATCCCTTGTATCCTCCCATTCCTCCCCCCCCCATTTCCCCATTATTCCCCTCCCCTATGACTGTTCCTGAGGGGGATTACTTCCCCCTGTATATTCTCATAGGGTATCAAGTCTCTTCTTGGCTACCTGCTGTCCTTCCTCTGAGTGCCACCAGGTATCCCCATCCAGGGGACATGGTCAAATGTGAGGCACCAGAGTACGTGAGAAAGTCATATCACACCCTCCACTCAACTGTGGAGAATATTCTGACCATTGGCTAGATCTGGGAAGGGGTTTAAAGTTTACCTCCTGTATTGTCCTTGGCTGGTGCCTTAGTTTGAGCGGGACCCCTGGAGATGCTCCAGCACACAACAAGAAAATTTGCTCAACCATGTTCATAGCATCCTTATTCATAATAGCCAGAACACGGAAACAGCCTAAGTGTCCCTCAGTAGAAGAGTGGATAAAGAAACTGTGGTATATATACACTATGGAATGCTACTCAGCTATTAAAAACAAGGAATTCCCGAAATTTGTGGATAAATGGATTGAGCTAGAAATGATCATAATGAGTGAGTTAACCCAGAAGCAGAAAGAATCAAATGGTATATACTCACTTATATCTGCATACTAGCCCAAGGGGCATGTCCCACAAAAGCCTTCACTTACCAGGAAACTGGGACAGAGGGGAAGGCATCCTATTGGGACTCTAAATGAGAGACGCATGGGAGAACAGCAAAATAAAAGGATCCAGAGGGTCCTAGAAATCTACAAGTAGAACATTATGATAGGCAGATTTGGGGAAAATGCTTTTCAATTTATTTATTTAATACATCTTCAAAAACACTTCTACGACATCAATCTACAATTGTGTTCAATTCAGTTTGGGTATTGTTTACTTGGCTTATTTTCTTCTAGCAGTTTCAGATGTCACATTCAAAAATTTCAAATAGCTTCAGTTGAGTTTTGTATAGAGCTAGAGATGGGGAACTTCCTTGGTTTTTCTGTATGTAGCTATCTTGCTTTCCCAGGATCATTCTTCTGTGTAACAATTTCCTCCAATACAAAACATTCCATCTTGGAGGAACTCTCAACACTCAGCATGCCCTAAAAGGGGATAAGGAATTGCACCATTCAAGGAATCTCATGAAATCTCACAGTCTTCTAAATGGAAGATTCTTCAGACACAGAAAGTAAACAACTCAAAAGCTTCAGCTGAAAATGAGCAGATGCACTAGGCCCCTCCTTCCCCAAACTTCAAACTGATATAAGCAGTATGGACTGTGCTACACTTTCAGACCAGGGAGGCTCATGAGTGACTGAGCTGCCTTAAAAATGATACTCTCCAATCTATCAAGCATCCTGAAAACTGGGCAGTGCTCTCCAAGTGCCCAGGATTTGTGAGCTGTCACCCACGACTGGGCAGGCTTTAGGTGAAGCCTGCTCCTCTAAGCACCCCTAGCCTATATTCTAGTAAGTAACCAAAATGAAACACATTGATTCACAAAATTGGTCTTTGGTGATACCCTTACTTCAATATGCTGTTAACCTCACCTCCTCAAAATACTGTCACACAACACATCTTTTCAGGAGTCAGTCTTTCCTCTAATGCATGTTTTGTGCACTCTTGTTAAGAGGTAGGGGCTTAACGCTGTGCAGATTTATTCTGGGACTTCCATTCCATTATATTGATCTATCAGGTTATCTATGAACTAGTATCATCCTGTTACCATGCGTTTGTGGTATTATTTGAAGTTGGTTACTGTGATCCCTCCAGGATTGTTCTTTTTTTTTTTTTTTTTTTTTTTTTTTGCTCAGGAGAACTGGATCCATCCTCAATTGTTTCATTTTATGTTTCTGTATGAAGTTTCAGGTTGACTTTTTTCTATTTATATGAAGAGTACCATTTTATTGGGAGTATTATTGGAGTTACATTGAATCTGTAGAGCGGAAAGGTTGGTGGCTAATGGTGGTGGTAGAAGGGAGGATGAGATTTGATGGATCTGAGGGTTCTGTTTGGCTGAAAGAGCACATTAAAGAGACTTGTAGTGATTGAACAGCACTATTAGTGTACTTGCCACTTCTAAACAGTGGCCGTAAATATAGTTAAAATAATAAATCTCACTGTGTGTATATTTAGTAATAATTTTAAAGAAATAAATGAATGATTAGGCCTTGTCCACTTGGAGTAAAATTTAAATGATATTTGAGGGACGTTGAAACAATTTTTGCTTCTGGCATTTTCTCTTGGATATTCTGGATGCAAGAAACTTCTCCTTTTCATGCAGTCTTAGGCCTGCGTCTGTTTATGGTGATGACCAAGTGGCCTTTCTGGGGCATCTATCAGCAGTGCTCACATACTTTACAGGCCAAAGAACACTGCATAATGGGATTGCTCCACTAAATCCCTGCCTTTCCATGGATACTAAATGTTCTCCTACAGCCCTAGAAGCAGCCATGTATTTTTAAATGCAGAAATTAATGTAATTCAAAATAGTATCTATTGGCAAACCACAGCAGTTCTTAATCATTTTAATCTACGTCTCCCAGGAAAGTGCCTTGACTGATTTGAGGTACCCATTTTAATGATACTTATCCCATCTCTCCAAATGAGATGGGCAACTGTTTGAAAAACATGTATAATCCCCAATATTGCGTAAGGGCTTTTGTCATTGTTTTCAGAGCACAGGAACTCTTTAAACACACAGCTGGGGTGGTGGAGGGGTGGTTATTAGATGGCAAAATGAGCTGTGGCTGGTTCATGCAGCTGAGTCATATTCCGTGACTCTTGAGGAAAAGCTCAGCTTGAAACCATGCAGTGAGACAGGTGAGTCTTCCCATTTTACCTTCTCAGCGAATCTCAGAGAAAGGAAACAACCCATTTCGAACATTAAGAAAATGTTCAGTAGTTGGCAGATATGGGCATTGGTGAATGAGCACTATTTTCAGAAATAGGATATTTCCTTGTGTTCTGGGTTTGTGTGTGTGTGTGTGTGTGTGTGTGTGTGTGTTTGTTGCTGTTGTTGTTCACATAAGTGGTAATGATAGTCTATCTGAAAAACAGACCATTAAATAAACCATCTAATTTAACTATATCAATAATCTATCCATGCCGGAAATATCTCTTGAACACAATCACTCTCTCTATAATGGACAATTATTTCTTTAGAATTAACTTTTGTTTAATATTAAGTATTGTTCTGTGATCTGAAAGCCCTCCACCTACCCTGGAAAATATTAAGATGCTAAAAATAAAACTTCAAGTCATTAGGAGATCGGGCCTTGGATTCAGGAGGGAAAAATGCTTGTTATGGCCTATCAATCAATCTATCTATCTATCTATCTATCACCTCTCAATCTATTGATCTATTTATGTATCAGTCTATCATCTAGATATCTAGATGTATAGATATGTAACTATCTAGATATATGGATATATAGATACATCTCCCTCCCTTTTACTTCTCCCTGTCCTTTTTCTTACACACAGACACACACACACACACACACACACACACACACACACACACACTAAATTAAGTAATTCATTAAAGGTACATTTATTGACCTTTTTTTTTTATTAAATTTTCTTTCTTATTTTATTTTATTTTTTTTTAATTAATTTATTCTTGTTACATCTCAATGTTTATCCCATCCCTTGTATCCTCCCATTATTGACCATTTTAAGTTTCCACAATAATAAAATCAAGAGAAAGGCAGTAGCATGGGAGTTAAAGATAACACCCCACTCATGCTCAAGTATCCCCCAAAGTGCTATGCTTCTTATTCCTGTTTCTTCGACATCTTCTGTCTTTTAATTTCTACCGGTTATTTTAATAATTACTGCCATCAGTATAAGTGACAGGAAGATGGTCTGCATTCTGCCTGCCATTATGGTGCATCTCTTAAGCCCAGCAGAGGCAAGTAGACATCTGTGAATCTAAGGCCAGCCTGGCCTACAAAGTGAGGTCCTGGAAGGCAAGATAACAGTGAAATCCTTTTTCAAAACAAACAAACAAAATCCAACTAACAAAATTGTAGTGACAGATTCTGCTTCACCCTTAGTGGTGAGACATATAAGCCTATATATATATAGGCTCAGAGGACTTTTCCAATTGTTTTCAGGATCCTAAACATTCGTAGTATTTCTCTATATATATTAAAATTGTCCAAAGGTCAAAAGTGGCTCCTAAATGAAAAATAAATAACTCTTAGGTTCAGACACCTCGTTAGCAGTCACAAAGTAGACAGCAAATCTAAAGCTAAACCCCCAATAGGCTTTTCTCTTCTCCAGCACTTCCTTTAATTCTTCAAAAATGGTCTATTTATCATGCCTCCTTTTCTAAGTTTTCATGTCTTCCAAAGTTTTAGATCACGTTGATTTTTTTTCCTATTCTCTCTTTAATTCTTTTGTTTTGTTTTTTTCAAAACAGGGCTTCTCTGTGTACCCTTGCTTATCCTGGACTCACTTAGTAGGCCAGACTGGGCTTAAATTCACAGAGATCTGCTTGCCTCTGCTTCCCAGGAGCTGGAATTTAAGGCATGTGTCACCAAGCCTGGCTTTTTTTCCTATTCTAACAGAGCTGCTTTAGCTTTGCCAGAGCTCCCTGAGCTTTGAACCCAAAGCTTTCCCACCCCTCTTTCATTGGTAGTCATCTCTGTGTTTTAGTCTTCCAATCAATCCTCTCTGCTGCTGGTGCCTACTGTCTTGATTACACACACTCTGGTCCTTCTGCGGACACTGCACCTACACTTTTTTTTTCTTCAACAATTCCTCCTCCATTCCAAATTTTGCGAGAAGTATTTTTTAAAGTGTGCCCCTCAAATACTTCTTCTTTCCCATTATTGCAATCAGAACTAAGTCAGAATTGCCAAATCTGACCTCTCTACAAATTCTGCAGCTGCCTGGAGACATGTCCATCGCCAATAAGACTGCTAATTTTTGTTTCCTTTTACCCTGTCTTTACATTGCTTTTGCATTGCCTTTGTGTTGTCTTTGCATTGCCCTCACACTACCTTTTCATTGTTTTTTAATTGCCATTTTAAGTGCAAAAGAATTAAAAACAAGCTGGAAGTCACTCTCCCTTAACTGGGTGATCTCTACCCATTTGGATGCATGCAACAATTTTGTCAATCTTCCTTCTTTCTTGTAGAAACAGGGCCCGCCACCCTCTCTACTTTTGTATCAAACTGTCCAACTGTCTTCATGTGTCAGGAAGCATTGTGTTCTCAACCTTAGAATTGATGGAAGCCAAGACAAAGTGATCCCTTTCCTCAGTCATGAGTTGACCCAATGGAGACACATTGTATCAACTATGAAGTGTAAAGAAAGCATTGTTTTCTTTTTATTAACCATCCTTTTGTTATAACTATTATGCTAGATTCTCTTTACCTTCAAACATGATAATTGGTATAATTACTTACTGGGTGGTCTCCTTGACTTCAGTCCCCTACATTTAAATTTTCCTATGTTTTATGAATACTTGTCCTTAAATATTGCTTTGAACTTGTCACTATGGAATAAAGAAATCATTCTAACTATATGTCACTTATTGTAAAATTTTAAAATCCTTTGCAGATTTCAATTTTTTTTCACAAGGCAAGATTAGCACGTTAGATGCCTTAGCTCTTTTATCTCCTCCAAGAACTCCTCAACCCAACTCTCTTGGGTTGTAAAAACCATTATCAATTTAGTTTAAATGAGGCAGAGGAAAGTCAAGCAACTTGTGCCAAGAAGCATATATTGCTAAGTCAGGATTTGAAAACCTGACTCCAGGAAGAATGCTTTTAAAAGCAGCACATTATTCTTAAATCCCTAACTTTACATATGTCTAACTATCCATTTGTAATATCACTACTCTTTGTTAATGTTTCTGCCCAAACACATAAATCATATACTAGATTAACCAAAGTTATTGTTATATGTCCATATGTAATGAGGATGAGGCCTTAAAATAAGCTATTTCTGATAGCTCCCCCATCTTCCTAAGGCCTGATCCCTTGTTCTGGCCACCTACCCTCTGTCTGCTACACCCACATACCTACAGTAGAATAAAAGGATAGACCACAAAGAAAGGTAATTACCCTTTGTTACAAAAGGAAGCTTCATTCACAAAGACAGCAAATGGTGTTGGCTTAGTTTGGTAGCACTGTAAGTCTGTCCACAGAGTCTGCAGGCTGCAGCGACAGAGCTGAATGATTTCTACCCCTCTAAATGTAAGACAAAGTCAAGGATAAAATAAATAAACACATTTCAGACCTAGAATGATCAAATTAGGGGACAATGATTCTCTCTGCACTATCTGTTTGAACAGCATGCTTCCATGTCAACAATGGGCCTGATATACCTGCTTTCATGCTACAGACTGAAAAGAAGACGTCTGATCTAAATCAGTGAAGGCCAATTTGAAGGAGCTATGATTCATCAAGGAGTTATTCTCAATGACAACAAAAAATGAATGCATATGTAAACACCCATGATCTGTATAAATGTTTCATGTCTAACACAATCTCCCATCATGTTGGTACTCTTTATATTCCTTTCATGGGGAATTTGTATAATGGCCTTAGAAACACGTGGCTGGCTGACATACAATAGTACTCTTTAAACACAGTACCAATACCCCAAATGAACCTTGAGCAGTGTTGCTGGGGCAAAATATCACCTGTTTCATTTTTAAATCCAAGTCATCAGGCAATGCATTGTCTTCTCTCCTAGGGTTCCTCTTATGTTCATTCAAAATGGTTTGTCAGTGAGATTTGGTCTGCACTTTCCTTGTCTTTGAGATTGCTTAGAGCACCATTCTAGGCAAACAGGATTATAAAGATGTAGATGCCAACTGAACTCCAGGCTATTTAGAACTTAAGCTTCACATTTTAAGTCCAGGGCCTTTATCTTGAGAAAATTCTCAAAATATTCAACCTTGTTCTTTTCTGAGATATTTTTCAAGTGCCGGGCACTCAAAGTCTTCTTCGGCTATTCCTCCTCTTCTGGCATTTGAGATGAAAACTAAGGAATGTTGTCCTCTGAGGCAATGAATAAGCTATTTATTTCAAACAGGCAGCACTGGTCATGTGGCCCAGAATTCCATTCTAGTCCAAGCAGTACAATGGGGACCAGCACAGACTTCTACCCTTCAAAGTTAAGCCTCTGGTGTCCCTGTAATGTCTCTTTACTAGAAGTGCATCCCAAACAATTACCTAGCTGGTATGGGGTGCGTCTCTAGGCTTATCTAGGACCTAGATTTCCATTCGGTTGCTTTAATTGGGTACCCTTTCTCTTTTTTGCACTATCTTTAAATTACCAAAGAAGACTGGGAGCCCTCCAGACTCTGTTTAGACTCTCTCTTCTAATTAGATGATGGGAAAACTTTAATTAATAAGATGACCCCAGCACAAAAATCAGGTCATATTGTTAAGCACTTATAACTTACAAATTTTAGCAAGCACTGACTTTTGCAAGTCAGCCAACTTTGTTAGTTCTCAACAATTCTTTAATTAGGCTACTCAGAGACGAGCATGCACTAATGTGTGTCCTGGCTCCATTCCAAGAGGGGATAATTGCAATCTGGCCAACCTACACTTCCACTTGTTCCAAGTGAATACAGTAGGCTCCTCCATTTCCCATCTCGATTTCATTCTGCATTGATGTTTTATGGAAGGCAGCAGATGGAAGACTTCTGGTTTTCATCCTGAACCTTCCAGATTATCTGTTAACAAGACCCACTGAAAACCTACCACATTTAGAACACCATATTAAGAAATGAACAGAGTATTATATGGAAAACCAGGCCCTTCTATTTGATTACATCCTTAGTGTTTGACTAAGTTGTCTCCCATAGACACCATCACTTCTATTCCCTCTCCTCCTTTGTCTCTGTATCACTACCCTTCCTCAACCTACCTACCAACCTACCTACATACAAACATACATACATTTAAAAATACATACATATATGTGTCTGCATATGTGTGTGTGTGTGTGTGTGTGTGTACATATATAGAGAGAGATACATAAACACATATCTTTGTACTGTTCTGTTCAGCTGGATATATCCATAGGGCTCAACTTCCGAGGGCTGTACTTAAATGCTTTGAAGACATGCTCAACTCCATCTAGGCCTAATCTCTGGGATTTATTTTGCCCTTCCTTCTTTCTTTTCATTTTCCCTCCTTAGTATCTGTTTTATGGTCTCTGGTTTGTCTTAGAGGGAAATGCACCAGATGACACACTCACTCTTTTTAATCACCATGAATCAGAAGAGAACCTCTAGCCTAGCCCTTCTCGAGAAGGCTAATTTTAAGATGCAAGGACTTTTTTTTTGTTTTGTTTTGTTTTTGTTGTTGTTGGTTTATTTATTTATTTATTTATTTATTTATTTTATTTATTTTTTATTTTTTTATTTTTTGGTTTTTCGAGACAGGGTTTCTCTGTGTAGCCTTGGCCATCCTGGACTCACTTTGTAGAGCAGGCTGGCCTCGAACTCACAGCGATCCGCCTTCCTCTGCCTCTCGAGTGCTGGATTAAAAGCGTGCACCACCATGCCTGGCTCAAGATGCAAGGTTTAATCATAAAATCATCAAGCTAAAATGACCTTCAAGAAGTTGTGCAAATTACTCTGCTTCCTCCAGGCATGCAAATAAGAATTTACTCAAAGACTATTGCCCAAAGAGCTCAAGCTGGATCACTGAAAAGTATGAAGCAGATAGGAGTATTTAAAGAGATACAGTTCTGCTGTTAACCACACTTCTCTGACAGTAACTGGCCTTTCCGGTGAATCAAGATACCAAATATTAAAATGTTCTTTGAATATTAACCTGGGTTCAGGGGTTATGTAAGGAATTGTAATTACTGAAGCATTTTTCAGAGTGAGTTTCTAAAGCGCAGCAGTGAGTGTACGTGAGTGTGTTTGTGTGTGAATGTGTGTGTGTGTGTGTAATCATATGTGACCATGTGTGAAGTGCGTGTGGAAGTATCTGAGTATGTGAGGGTGAGTGTGTGACTGTGTGTGAGCGATTGAGTGTCTGTGGACATGTGTGGTTGTGTGAGTGACTGTGTTTGTGTTTATAAGTGCAAGTAAACATTTCTGAATTCTTTAGTGTTTATAAAAGAATCTTTCTCATTGAAAAATCATACTTTTCCTACCTCATTACAAAGTATTTTATAAAATTAAAAAAGTCACAATTTTCCCTAAAACTTCTCACATTCAAGAAAAATATTTCTCTTGGTGAAAACAATTATACACTTGTAATTAATGTGTGTTCTTTCTTTATAATCTTTGTCAGTTAAGAACTTTCAAAAAACAAAAATTTTATTAATATCTTAGCATGCTATCAGATTTGGAAGAAAATAAATTAAAACTTTCTATTGTTTCTCAGTATTCTTTTCAGGCATTGAAATAAAGGTGACATTGAGCCTTAAATAAAATACACCTGGCTCAAGCTAAACTGAGAAAAACAGCCAAGAACTCTACAGGCATGGTTGAGCACATAATTGGCCATAAAAAGTAGCTTTCGAATAAACCAAGACTCAACTTTGGCTTGTAGTCGATATTTCCACAAACCCTTAGTCAGCACTCCTCGTCTAAGGCATGTCTCTGCCTACTTCCTGGTCTCTCCTTTACCCTGCTGGCTTTCCCCACTGCTAGTTCATTTGCTGCTTCTCTTCTTCATTTGCTGATGAGGTGGAAACACACTGGAATTACTCAGAGTGCTCTAAATGCCTTCATGGATGTCTAGGCTGTTTCCTTGGACACTGTATGTCGCCAGAATTCCATCCTCATTCTATGTGATGGCTGGGAAGCAGCTCACAGCAAGTTCTGGTAGTATCAGGCAGGGTGGCCTTGGGTGACTTTACTCAATTCTACAGTAAAAGTAAAGCAAAACTAAAAGTTTCAAAACACAGGCTTTTCCTTTTGATATCCTCTAAACATTGGAATCTAAAGTCTTCTGTTCTGGCAATGGTCACAAGCACTGGTCACTCTTTATTCCCATGACAAAAGACAACAAAGGTGTGATATTTGGGCAGGACAAAGCCAGATTGGCTCCAGTGTGTATTTCAATGTGAGCCTCGCTGTCCTTTCTCCAACCCCTGTGGCTTTTGTGGAAGCTTTAGGATCTCCTGTGGATTTTTGTTCTTGCTTAAACCAGAACAAATCGAACAGGAAAGCTTAACTGCCTTCCACAGAGTGGTGACAAATACATTCATGAATGCTGTTGAAATGAAACAAAACAACACAATTATGGTACTGACGATGTCAAAAGCCCCAGGTTATCTGATTCAGAGCATAGCGCGCACGTGACCCCGAAAGCTCTACCACATTCATCCTCTACAGTAGACAATCCCTCCTGTTCGCTTCTTACAACTCAACATTTGTTGTGAAGAAAAATCCCAACTACTTCTATGTGTCCCATGCTTTATCTCAGCTCATCTCATGAGTTAGGGTTGAACTTTGCGAGTTCTAGATAATTTTGTGATTCTGTGTTTTTATAATTTCACCAACAAAGAAGCCTGCATTGTACCAGACAGCTACCACCAGCAAATAGCTATCCAGTCCTTACTACTGATATTGTCAACATAAAGGAAAAAGCTCTACCTGTAGCCCACATTTGTTCTTCCCTATGGACCTATCCACACAGAGGAACGTCCACTGTTCCCAAAGCCTGCCCTCCAAACTCAGCTCCTCCTGGCCATGGCTTCCTAACCATCTTCCTCTTGGTCTACTCATCTGCTTAAAAGAAACTTTCCCCAGATTCTCGATGTTGACTAGAACCCCCAGAACAATCTTGCACTCTTCGCACCTTTTTTTCAGTTTCTTATTTCCAATTGTCCTCTCTAAAGGCCCCAACCACAGGGATGAGCCTCATAATGTCTTCGACTTGGTGACTGCAAACACAATACACCTTGGATGGACATTAAGAGGCCTCGGCATCACACAGGATGTGATGTAAAGTGCACAGGAAGTACTCCTCTGTAGGATTTAGCCTTCCCCACCTGGGGGCAGACATTTCATCCAGCTCCTCTCTCTTCTTGGCTCACTCAATGCCTGTGTCCTCACCCTCAGCCATTTTCACTACCACCCAGATTATCTGACCGCTCCCTCCCAACTGAATCACACTGACCGAACTGCTGCAGACACTGCTGAACACTCACTCACAGGTAGCCATTCTCCTCAGCCTACAGAGACAGATGCTGCCATTTGCCACTTCTCCATTCCAATTCTTGGAAAGTTGCATACTGAAGGAAAAGAAACTGGCTTGTCTACAAAGGCATACATCATGTAATTTCATTAAGGCCTCTCAAGAAGTCCCATGCTGTTTACATTGTTGCTCCGCCCTCACATTCTCTGTGGGCTTGCAAACCTCGGGCACTCTTATTTCCTAAGTTGAGCACTATGTCATGAACCCCACTAGGTCTACTCGAAAGAGAAACATATCATAGCCTACAACATTGTGATTTCTCCAAAGAGGTTCAAGTCCATCCGTGAATCGGACTCTTACCTTTCAACCTTCTGATTCTCCCATTCCTCCCTCCTGGACATGAGCCAGCACTATCTGCAGACACTGCTTTGTTCTCAGCCTTATACTATTCTGATCCCCTTTACTGTATTTGTTCTTTTTCTCCAGTCTCAGGACAGCAATCCAGTCTGCCACATACCAGTCTTTTACATAATGGATGAACAACCTATGAGGCTGTAACTAATCTTCCCCATAAACCTCCTTAGAATATCATTCTTTGCGATGTTAGCATTCTGTTCTATATTGCAGGTGTTGAGGTTCCTTGTTTCTTCTTCAGAAACTTTCATGAGTTCCTCATAGCTTGCATTACACACACGTGCACACACACATACAGACACACACTACACATAAATATGTGTACATATAACTTTAAAATATCTAATAGTATATGTAAAATATACCTGTAATTTAATTCAATAATAATTTAAAATTGTGATAGGCAAAAATTTTCATAAAATAGAACACCTAAAAAGTTATTTTATGATTTATAATTTTCATCCACATTTGAAAGATTTACAGACGAGGACCAGATGCTTCTAGGGTCTGCAATCAATGTGGGTAGTTTTCTGATTACGAGTAAGTAGCTTTCACAGATTCACAGAAAAGTCTATGATATGCACAGTTAAAATTATTTCCATAGAGATGAAACATGAAGACAGAATCGACTTCATTATCTCTGTCCTGATCCAATACAGCCTTTCAAGTAACGGTCTAATACAGCCATCTAAGTAATGCCGAATCCATTGAATTATATAACACCAGATAATATGACATTGAACTCTTATAAATTAACTATTTAAAGCATGACCAGAAGACAAAAGATCAACAGAATGGCTCAGCTGTATGAACAGCTGTGTCTCCCCAGTACTGATCTTATTTAGAGTGACTTTAAATGTAACTTTATAGAACAGTATGAACAGAGGTCAGCAAAGCTGTTTTAGTAGCATAGTAAGCAGAATGGCTCAGCAAATAAATAAGTATGGATCAGCTTGCAATCTGAACTAATTTTGAGCTATTACAAACATAATATATTAGATTTGTGATAGAAATATGCCTTGGCCTTGCTTTCAGTTAGCTCTTATGCCAGTTATGAAACGGGAAGACATAGTTTATCCAGCACATTTTCATTGCACCATTCATAAAGATGTAGACACTTCATGAATCCTACTATTCAATGGAGATAACCTAACAATGACTGAATTTCCTCCCGTGATTCATTTATTCAAAGATTCTAAACTGATCGTTGCTGTCATACAGCAAACCCAAGGCTACAAGTCAGGAGCGGCCTGCCTCCAACTGGTACAGGTGCTCTAGAGGTGCTCAGGGCAGTGTCACGGGAGCCAAGGACACAAGCAGCAGTATATGACCAGCAAACAATTTTTCTTCCCATGGTACCCAGTGGAAATTCTTCCCACATTTATTTTCCAGTGGTAGCTGAGAAGAGTACTTATGAGACCAACCTTGCGTATCTCTTCTTGCTGGAAAGCTGCGACATTGGAATCCTATCAAGTCTACACTATTGATGAATTCAGAGTGAACATTGACCCCTTCATCATTTGACACACAGCTAGCTGCCAGCGAAAGGCTTCAACATGTCTCTTTGTCCTATTGTGTAGGTTGTATAACATAGATGTACACAAAGACGTCTGTGAACAGAAAAGGGATGCTGAAACGATACCTTCATCTCCAAACTAAGACCTCTTTGTCCTCCAAGAATGAAGCATTGTCGGGGACTGTGAATGTGTTAATTCTTATGGCATGTGTGCATTAATTAGAAAACAAAGGCCGGTGTGATGAATCGTCATTGCCTGCCTTACAAAGGCAAGCAAGCAGGGAGCAATGCGTGAGGAGAAGCTCAGTTGCAGACCAAGGATGTAAATGCTTATCTTCATCTACCACTTTCAAAACCCTAACCCTAACTGCCAAGTTAGCAGTTGAAGCATAATTTCCAGAAAACTTAATAAACAATAGACAACTATCTGAAAAAAATAATAGTCTATATCATTTTTCTCCATTAATATGTTTATTCACTTTACAGCTTGATAACAGCTACACACACACACACACACACACACACACACACACACACACACACACTTCCCACATTCTCCCCTCTCCTTCTTCTCAGAGAAGAGGGAAGGTGCCCTATGGATACCAAGCCGCCCTCGCACATTAAATTGCTGCAAGACTAGGTGCATCCTCTCCCACTGAGGCCAGACAAGGCTGCCCATTTAGGGGAACAGGATCCATATGAAGGTATCAGAATCAGAGAAGGCCACTGCTCTAGTTGGTGGGGGGACCCAGATGAAGATCAAGCTGGGCATCTGCAACATATGTGCAGGGGGCCTGGGACCAGCCCATGTATACTCCATGTATATTCAGTTGTTCAGTCGCTATGAGCCCCCATGGCTCACAGGTTAGTTGACTCTGTAGGTCTCCTTGAGTCCTGCTCCCTCAATCATTCCTCCAACTCTTCCACAGGACACCCTGAGCTCTGTCTAATGCCTGGCTGTGGCACTCTGCACCTGTTTCCATCAGCTGCTGGGGGAAGCCTCTCAGAGGATTTATGCTAGGCTCCTGTCTACGAGCATAGCAGAGTCACATGAATAGTGTCAGGGATTGGTTCTCTTCGATGGGTCGGGTCTCAAGTAGGGGCCAATCTTTCACTGGCCATTCCCTGAATTTTTGCCCAGTCTTTGTCCCTGCACATCTTGTAGACAGGACAAATTTTGGGTCAAAGGTTTTGTGGGCGGGTTGGTGTCCTTATCCCTCCACTGGAAGTCCTGCCTAGACAAAGGAGGTGGCCACTTCAGGACCCATATCCCCAGCTGCCATATCCCAAGTCTCAGCTACCGGGGACCCCCTCCCATTGATTTCCTGGAACCTCCCCTATCCCAGGTCTCTAGCAAGTCCCAGAGATGCCCCCCACCTCTGATTTCTTATCTCTCCCCTGGCCCTCTCTCCCCAGCTATCCCTACTCCTAATTCCTACCCTTGCTTCCCTCCCCAGCCCCTCTTGTACCTAGGTCCCTCCATCTACCTCCAATGCCTATTTTATTTCCCCTTCAGAGTGACATTCAAGCATCCCTCACTTGGGCCTTCTTTAAAACTTAGCTTCTTTAGTACTGTGGATTGTCACATGGTTGTCCTGTAATTTAGGGTTAATAGCCACTTATAAGTGAATACGTAACATGCATGTCTTTTTGAGTTTGGGCTACCACATTCAGGATAATATTTTCCAGTTCCATCCATTTTCCTGCAAATTTGAAGATGTCCTTATTTTTAATAGCTGAGTAGTATTCCATTGGGTAAATGATATTCCGCTCTTTTAAGCACGTGATATAAGGTAATATAAGATAATAATGTATTTATTTTACTTATTATTATTTGTTAAAAATATATACAGTTCTTTCCACACTAAACTTTAAGCTTTAAATATTATTTAGAAAATTAATTTAATATTAACACTTAGACACACCATTAGCCTAAAATAATATTCTACTGAAAACTATTGGGGGGAATACTATTCCCATAGAACATAAGCAGCAACTATAACAAAATCCATTTCCTACATCATTGCAAGCATTTTGGGATAGTGCATGAAGTAGAATTAATCAGAGTTCTTTAGAGCAGGAATTATGGAACTCTGGCTATGAAAATATATACTGTGATTACTGGGGTACAAGACAGGAAAGCAAAAGAGCTTTGGGTCAGTAGAATAGTTTTCAAGTTTTATAAATTTGATAACATAACATAGTTTTAGAAACACTGAACTGAAATGCTGAGAGCTTTGTAAAACCCAAATTCAATTCTCAATGAATACTGAACAACGCAGGCCCATTAACAGTTGGCAGCTTCTACAGGAGAAAGAGTCAGTTTTATCTAATATGTGCCCCCCTAGGTTTTCATGAGACCATAGCGAATGGCCCCACCCAAAACTATATTAGTTTCACAAATTGGTCTTAGTTATTAAAATAAAAAGAGGGACACAAAGTCAGTCGGTGGTGCAGGAGTGGAGGGAATTTGGGAGGGCTTTGGACAGTTTTGGAGGTGAATATTATCAAGATATTAATCATAAAATTCTCAAAGAATTAATAAAAGTATTTATATATTGATCAATGGGTATTTATAATGTTTTAAAAAAGATGTATTTTTAAATCCATTTCAGTCTTCTAGAAGCTAATGTTATAGGGAACCTCTCAAATTTAGGAGTAGATGAACTAAAAGCATATTTTAAATAAAACTAGTTTTTGCTCCTGGGGCTACAGTTGTCTTGGTACAAATGGCAATAGTCTGTAAGCACACTTACAACTACACCTCGAATCCTGAGATGAGCGATTGCAAAGGATTAAACCATTAATAATTACAATGACATTTAAAACATTTTTCTTCCCCTGGATTTTCCTCAGCATCCTTCAAGAAATATGGGTCAGGAATTAGTTGCCCCATTTTTCAAATGAGGAGACAGAACCCAAACTATAAATGGCACGAACAACCCAGAAGTACCAGACTGAACAGAGAACAATCTGGCTTCTGACTCAATCTTGTGCTTTTGAAGCACGTTCCATCCTTTCTCTTTCAAGGCTGTGCTTAGCACAGGAAGAAGTTATCTGGACAGGGGGCTTTGCCAGTGAATAATCCAATCCCATCCCACCATTGCCAAGCAGAGGGCTGCCTTCGGGTTCCTCTACATCCCTATTGATTACAAAGACATGGAAACCATGAGAAGATGCTCCATGTCTCCTATTTAAACCTCTGGATAGGACTGGGATTGAAGTGAGATCCAGCCATGGTTGGTCCAGAAGAAAAGCTTTCTTTCACACCAGCAAGAAATCAAGGGAAGAAATGACCTCATTCTCCCATTGGGTTGGAAACTTTTCAAGACCGTATGTACGTATGTACTGATGAACAGCTCTAAGTGGCCAGCAGCACTTTGAAGTCAGCTTAAATACCATAGATATGAACCTGTGGGAATTCCTTAGATATTTAGATTGTGTGGCCTCTCCACAGACTAAGAAGTTAGAAAAAGTAAGGGAGCTCGGGAGACCATGTTTCAAGGCTCTATAAATACATGAATGAAAAATAAAGTTCCTGAAGCCTCTCTACCACACTAGCTCATGTTATAACTAAACACTTACTCCATCCAGTTTATCAGCAGCCAGTACCTCTTCTCATTCAATGGTGTTCTAGATGAATTTAAAATCTGCAGGTTGGCCTCTACCAAAAACTAATAAACCACATGCTGCATTGTCCATTTCCCCTTCCCACAGAATCAGCTCTGAGCATGCCTATCAATGCCCCCAATCTTCATGGAGTGGCTACCTGTCAACGTTAGCCAGAAATGACAGCAACTTTAACTAAAATGATTGTAGAAACTGAGGTAGGAGTTATTTCACCAGGATACCACAAGTATACTCTCTAGAGTTTGAGTGAACATGGCCTCTGAGTGGAAGAGCGCGGTATACTTGCTCAACAGTGACAAGTTTTTCTTGAACTTATTGGTGTACACACCAACAGGTCATATTTGTGAAGCTGTCAGATTTCTTGGATAGACAGGTTGGGACAGAGACCTGAAATCAATCTTACTTTCTAAACCTAAGTAGTACTGTATGGAGTATTATGGCAAAAGAATGTAGTTATTAGGAACCACTGATACTGTTTTCTTACATGGAAGACAGTCAGCGAGGCACAGAGGTACAAGGGTTTTTGGTTTTTGGTTTTGTTTTTTAAGTCCTATATAACTGGGTTTGAAAACAAGATCTTCTGCCATGCTAAGAGATGACTTTAAAGCTGTCTTTAGTTCTGTAAAATGATTATCTTAATATTTGCTGCAGGAATATTACTGCAGGAAATCTTAAAGTAGTAAAAGACTAGTATTTAGTTTAAACCAAGCCCCCAATAAATATGTAAATTTTCATTATTGTTAAAGTATTTATCAAAGCTAGGTTTTTTAAAGCATACTATATTGCAAAAATATACAATTTCATAACTGATTTGTCTGAAAGTGCACATAAAATTAACTTCTTTGTAACTTTCAAATAAGGGATAGCACAGAGCATATAGTTTAAAAGTAAAAAGTATTACAACTAGAGGCTATTCTTTCCTATTTCAGGTTCAGAAATCTCACACAAAAAAGTATGCAGCTTACTGCATATTAAGAATTTGATGCTCATATTCATTATACGTAATGCCTTTTTTAGAACTAATACAAAAAAAAATATAAGGAAAATACAGTTTTCAGAAAGATGAAAGAAGTAATTTCCCTAAACATTAACAGCCTCTCTATCTGAACACACCTGGAACACTACAGGGGAAAACAGTCTGTTAATTTCATTTTCCACCCAAGTCTGATAATAGAAAATAATGTTTCATGTTGTTTTCATAATTCTTCCAATTTTGTTGGGGATGGTAAGAACACATATTACAATTTTATTCTCCTATAGATTAGAGACCTTAGGTGTAAATACTATTTCATTCTATGACTATTATGAAAGAGAATTATAAAAGGAACCCTGCGTGCAATACATGTGCCCCAAGTTGTCTATGTACAGCCACACATTCTGAAATGCTTTATTTAGCAGCAGACACATACAAGAATATGGAGCCTACCACAGAGGTCCTCTGAAAGACTCCACCCAACAAGGGATTCAAGCAGATGCTAAGACTCACAGCCAAACTAAGGGGTGGAGTGCAGGGAGTCTTATGGAAGAGTTTGGGAATAGAAAGATCTAGGGGGACAGGACCTCCACAAGAAGACCAATGGAGTCAACAAATCCGGGTGTAGGAGGGAGACGCTGCAGAGGCACACGAACCAAGGACCATGCATGGTGAAGTCTTAGATGCAGTAGATAGGCAGCAAAGTCTCCTTGTGGATCCCATTATATGGGGAATAGGGACTACTTCTGACATGGACTCTGTTGCCCACTTTTTGATCACATAGGCTGGCAGAGTGGCCAATCAGGCCCCAGAGGAAGGGAATAGAGGCAGTCCAGATGAGACTTGATAGGCTGAGGTCAGATGTTAGGGGAGGAGGGCTCCCCCTTTCTGAGGACTAGGGGAAAGATGGAGAGACTATGAGGGAGGGAGGGCACAACAGGGAGGAAATGAGGGAGGGGTTACAATCGGGATGTAAAGTGAACAACTTAAAAATAGAAAAAAAATTTTAAAGAGAGAAAAAAAACATGGCAATATTATACCCCCTGCTGTGTAGCAAGTGATCCCCGTGTTTGTGTAAAAAAAAAAAAAAAAAAAAAAAAAAACCAACTCTGTGATTTTCACACAATGAAATGACCTAATGATTCCTTCCTCAAAATCTATTCTCACTGTTAAGTGACAAAGTATTGTATTTTACTCTGCTACAAACAAACAACTCTCAAGTTCCCATACGGAAGTGGTCACAAACTACATGACATGGTGGGGGATGCCCTTTCCCTACGTGCTTGTGTGTCCCAAGGTACTTGAAAAGAATAATTTTCATTTTTATCAATATTAATTTTAAAATTACTTAATAGCATTTGAAAGTCTACCAGTATGAGCAAAATGCATTCTCTAAATGTCACAGGGAATTGTAGTATATAAAAGCATTTAATGCAAATGATACTAAACTTATAATATTTTATTTCAGTTATAAAGACAAGGGTGTGATCATTCTATTTCTATCTCTGAATTTGTAATTTTCACAAAAGTATGCATGCATGCACTCATACACACACACACACACACACACACACGCACACATACACACACATACACACACAAAGGAAGCTTCCTATTTGAAGGAATCCCTGGCTTCTACTATAAAATTCTTGTTTAAGTAAGAAGAAAACTTGACCCCAAAGGGAGAAGCCCCGAGGGGGAGAGGAGGTGGCCATGGCCAGTCACCTCTTTGAGACACTGCATTTGTGTGTGCTCAGCACTAGAGAACAGAGGGGGCTGCTAACCCAAGCTTGCTATGAGGAAGGAGGAAAGAGGATCTGAAGAAGGGGACTTCCTGACATGAGACATACAACAGCACAGCCATTTGCTATTGTTCTAAAGAATGGTACGGGGCCAGAAAGCAGGGGAAGTCAGTATACTTATCTTGGCAAACGTCACAGTAAAAATACTTACGCTTAATTACAAGGAAAGAGTGCTTAAAGGAAAAAGATACAACAGCAACAACAAATGCTCTTTTGTACCTGTGTAGAACACATTCCAAACAAGAAAAAGCCATTTTGCAGCTCAGAAACGACCTTGGGATGTTTCAATTTCACAACTTTCTAAAGTGCCATATGGGAATTTTCACTCTTCTTCTTGAGTTAGATCTGTGAACAACATGTCAGAGATAGCACCCCAAGATCACCGTAACACTCCACCTACACTGCCCAAGCCTCTTCATGTCCAAGCTTTAATTTCTCCGAAGTAATCAAATGTTCATCAAATACTGGTGAGCACTGCATAATATGCTATAATTAAAAGAATTGTGTTCTCTTTATATCTACACCTGTAACCTGGTTTGAAATCAATGCGCACCTCTTAAAGTGCAAAGTAGCTGTGCAGTAGAAAGCAACTCTCGTTCTTAATTTTCCAGTGTGCTGTTTCAGACAGCTGCACACACTGCTGCTAAGCTGATTGTTAGTGGCACCTGCTCCAAGTTAGTAATATTTCATAGACCACATTTTGTCATTTTCAAGTGCTAATCTATTGAGAGAAAAATCTAGATGCCTTTCATTAATTTAGAGACATGTACACCTTGCTACACAGGACTCTGATGCCCCCAATACCCATGTGAGCTGGAGCTCCAATACTTGGACACAAAGTTGTATTTTCAATCTAAAGTAAGTTATGTTCTTTTATATTATAGTTGAGTTATTTTTCCCACTGGGAAATATTAGAATACTTTTTTCAACATCAACATAAAGTAGCCTTTGACTCAAAGGAAACCTGGATGATAAAAGGTAGACTCTATGATGAGCTGCCTGAAGGCTGTAAATAAGAAGGAAAATTGTTCTTGGCCAGTATAACTAAAACCCACCACAGGACACACAGTGATGATTTCTGTTACTATCTGAAATCTTTGGGTTCTCAGCAATGAAGGCGTCAATGATAACAAGGAAATTACATTCTGGAGATTATGAGCTTAACTTCTGGATTCTGTCTACATGACAAATCTCTTTCCAGAAATCACACTCCTTTTCACAAAAATCACCCTGATATCTGAAGCCAGTTTAACCTCACAGCTCAAAGATTTCAATTTATGATACTTGCAGACACTTTCACATTGAATGGAAGTTTTAGATTGAATTATCATAGTATGTCATTTATCTCATAATCTGATTTCCAGATATTTAAATAATAAATGTTTATTTATGCTTCCACTCTGTCAAATATTATATTACCATATATACATACATAGCACATATGTATATACATTATATGTATATTTATATATATATAAATATATATATATATCATAATTAACAGCAAGGATACAGATTCCTGACTAAAAATCCCTCTGGAGCTTCTGACCCTGTTCATCACTTGTTATCACATGTTTAGTGTCCAAAATATCACATGTGCTTTGCAAATAACCAGGAAAGTTAGGTCTCTATTTCTATAGTTCTTAAAGGTACTGAATCCTTTTCTCAGGTTAGCTGTAAATTGCGGAAATCTTTCAACTAAAAAAATAGCACTCTACTTATAAAGTTAGAGACTAAGGCCTGTAGAAATATAAGAAAGTTACAGAAGGAGAAGAAGAAAAAGGAGAAAGAAGAAGAAGAAAGATTTTCACCTTAGATATCTTTGGCTTCCAGTAGTTTTAACAAATCTAAGGTGCAATTACAAAAGTAAAAAGTGTTCAAATGTCCCAGCACAAGGCAAACATTTCACAAGTAAATAAAGTCTGGTAAACTTTTCTGTCAGTCAATGATGCACAAGTCAAAACTCATGCTGGGAATCTGGTTTTCATGTAAAATAAAATTTTACCTCAAAGATGCACCAACATTTTATATCTATCAACATAGTGAAAAGCATGTTATTTTCATTTGTACATGTTCTACAACTATTTGAAGGACTTATTTTATGTCAAATTACATAAAGATCTCTACAACACAACAATTAACAAGAATCTATTAAGCCCTAAAGGCTGTGATTATTTCATCCCATCAAAACAATTATTTTTTTTTTTTTTTTGTCCTTTGGTTTTTGTTCTCCCTCTGCATTAACATGGCTGCTAATTACATTAGCCTGGTGGCACAGAAGTCAGAATAAAGACAGAGCACGATTCTCATAAAGCATAAAATCCTTCCTGGGACTCAAATGTGCACTTCATAGGCTGAGCACTCCTGCCTGAGAGCCAACTCTGCTCAGCCAGAGAACTTAGCCACAATTGCAGTTTCCTTCCCCTTAAGTATTACAGCTCTTCTATAGTACATGGCTGCACATACGTATGTGCACACAGACATGCACACAGGCACAAACAGAAAGACAGCTACAGCTGCATTATGTTTATGCATTTAGCTTCCTCATTAGCATGTTTATATTTTTGAATGACTTTCAGAATTTATATCCATCACACAAAGTGTCTTTTGATCCTAATACATACACTTGCCATACTACATTAAAAAAAACTCCTTACACGAAAGGATTAAAGCTTAAATTACATTTTTTTAACCTGAAAAGAACAGAAGAATGCTACACCCACCAACCTATTCTCAGTCTTATGCTTTCTTTACAACTGTTGAATCTGCAAATATAAAATATCCTGAAACATATACAAAACTAAAAACATTTGGAAAATGTAATACAACTTGGAGTATTTGGGGTATAGAGATAGTTTGACAAAGTAAACACTGTTTAACCTTATCATTAATGTCAAAAGTCCTTTGCTACAAAATTTACACAGAACTATGGTAAAGGTATAGAAGCCAGTTTACACAGCATTGAAAAACCATAAGATTCCTAAAATTATATCTATTGTTCCTTCTTTTTTCTTACAACCAAGTCCATAGCACACAATTCACGAAACCAAGAATACATCATCAGAGAACTTCCCTGAAAAGAAGGAGGGAAAACGTCAAAGCTGAAATGCCTTGAAAACTCCACTTTAGCTAAATATTAAAAAAAAAAAAAAAAAAAAAAAAAAAAAAAAAAAAAAAAAAAAACAAGAAAACCCCAAAACAAAACCCAACTCTCTGCCGGTCTGGTCTTCACAACTGGTAAACAGTGAAGAAAACTTAAGAAATTCTTGTGTCAGTTTTAATAGCAAAGTCCTGTTCCTTTAAGCACTTTGTAATGACTGAGATTTCAATAACTGTCTTCCATCCCATAATCTTCCACCCTTTATAAAGCCCAGGAGGGTAACTATTAGATTAATCTGTACTTCCTACGGGAAGCTACTTGGTGTCAAGGAAGAAAGTAAGTACCGACTACTTCAAATTAACCGTTTGCCAGCGTCGTCATTTTTCATCCCTACACCCCTCAGCCCCTCCTTCCATGGCCCTTAGCAATTGAAATCTAGAGACATCCCTGTCTTCTCGCCTTCTTAGCAGCTATAGGACAGTCCTCAAAAAGTACACACAATCTTCCATTCTGCATGATCAGACAACAGTATCTGTTTCAGTGGCAATAACATACTTAATGGAAGACATGATATTATTTTTTTCTCAGACATGTAGCAACTATGATTTAAAGGTTATTAGTTCACTCTGAGCCAATGGTGTTGCAGAGTTTGTCCATTTCTCTCCAGTCCACACTTTCAGGACTCGGTGTGGCTTTCCAGCTCAGAATGCTCTAAGAATACCTACCATCTGACCTAAACAAGGAGTTTTAAAGATAATTATAAGACAATATACTCCTAGAAAAATATCAAATGACAATGAATACAGACTCCGCAATATAAGTATATGAAAGAAAAGTCTGAGATTCTGTATTTCCACTTAACACATATATAGTAAAATATATACATGACAACCACCCTGCTACATTAACAGGAATGACAACCTTAAAACAAGAAGAGCTATATCTCAATTCCCTTAAAGAAATTAAGCATAACAAGTTTAACCTGCACCTGCAAAACTGTCTTTAGAGGGACAGAAATGGGCTAGGGCAGAAAGGTTCACTTCTCCTGCACCTCTAAATCCATGTTAAATACAGGTAAGGTATGTCACCTTTCTCTTTTCTTTTTCCTTTCGTCCTGCTCAATGGCAGACCTCTTACTACACTCCCTGCCCACTCTCTCAAAGGCACATTACAGAACAAGAGGACCCAAGCGTCACTTACCAGTTGCATGCCACAGATAAAGATAAGCGTGCACCTGCCACTGCAATAACCCATGGTTTCAGAGACCCTTGCCACAGCCAGACTGTCCCGCGTCGGCCACCGTCGAACCCCCACTTTATCCAATCAGATCGCGGGGAAGGACAAGCAAACCTGCCCAGGGCTCGGGGGCTCCCTGCTGCCGCTGCCAATGTCCTGGGAAGTGACAGGCATTAGGACCTGCCTGCGCGGCGGCTGCAGCTCCAGCCGCGCCCGCCGCACATACCTTCACTCGCTCGGTGCACACGCCGCGCCGCGGGCAGCACCGCCCAAGGAGACGCGCCCCGGGCCCGCAGGGGCGGCAGCGGCAGGCTGGCAGCGCCGCCGCGCCCTGGGGCATCTGGCCCGCCAAGTTGCGGCCGCCGCCGGACGCGCGCTCGCCCCCCGCACTCCCTCCCCGCGCGCGCGCGGGCTCCGGGGGCGGCAGAAACGCGCGCCGGGCGCCGCCTGCCTCCCCGCGCAGTCCGCGGCCGCCCTGCGCTCCGCGCGTGGCTTGCCCGGGGGGGCGGGGCGCGACGGGGCGGGGCGGGGGCGGCGGCCGGGCTGTAGGCGCTCCGGGCTGCGGGGCGAGTGCGGGGTCCACGCAGAGTTCCCGGGGCGCCCCCCACCTCGCTCAGATGAGCGGGGACCTCTTCCGAAGCCCGGGGTCCCCCTCCCAGGCGACAACTTCTTAGAGGTGCGAGCGGGCTGCAGCCCCGCTTGGCCTCTGCGGGCGTGGTGTTGCGGCGCGCAAAAGCTGCGGCGGCGGTGTCCCAGGATGTGGCGAGGCATCGGGCAGGAGGAGTCCAGAGGGCATGGCATGGCTTGCTTGCTTGGTGTGGGTCTTGCTCAGGCAGCCCAGCCAGAGCTGTGAACGTGTGTTGTGTGCGCGCGTGTGTGTGTTCAGTGTGGTGTGTGTGTGTGTGTGTGTGTGTGTGTGTGTGTGTGTGTGTGTTCAGTGTGGTGTGTTTTAGGGATGAAGGGACTAATAGGTTATAGAAGGGGATGCAGACAAGGCATTCTGCCCCACTAGGAAACCTAAGAGAACAGAGAGCCAAGGGAGGAGGGAGGACACTGTGGCGGTAAACCCAGTGCTCAGGTTCGGGATCCCAAGGACCAGAACTGTTGGCGCTTGGAGAGTTTCGAAGATGACCCTGGGACAGGGGCCCGGAAGGAGTTGGGGTTTGAAGTTGGGAAATTTGGGGACTAGCGGACATGCAGGAGTTTGATGCTTCAGACGGCTTTCTTAACAATGGGAGGATCAGACGAAATTTGAGCACTCATCTCCCCGACCTCTGGGGCCATCCTGCTGGGTTTGTGCCATTCCTGGTTGGTGACACTCTAGAATTGACACCAGCAGTTACCTGCAGACAAGCTCTCTGGAGCCCGCTGCTGCCACCTGCGGGTGAAAAGCTGAAGGGAGCAACATGCTGGACCAAAAGATGTTCTCTGGGGCCTGCTGTTCAGAAGAGGAACTCTAATCTTGCTACAGAGTAAGGGTGTAGTGTTGAGATGCAATGCAAAATAAAGCCATTGGTGTAAACTGCTATAAGTGGTGAGAACTCTTCCTGGGACTAAAAAATACCATTTTCCCACATATTTAAATATGTAAAACTGGAAAAAAAATTAGCTAAACAACAAGCTTTGTCCTACTTGGAAAATGGCATTTGTGTAGGATGACTTTAACCACACCGAGGACCTCCAGTGATGGTGTAGAGTAGACATTACATTTCTGAGTAACTACATAGACAATGGGGCATAAGGGCTATATTCTTGAGAGGTCAGACTCTATCATCAAAAGTGATTTGCCATCCTAGAAAGCCAAGCGGATTCAATCTCGTAATTTATTAATTCTCATACTTTATTGTAATAGGAGTGTCTGTTTACATCGCCCCATTTGTAAATGAGCGTTTCTATTGTTTTCAATGGTTAATGAAATCCCAAGCCCCCAACGCGTGTTGTTACTCACCTTTCGCAGCCTTCACACCCTTTCAGTAAATCCGAAGCTGGGGGTGTCTACTAGTGTTTTCTTGGTTTTAGTTTCTGTCGGTCTGCTTTTACCCCCTCTAGCTGCCCAGTGGCTGCTGGGTTGCAGGTATTTTGCATGGCAGACTAAAAATAAGGAAAACTGAGCTAACGCTATCTATTAAAGAAGCTTCTGGTGCATGGTCAAGTGCTTTATCAGCGCTTTTGATTTACCAGAGGAGCAGACATTTGTAAGAACCATTCATCTCCTTGCAATACAGTCTCCCTGCCCTCAGCAGGTGCATTTGATGGTACAGGAGATCTTAGAGCGGCTCCTTGACTCTTCCTCATTCATAATCACGGAACTATGATCTTTTGATGCGTGGCATTCATCTTTGAGCAGACAAGACTGTTTCCTAAGCGTAAGAGGTGCTTGGCTAAGAAACGAAACTGTTTCCCTGAGAGCCATCTTCACCAGTCAGTGGAGGAGAAGTGGAGAATGATGACCTCAGCTTTTCAACATGCACGTGGAAAATCCACAAACAGATTAGCCCATGTCATTGGCATCCTGACCGACACTGGGTCCTGATTCTCTACAGTTGTCACCATCCCCGTCTCATCTCCTGTTTCTGCCTCACTTCCCAGGATTCCACGGGACAATTTTCAAATAGAGCGTTGTGCTGAAAACCCAACCTTAAAAAAGAATCTTCAAGAGATTCCCTTTTAGATCTTTTATCAGTACAGTAGTGAACAGCAAATGTAATTGTTTGTGAGTCTGTATTGTGGGCAGCTAGCGTCCACCTGCTGAGTCTACATCACATTGTCTCCTTCATCCCGGGAAACCTGGGAACTGATACATTGCCAGTTCCCAAGTGAAAGAAACCAAAATTTTAGGCAGGTCAAGAAGCTGTGAAAGGGTTATGTGTTCTCAGTGACAGAGTTGTCAAGTTTGAATGCTCTTCTTTGGGAAATAAAAATGAGTGTTCCAAACCATCGTGCAACATGCCCTAATTGATAATTTAATGAATTCCTCGGCCATTTTCTTTCAGGCTCACCTAGAAGTAATGATTAAAAATAGCTAAAGGATATTTACATATTTAAATCCTTGTGAAGTAAATTCACATCACATCCTTCAGATACCATGTAGCCAATGGCTTCTGGAAAGGTGCCCTAGTTATGGATGCAGTTTCATTCCTTGAGGTTGCTCTGCCCTTCTTGTTCCATTTCCTATTGTCCCTGGAACTAAATGCCTTACAGAAGAAACATTAATCACAGCTGAGAGAATCATGACTGTTCCATAGAAGTGGGTAGAGGGGAGAGATGTCTCAAATTGGAATGTCGATTACATTTTCATTTAGAATGAAGGTCATAAACTATTTAACTTGGAGGTGCTAAGGGCTTTCCCTGACTAGTCTGGTGACATAACTATTGTTAATTACCTTGTTTCCATGGGGGAAATGTGCTACACATTGCATACCTCCATCTGGGCTCACCTTGGCATCCTGCTTTAGAGTACTTTTCAAGGTTGATTCACACCCACTTCATTTATCTTTCAGGACAACTCATGGTCTGTCCTAAGTATACAACCTCTAAGCTTAGCTGGCTCCACATTCAGCTACAGAAAAGAAAAACAAAATCACGCTTGGCTGTGCATTTCCACTGAGCAATTTCACTCCAAGCTTACACAGTCTTTATTGTATTTTCAAAATAAATCAACGACAATTATCCTTACAGTCACTTAAATAACATTTAATGGATTGGATATCTTAAAAGAACTTGGATCTTTTACTTGTTTGGATAATAATAGCCACTAATAAAAATAGTGTATTAAAAATGTTGGTAGTAAATAAAATGAAAGTAATTACTCAGAATTTCTGCCCATAGATAATTTTCATACAGATTTTTCTTTTACAAAAGTAGTAGTTTAGCAACAGAATATATTCTAACATGGTGTGTTACTGTTGTTCATGGCCATTATTAGTCAGCTTATGAATTATCAAACCAGAGATTTTTGGAGTCCTAGACCAAATGCTACCATTTATCAACCAATTTCGGGCAAATGTGCCTTAGTTTCCTTAATTCTACAATATGTCATAGGACTGTTATAAATGGCAATATACATAAATCCTTCACCACGGATATCATGATTCTGCCCATCACATATCCTTAACATCGTGCACAATGTCCACTATCACAAGTTCTTAATTCACATTTTTTTCTCCATACACTTTTGTGATAGACAAAATAATTGTTCCCTAAACATGTCCATGCTGTAAAATTACTGACACCATCAATAATAACTGATTTTGCTGAATTAGTTAAATGACATGAGTAAATATGTTGGGTGGACCCAATACCAATGGGAATCCTTAAAAGCTGAGAGCTTTTTCTAGGTAGGTAGAGGGAGACGTTTATCGGCGATCTTATCAAGAGGCTGTGGCCCAAGCACTTTGGGTGTCCTCTAGAAGTGAGAAAGGTGAAAGCCCACTCTGTAACCCCCAGAAGAGATTAATGTACTCATGAGGACAGCTTGAAATACGACTATGCCAGAAGTTTCTACATATAGTTGTATGTATGTATGTATGATTACTTTAAACTACCAAATCTATAATTTGTTATAACCTCAATTAAAAACCATTGCAATTTGGTTCTAATCTTTAAATTTTACAAAAAAATGAATTTGTAGATATGATTTTTTTTCCTGTATTATGTTTATTTCCTAGAAACTTACCTATGAGTCAAGGAAAAGTGTTATCAAACTTCCTCTGAAGTTTAATTTCTTTGCAAAGTTCAACTCCTTTCCCTAATAAAATTATCTAGTGATAGATTCAATCATATAGAACCAGAGCAACAAAAGTCCATTTATCTATTTGACCAAACTTCTGGCCTTGAGGGAAACTTTGAAAAGAGGTTAAGCCAAGATGAAAAGAGGCAGTTTTAGTTAAGATTAATGCCTGATCAGATTTTTGTATTGAATTCCATTTGAGTCCTATGTCCTGTTAAATCAAATGCCTTTAACTCGTAACTTATATAAGCACTTGTTCATTGTTATGAATACAGAATTGGGTATACCTCATCTTAAATCTCCACAAATCTCCAACTTTCGAATGTTACTAAAAATGCCACAAGTGGAAAACTCTACACATGACACCATTTTCATGCACAGAACTAATTTTAAAATAGCATATAAGGTTGCCTTCGATATGTTTTAAAAATGTACATGAAACATAATTTTTCCATTTATGACTGAGTACCATATTCAAGATATCATATAATGTACATACAAATTTTCCAAACTCTGGGAAAATATCAGAAACAATTCTAGTCTCAGGCATGTTGATTGAAGGATAGTCACTCTGTTCATTGACTTTAGTCCCAATTAAGGTGATCATTTTCATACATGAAGTTAAGTATTCTTACTATTCAGTTATATTTAATATGGTTTATTCTAAACGTGCCATCACAATTAGTTTACAAATGTATGAACTTTAGTTATATACTAATAAATCATCTCAAAATAGCATGCCATTTTAGTTTTTAAAAATAGTTTGTCAGAAATTAGAAAACCCATCATTTAGTGCTTATTTTCTTTTAATTTGTGCTGCCAAGTTTTGTTTTTGTTTTTCTGGTTTTTTGGGGGTTTTTTGCCACAGAAATAAGTAAGCAATAAATACATATAATAATAAGACAGTATTCCCGAGTACAGCTGTACAAGGGTCTACTCCCCATTATGGCTCCAAATGTTTACACTGCATTCAAGGGTTCAGCAAGAACATGGTGGGGACAGGTTGTCTCTGCTCTTGCCCTGTTATTGGGAAAACTCCAGACCTGGAGGTGTTTCTATAGCTAGAAGCAGAGATTCCCTAAGGAGCGACTTGCTCTCACATCCAGAGCATGGGCTGGAAGGTGTGCAGTTAAGTTGAACACCCACATGTGACCTTACTTTGAACGTGCCTCTCTAAGGGTGTGGCAGTTTCAGGGTAGCCACATATCTTCAAGGCAGCTGCTGGCTCCAAGCATGGCTTAGATGCTGCTGGTCCACACAACAGAAGCCCCAATGTCTTTTATCATGCAGCCTGGAGAGTACCAAGCTCTACCTTGGTATTTTTCCTAGTGACAAAGAAATCAGGAGACCAGGAACACCCTCCAGGATGGGAGGCAAATCAGAGAACTGGAGAACATGTTCTAAAACCTCCATTTTTGGGGGGGCTGAAGAGATGGCTCAGTGGTTTAGAACACTCGTTCATCTTCTAGATGACCCAGGTTCGATTCCCAACACCTACATGGTGGCTCACTGTCATCCATAGTTCCAATCCCAGAGTTTCTGATGCCCTCTTCTGCCCCCTGCTGGCACTAGGTATGCATGTGGTACAAGTTCATACATACAGGCGTGCATGAACTAAACCAAAATAAAACTAGAACAAAACGAGAGACCCTATACTATAAAGCTGTGGTTCTCAACCTTCCTAATGCTGCAACCGCTATAATACAGCTCCTTATGTTGTGGTGACCCTACCCCACCCCCCGATCATGAAATTATTTTGTTACAGCTTGATAACTGTAATTTGGCTACTGGTATAAACCATAATGTAAATATCTGATATGCAACTCCTAATGAGCTTATGGCCCACAGCTTGAGAAAGGCTTTTATAAAGGGGATGTACTGTCTTAGAAATCAAAATAAGTAAAATGTAAAACGTAGGTATCAATGCTAAAAAATATTATGTCTACACTAAGATTTCAAAGAAATTAGTTAAATAAACATAAAGGATGTAGTTGTTATCACTACCCAGAATAAATACTAATAACACAATTAATAACTTGCCCTTGGATTTTACATACTACAGTCAAGTAGTCACCCAAATGGCTTACCAAACTTCAAGAGAAAGCTTAAAATTGAGATTCATTTCCCACAGTGTGAGATGAGGAATAGAGCATTTAAAGTATTCAATAGGAGGAGACTCAACTAATGACTAGCTTTTAGCAAAGCAATAGGAATATGTACTCAATGGCTTTTTTCTGTGTAATTAAGATTTATTACACCGCTTGGGAGTATCTTTCCAAATCATAAAGTTACTGTAAAATTTCTTTATGTGCTGTGCTTTGCAAAGTTTATTCTTCTGAAACCCTAATAAACACCAATTTAATAGACTATTAGAAAATGACAATGAGCAATGTTACGAAGGCAGATGCGTTATAGCCACTTCTCGCAGGATTAATTCCAAATCTGTATGTAGAGGTATGCTTTGAACCTCTGGAGAACAGAGGAATACATCACAAACATAACAGAGTCTTATTTATAGTTAACATGTTTGTCAACATAAAATAGTACTCCAAACATCAATTTATCCTTTTCTAAGTGACAGAGATGCATTTTGTGACGTGCGTGTTTGTACAGTGTGCGTGTATGTGTGTATGCATGCTCCCATGTGTATGCAGGTGTGTGTACATGTTGGCAGAGGTTGACCATTACTGTCTGCTTCAATCCCTTGCTATTTACTGAGGCACAGTCTCTCAGTGGACCCCACGTTCACTAATTCATCTAGTCTAGTTAGTCAGCCTGTCCCAGGAATATCTTATCTTCATCTACCAAGCCTTGGCACTGCAGGCCAGCTGCCATGCCGGTAGGCAAGCGTTTTTCTGTTGGTGCCCAGGCTCTAATTTCTCATCGTCAGGCTTGTACAGTGCCTTGTTTGCTGAAGCATTTCCCTAGCTCAGGCAAGGCTGCATTCTTTAGGGGATAATAAGTTTAAATGTGTCCATTTAAAATCAGGATTGGGAAGTGCAGGCATTTAGAGTTAAGCTCCCTTTCCTTTGTACCGTAGGGTGCACCACCAGGACTTGCTTTCTTAGTCACTTTAGGCTCAATTGCCTACGATTCAACTGACCAATGCGTAGTTACCAAGAACATAGTGATTTTTATTTTCAACATAACATTTATATTGATTCTCTGGGAAGTTCACAGCATGCACCTGGATCGCACTCACTTCCAAGTCCTTCCACATCTGCCCTCCTTCTGCGACACCCTGCAAAAATAGGAAAAATAAAAATAAGAATAAAAAACATTCAATTTGTGCTATCTATATACTCGCTGGAGCATGGCCAAACTCTTAGTGGCCTGCCCCTTAAAGAGAACCGAGTCCTTCCCTCCTGCATACCTGGCAGAAGCCACTAACTATGGAGATCTACAATTCAGCATCCCCATCATAGTTTTTAAGAGTTTTCTTCAGTGCCTTTCTCTCTAGGCTGTTACTTTTCTTTTTTAGCAAGGGGCCTTTGGGTGGGTTAGGAGTTGACACAGAAGCCTCCCCTGCCCTCCCTCTCAACTGTGTGTACGCAGCCATCAATTTCGTAGCAAAAGTTGCCTCCTTGTTCTTCACAATCAGCAGGAGCATGGGTCACAGACCTTCACAGTTTTTGACGACAGCTCAGGCCATGAACACAGGGTCCAGCTGCAGTAGGACAACAGATCCAGACAAGGTCCTTAGACGCAGTCCTGACCATGCATATCAATAGTCTCAGGTGGCAGGGCAAGCCACTTAGATCAGTATAGCCCCTGGAGGTGGCATGGCCCATGTACACCAATGTGGCCTCAGACTACAGCCCAGACGATGGACATCAGACGGCTCACAAGACATCAACACAGGCCCCACTTGAAGTAGGACCGTGGACCCAGACATGGCCCCAGCAGCACAGACTTGGACATCACCATGGTCTCAGGTAGAAGCATGGAACACTCACATCAGTATGGTCCTCAGCATGACTTATGGACATCAACATGGCTGCAGCACAGGCCAGGGACATGAGCCACAGACATCAATCTATATGGCCCCTTGGTGAGGGCAAGACACAGCCTCACATAGTGATTTTTAAATGACTCTATCTGTTTTGTTTACCCAATGCATGTATCATATGTGTGGGTTTTTTAGATACGTATTTTTATAATGATATTGAAAAAAAAAAGACATAGTCAGTAATATCTTTAAGGTTCAGGACATTTCTCATTGGTGATGCCTCGGGTCACTGCAGCATTACATCCAGAGAACACTGTTAGCCTCAATGAGGATCCCGTCATGCAGTGACAGGGCTTTCTAAATACTGTCCACACGTGACTCATGAGTCCAGGGAACACTGGAGAATCCGGTCCCAGCCTTTACAATTCTCCAACCACACATCACCTTGCCAATTTTATTTTAGTATCCCCACATGTCGAGCCTGTCAGATGAGGAATGTGGTTAAGTTTATTTACTTTAATACATTTCCTCAGTGTATACCCAATACTAACAAATGGCATACGCAGATAGGCCTAGAAATGCGGGGATTGTGAAATTCTTTCTGCAAGTGATGTTGCCTACTCTTCTGTCTCAATAGGAATCTCTGAAAAACGAACTTATTCTTTCAGGAACAGACAGTAATTGAAGGTGGGTTGGAATGAGAACATGGCAGTGGGAAGCAAACTATCAAACCTGTTAACAGATACAGTCCCAAACTCACTTTGTGTGCTTACCATTCTTTAGATAAGAGGCAATCTCAAAGTCACCATTACACAAAGAAATATTCTAAAAAGTCATAAATGTGTAACTGTGAAAGCTGAGGTATGGCAGTTTTAAAGATATTGGTTATTGTCATTGGAGAGGAATTCAGAGCAATGGATTTATTTGGGCTTTGTCAGGAGGATTAAAAAAAGAGAGAGAATGCTATAGACCCCAAGCTCAGCAGGAAGGTAAGATTAGCTGCATCTCAGAAGCTTGGAGGTGAGCTCTTGGAAGGGGCAATAATGAGTATCAGTATGAACATCTGAACATGTGGGGCCAAGCCAATATGAAGATCCTTACAGTTCTTTAGCAGAGTGGTTACCAGAGATATTGTTAACCCAAAAGATGAGAGGAGAAAAATCACCAATCAAATCATCATGGCCAAATTAGTTAAAGAAAGATTTCTTATTCAAGTACAAGTGCTGCATCCTCTAAGGCAAGGTTCAAGAGGTCAGTATTGGTCTGGAAGAAGACAGGTTTTAATAGCTCAGGGGTAGGGGGTTTCAAAAGAGGCAGGGTTAGGGGAGCAGAACATTAGCATAACAAGTGGTCATTAAGACCTCCAAGAACAAAGATGGCAGCAAGCCGGGCATAACAAGGCAGTCATAAGAACAGGCAGTCATAACTAGGTAGTGATAGGTAGCCAAAATAACCTTCTGATATGATAATAGACAACTTTTTAATAAACAAAGACATGGTTGTTGTTTCCTAGAAAAGGCAGTAAAGAAACATTTGTAGTTAAGGCTGCAGGTGGAATAAAGCCCAATCCTTGAGAAACAGAGGCTTCATACTTCTTTTACAATGCTATGTGAAATTGATGCCAGTCTTTCCATTATGCTACTAAGGAAACCCTTAAATGCAATTTTAGATACCCCAGCCATATATGTTAACCCTCAGTAATGTCATGTGTAATTGAAAGACATTCATACTGCATGCACAATACATGGTAGAAAAAATTAAATTTGCAGAGGTAAAAGTTATAAGAAAATTGGTTTTCAGTATACTATTTATCACAATTCTTTTGTAATAGAATGGTGCATTTTGCCTAAAACTGTGTAAACCACCTTATTTCTTTAGTGGCTTCCTCAAACTTCTCGTCCAATCTCAAGCCTATTACAATCTGTTATGAGCAGCTGAACCTGGCTTCTAGGCCCTTGATTTTGTCTTAGATGTCAGAAGGCAGGGAAGTTTACTTTCATCTATGAAACCTGAAGTTGATACTCACCCCTATTTGTAAGAATGCTAACCATCCCACTCCAGAACCTTTGCCATTTAATAGCAACTATGGACACATATATTAGAGAGATTGTTCCAATAAAACTCAACAGTCTATGGAGGTCAGGTTCATAGCAGCCTCCACCACTGAGTGTGGGCTGAAGAGACAGGGGTAACACTCTTTTGACCCTCTATGAGCATTCAGCCGGGAGGGTTTTGATCTTCTGTCCGTGGTTTTTCACCTCACTAACGTCTTTGCATTATTTATGCCTCTACTGCTTCAGTGCTCAAACCCAGATTCAGAAAAACACACAACTTGTATTAAAGAGACCACTCCATATAGCACTGGTGGATCTTTCTTTTTATTCCATTTCCCAGTTTTCCCCTCTTTGAATATTGACAGTTAGCACTGTTCATCATTAAGAACATTAATCCACTATAAACTGGTTTTTTATGCTGGTAGCTGGACACATTGAGATATGGATTCCCTGTGTTTTTTATCAAGAATTTCTTTAAATAACTAATGAGGATCTCCTAATTCAATAACACAATGACCAGTGCCTTCATGGAGTTCAGCACAACTTCCAGAGTCTTTAATCTAGCATTTAATTGGCCACTTTTGGCAGCCAGACCCGTTGTTTCACACTCTTATCTCATTAGATATAGGATTAGGATAAGTGTTAGTGTCATAAATGCTCAGAGCAAGAAAATTCATCATACTAAAATAATCCAGACCATCATCATAGGCAAACAAACAAACAAACAAACAAAAAGATTATCTAAAATCTCCTTACAATATAGATGATGGGAATTATAACAACTATTGCTGAAATTCACCCGTGGATTTTAGCAGATGGCACACAAAAGGAAGATACAGCGCTGTGAGAAGATTCATTACATAAAATGCATCTCCCTGAGAAATACAGTCAGGGATATCGATGAAGGGCTGGAGCTCATGGGAAGCAGCCGGCACACAGAGTCAACTTCCACTCCTCAGCCTTCTCTAGAAATAAATGTTAAAAAAAAAAAAAAAAAAAAAAAAAAAAAAAGGGCCATAGCCACTTCTCGGTAGCCCTCCTCTCATCTTAGAATGCACGCCATACTTCCCTCTTATAACCCACTATGATGTGTTACACAAGTGATGATCTCAAGTGTAGATGCTAACACAGGAGAACAAATTTCAAAGACATTACAGACCCATTTCACTTTAACTTTTTAAAAAATGGCAACATTATTAAAAGTACACCCTGAGATCATAATACTTACACATTTTGAATATCTTCTGCTATGTTTAGAAAAGATAAAATTAAGGCTAAGACCTTTCAGCAATGATCATTTTAACAACTATTTATCAAACTAAGTAAATTAAGGAAACTCCCAATTTAGCCATAATAAGCAACCGTTTTCAATAAAATGGGTAATTTTTCCACTTCAATGTTCATCTAAGTGCCTATGGAATTAAAATGTTGATTTAAAGTGCATTTCAAGTGTTACTTTTATTATTATCATTTCCAGTGATCATATGATAGACAATTATTCTTAAAGATCACTAAATTTTGTGCACGAATTTGTATGTGGCGTGGTACATGTGTGCATGTGCAACTGTGTGCACATTTATAACCACAAGCAGAGCATTTTACTCTACCACATTCCATTTTATTTTTTAGACAAATTTTCTCATTAAAATTAAAGCTGGTCCATCTATTTTGGCTATGCTGGTTGTCTCCCAGGCTCGCAGAGTTTACTTACCTCATCTTTCAATATCGAGGTTGCACACAGCCATGCCCAGAATTCTGAGTGCTGGGGATTTGAACACAGGCCCTCTTCAATGGCAAATACTCTTCCTCCTTGAGCCAAATCTCAAGCCCAAGATTTCTACAGTTGTAAAGTTACGACACTTTCATCTTGATAAGAAATAGTAAAGTTAGAGTCTGCTTCCTTTGATTTCATGGTTAATAAAAAGGTTCAAATGAGACTATGTGCTTGGAAGCAGAACTTGCTGGGGAGTTGTTACTCTGCTGACTCATGCTTGGTTTCTAAGAACATAACCTGGTTTGCTCCTCTGACACACTCTTTGTGGGATCCCAGGAACATGGACATGCAGAGATGTCTGATGGCTGGTGGTAAATTTTTAGACACTGTGCAGAATACTATAGATGTTCTTTACCAAACCAAAAATAAGTTTACCATAGGGTCAAGCTACCCCACTTCTGAGTATATGGCAATGAAATGATGTTGACATATGAAGGACACACACTTGCATGACCCCTCTGTTCCTTTCCAGCACCTAAGACATAGATTCAACCTAGATAACCAACAATGCATGAATGAGTAAAGATACACACACACACACACACACACACACACACATACACACACACACACACACACACACACACACACACAATGGTTTTCGCAAAGAGATAGAATTTGAGAACATAAGTGAAATAAACTAGTCACATGTCATGTTTTCTTTTATCGGTGCTCATTAAAAGAAATCAGTAAGAACGTGTAATAGTAGCTACCTAAGAATGTGAAAGAGGATCAGAATCTAGGGGAGATAACAGAAGATTGAGTAATGGGAACAAAACCCTAATTTTCTAAGTGTCTAATACAGTTTCATAGCCTAGTTTTCTATACATACTGACTTCATCCATGGTGGTGGTGCTACTTTACTTTAGCCCTTTTTGTTTATTTATTATAATATTTTTTCTTTGGTATCATTTTCTATGCTTTGACAATACTAATTCATGTTGATACACTATTCCTTTGGAAGTAAACCTTGTTCTAAAATGTTGAAGATAAGAGCTTGTGTTTTATGTTCCAGACTATTCACAAAGACTTGGTAAATATCTCTGTATGAAAATGACTAGCTAAGCTTGGAAATCAGATTGGAAAACTCACAGTTATGGATTCACTAATCGTTTTGAGTATCTGTGGTAAGCAAAGAACACTCTAAGTGCTAAGACTATAGTAAGACAAAAGAAAATGTCTTTATGGTATCAGTTTTTTCTTGGAGAGAAAAAAATAGCACGGCAAGCATATAATTGTGCAGAACACAGGTACCTAGGATAAGTACTTGCTTATGACCAGAAAACACATAAGTAATGAAACATAGTAAATGATTTACAAAGAAATGAGATAATATTTATTTTTAGTAGAACAGAAATATTTTTCTTCTGTAGAAAAATCAGTTCCACTTTGACCTTTTCATACACACACTTTGGTAGAATTTATCTACCTGTAAACAACTCTTCTTCCTTCCCTGCACATTCCCTTCCTCTTTCCAAATAGGTCTCCTTCAACTGTCATGTGCTATTTTAAAAATTAATTTTCAAATTTCTCTTTCTGAGTCTTGTTTATTTCAGTCACCACGATAGTTTCCCATCCCATACATTTTCCTGAAATGATATGATTCCATTATTTTTGATTAATGAATAAAATGCCATTGTGTTTATCAGACACATTTCATTATACACCTATCTGCAGGATGTTTAATAAGTACCTATTCAGAGAGAAAATTAAAATTGAAGACCTAAAAACATGAAGATACTTATCAATGGTAACAATTTTAAAATATCTAAAAATGAAGCGAGTATCATGAATGCACTGAAGTATTTCAGCGGGATATGAAAGCAACATAAATTAAGTTTCTAAAATGTTATTTCTACTAGTTTTGTTGAAGTAACAGCAGAGAAAGGACATAACTACAGTGGTTTGGGCATTAACTGTGTGAAATTATACTTAGGGATAAATAGAATTGGTCATGTTTTAGAAAGCCAGTACTTATTTAGAAAAGGGAGTATGGGGCACAACTGTGTAAGTAATTATATTGTCTAGTTTTTTGTCAACTTGACACATGCTACAATCATTTGGAAAGATAAGCTCTCAGTCATGAAAATGTCTCCATAAAAGTGCCTATAGACAAATCTGTAGGGTATCTTCTTAATTTTTGATTTATGTGGGAGGGCTCAGGTCACTGAAGGCGGTGTCAACCCTAGACAGGCCATCCTGGAAGCTCTAAGAAAACAAACTGAGTGAGTCACAGGAAACATCCAGCACTGTAAGCATCATCCCTCTGCTGCTCCTGTCTTACTTCCTGACTGCTGGTTCCTTCCATGATTTCCTGCCCTGACTTACTTCCCTTAGTGATGTACTGTTACCTGGAAGCTAAAGAGGAAATAACCTCCTTCTTCCAGAGTTATATTTAGTTATGGTGTTTAAGCACAGCAATAGAAAACCTAGTAATTAACAGAAATTGGTGCCAAGGATCAGATACTGCTATTAACAGACCTGACCATGTTGTCGGGGGTGGGGGTGGAAGTGAGGGTAGGAGAAGGGAGGATTGTAGAAGTATTTGAAACTTGGGATGGAAGAGTGATTGACTGCTCAGAGTTTAGTGGGATGTTATATAAGAAGTTGAAAGAGAAGAATGAGAGAACAAGGTCGATGATGGTGGCCCGACTTGTCAAGTTTTAGAGGGAAGTAAAGACTCCATTTGGGTCAATTCTGCGGTATTTTGAATCAAGGATCTATAGATCTGTTCAACTGGAGCAGGAGAATCAACTATGATTAACAAAAGACCAGATCCTCTAAATGGAAACCTGTGTTTTGCTTCAATAGTAGTGCTGCAATTGCTCGACATGAAGAACTGCTCTTGTATTTTCATCCTTAGCACCTCAGAAATGTCCAGAAATGGGGGATGCCTTTTGGAGCATCAATTATATATTATCTTGTACAAAGTATTCTGTTTGTTTCTGTGATATAAGTGTCTTTTAGACAAGCAACTTTGTGACTTAAGCTGCTATATATACATATAAAAATACATATATTTGAGCAACCCTGTGCTAGGCACTACATATCATGTGTCTAATTTAATCTTACAATGTCATCATATTGTACAAGAAAAAAACTAAATTTTAAGGACAGTAATAATATGTCCAAAGGCACAAAGAAAACAAGCAATAGATATATTCCAAATTCATATGTTTCTGCCTCCAAACTATATACTCAAGCATCTAGGAAGTACCTTGAATATTCAGTCTCTTCTAAATTTTATTTGTTACTTAAATTAGCTATTTGCTTTGCACTAACTAATTAATAAAAACATATTTGAATTTTAATAACCTATGCACTTTATTTCAAAGTTATGGAGAAAAAGCAGTGTGGAAATCTGCTTTCAAATATAGGTTTGACAATAACATAGGACTTATACCCTAGGGCACAAAGTTTTCATCAGATTTTCTCAGGGAGGGTGTACGGAACAAGCCTAATTTATTATAAATTTAAGGACATACTAATAAAAGTATAACCTATTATGGTGCCAATTGCAATGCTGAGTTTTATTAACTTTAATGTTTCAGGAAAATAAAAACATATTAAATATAAACTCATGAAGAATAAACTAATACTATATACAATATTTGTTGTAGTCATTGCAAATTAGGTTGATTCTGAGCCACTCACAAAGAACAATATTATAGTCCGATGTATTGATATTATGGTAATCTTTATTAGCAATGTTCTATGTGAAAAAATCAAGCAAGGTTAAATGAAGAATGAATAGAAAGAAGTTGACATAAAAATATAGTCTCAGTGAGTGCATAAAAGTTGAGGTTAAAGAATTGTATTATCGGTCTCCTTGCCTGAATGAATCACTTAATTTTTGTTTGGCTATCCAAGGTTTCAAACCACACAATATGCTAGATATGTTGATCCTTATAAAAAGAGAGACAACAGACCAGTATTGTTTTTGAGTATGGCCTAGTGCAATGAGTGCATTTGCCAATTTTCACTATGTTCTTGCATGCTAACAAACCACTTGAAATTTCCCATGGCTTGTTATGCCTGATCAACTAGATTCTATCTTTACATCTATTTTTCTAACTGGATGCAGGCTGAAGATTCCAATCTTATTTGGGCAAACTATTATTATTCCTCTGATATGTAAATTTAAGCAAAAACCACATGTACTCACTTCTGTTCTTTTTTCTTTCTTTTCTATTTTCTTTTTTCTTTCTTTGGGCAATGGTATGAGTAAGTGGTGATTGATAACAGACCTACACAAGTCAAAGATTTTGCCAGGAGGCACCAGCATCATTGATAAAATCTACATGGACAAACTCATGCCAACAAGCAGGCAAGTATAACTTCATGTAGGAACAGCAACACATAGCTAGGAATAATAATAGAATCTACCAGAAAGAGCATATGATGCATCTCCCAGCAATCAGAGCTCATGAATAAAAATAGAAATCAGGCCACTGTGATCTAGAAATCGTACGGAGATAAAATAGCACTATAGGAACAGCATTTGCTTATTTCTTTTTCTTGCAATTAACAGACATGCAAATGTGTTAAAACACACTGACAAATCAAGACACCCCCGCCCCACACAGTGTTGGTAATAATCAACACTCTCTGAATATTCTAAGTTTTGCTCTCTCCCAATGTCTAAGTGGCTGCCAACAAGTTTAGCACTAATTTATTAGATAAATGAAGAATAGATGCTATAAAGGAAAACTTATCTGAGATGTTGGGTTCTATGTTCTCTCTCTCTCTCTCTCTCTCCCCCACCCCCACTGGTTGAAAGGTAAAAATTGTTCCTGTCTGTAAGACAGTTCATTTACTTATTACCAAAGCAAGGACCCAAACCTCCTTTCCAAAAGAATGAATAAGGATTTATTATGCACTAATTTTCACTGTATCCAAGGATATCATTGTATTATAAAGAATGATAAATAGTGGTCAATGAGGGTATGCTTATAATTTTCAGCTTTAAGGCCTGCTAATAAATGTCCCCGGTATTTATGTAAAGAGTCAAATGATCTGCTATACAATTCAACATATTTTCCATCAGATAAGTCTTGTGCTTAAAACTTAGAAACAGACTTGCCTTGATCTTTATAGAGGTATAGAAAGTCAAGGATGAAATAAGGAATTCAGGATACCATAACACATAATAAAACAAAGTGAAGAAGTCATGATTTTAAAAAGCCTTGGAATTAGCCAGCCTGAATGAGCTCATTAATTTAACAACTTCAACAAATGCTAGAGTATATTTTTCTCATTAGACATCTCTGGTTCCACAAAAGAGACAATCCTGAAGACATAATCCTAGCCTAATGAGGACTTTCTAAATATAACTTTTCAAAATTAATTAGTCTAGTGATCATAAAAATAGAAAGGAATGGGTGGATAGATTCTCTAATATTACAATATCTGAAGAAAGACTAAATCAAGTTCACTCAATTTATTTGGTTATGAATATTATCAACATGGTACTACTACTAAAAGGATGAATAATACACTCAAAAAACAATTTTTCTTAAAAAAAAATAAGGAATCTTACTTTTCATGACTCCATTAGATCAATCTGGTGAGCTGTCTTTAAATTGCGTGCCCTGAGAAGGGATAAGAATTTTAACAGGTTATCACAATACATATATAAATACTGAATAAGAGCTACTATTCCTGAGAAGAGGTTGAGAGAGATATATGGGTAATAATGTTAGAAAATGTAGCCCAGAATGGAAAGTAGTGACCAAGATTAGAAAAAAAAGTCAATAACCATTTCCTATGTGTTTAAATATTTTATGAGATAAGATAGAATATTTTATATGATTTACTAAAGATCTTCAAAGTTATTGACATAGAGGCCAACAAAGACACTTCCACATACACTAGAGTTTTATTTTGTATGTTACTTCTTTTATTCTTAAACCATTATGAACTATTATACTGCTAACACAAGTAATTCATATATGAGATGATGCAGGCTTGATACCTAACTGTGTTCCACACTAATTCATCCTAGAAATGCCCATGATGCTCCTGTCATTGCCTGGGAATATACTTGGTATGGAGTTGAGTTGGCAACATAATGTCTACAGTGAAGCTTGGACCTAAGAGAAAGAACTACATACATATGAAAATCAAATATATGGATTATACAGTTGGCATTTTAACTTCAATTTGTTTTATTTAAAATATAATTATATCACTTTCTCCTTTCTCTTTTGGGATTCTAACTCTTCCAAAATCTTTTCCTCACTTCCTCTCAAATCCATGGTTTATTGATTTTATACATATATATGCATATATTATATAATTTCAGAGATAACCCCTTTAGTATTAGAAAGCCAGTTGGGGAGCTCATTTCTGAAACAGACTAATTCTCTGTCTCCCAGCATCCCTCAGTTCTGTGTAGTACATGGGTGGAGACTCTGTTGGTGTTGTCCTTTTTCAGGTCTTGTTCCAGCAGCCATATTGCTGAGGTATCACAGGCGAAGCTTCCCTGCCATTTCAAATCAGACTTCCTGGCCCTCTGGCTCTTTCAACATTCCTTCCACCTCTTCCAGGCTGTTCCCTAAGCTTTAGGTACAAGAGTTATGATGTCAATATTTCCACTGGTGTTGAGTACCCCATGGTCAATTGTTCTCTGTGTCTTTCCCTGTTGTGGTTTTCTGTAATGGTCTCTGTTTGTTGTAAATAGAAATTTTTTTGCTTTGTTTTGTTTTTGTTGTTTGTTTTTTTAATGAGCTACAGTTTTGTGGGTATAAGAATAAATTATAAGAATTATGGCGGTTTAGTAAACTAAGGCTAGTAAGTTCTCCTGTAAATTCTGTGTCCTCATTAGACCCAGTTGCTTAGCTAAGTTTCCAGTAGCAAGCCTCATTAGACTCAGTTGCTTAGCTAAGTTTGCAGTAGCAAGCATCACTTCCTTTCTGCTGAGCAGGCCTTAAGTCCAATTAGACAACTGCTGGTTACAACCCAGGTATGAGTGAAACTATTTAACCCTTAGATATATGGTTCATTAACATCCTAGCTGAGTAGGACTATTGATTACTCCCACCATTGGAAGCTTGCATTGTGTTTATAGTTCATGTTTTTTAAGTGGAAATATATCAGAAAAAATATATACTTGGGGAAATAAAATGATGAAGAGGGAATTTGATGGAGACACTGAAAATACCAATATTTAATGACTGTTTATAAAAAATGCCACTAAAGTATGAAATTATTAGGCATGTGGAATAACTGAAGTCAGTACATGCAAAAAGAAATTACAAGGCTTCCATTAACTCTAATTCTCAGTTCATAATGAAGACTCAATAATAATGAACTCTTAGCAGTGTACATTAACCTGGGTATCACGGAGCTGGTGGGTCACCTTGACAAAACTAATTCTGATTGGCTGGCTGAAGCACCAGACAAAAGCAATCACACATATGATTATGCTCTTCTCTATGCTGTTCCATTGGTTTGGAAATCTTGTCTTTCTGTCACTATTAATTCATGCACAGCTAAATATCTTTATTCCAAGTGGACCTGTGAGTGAAATAATACATATCAGAAACTGTTATTTTTATATAATTTTTGGTTAGCCCTATAGATATAGAATAATAAATATAAATATTAAATAATCCTTAGTTGATTAAAAGTAGTCCATAATAATCACCTGGATATAATTCTAAGGAAATCATAATGCTTTTCAAAGCCAACTGTAAGAGTGACTTTAAGGACAAAGTCAGTTTTTTAATGTATCATTTTAGAACTGTTCTCCCTTTTTAGCCAACTATCCTCAACTCTGAAATACTGCAGTTATTAACAATAATTACTATCTTAGTCACATGATAAATCTTAAAATTATAAATATCTTCAATTCAACCAAATTTCCAAGGTATGTGCTACACAATACCTTGTCTCCTTAAACATAAATAGCTTATTCAGGTCATAAATCCTAACACCTTTCAACAGGGAGCACCAAGTTATACAGTAGTTATAATTCATGCATGTACAACAGTGACCTCATGTGGCTAATACTTTATGCTTGAAACTATTAAGAAAGAACAACAAATAAATCATTGCTATACACTAGGACATGTCATAGTGGATGGAGAGAGCCACACATATCACATAATTCCCTTTATAAAACCACTAATCATAAAGCAAAGAAATCTCATTTAAGATACAATATGAATACATTATATATGTATATATGTATGTATATAAGTGTGTGTTTGTGTGTGTGTCTGTGTGTGTGTGTGTGTACAAGGTTAGAGAGTATACAGATGAATAGTATGGATACAGTGTGTTAAGGCTCAGAGTTCATTTATTACTTCTTTGTGTCACTAAAGCACGTGATACTGATTTTTATATGTTACGCAATTGTCATAAGTGACAATTAAATCCTATGTTTATTTTGGCTATTTCATTATTTTAACTATTTATAACTTGAGAGGGTTGGGTATAATATTTTTTTCAATCTTAGTTCAATCTTAGTTAATCACAAACTATAGCATCCATGACACTCAAGTGTTTGTTTAAAAATATTATTTTACTGTCTTAGCTAGAATTACAGCAGTTTCAAATATAATACATACCATTTAAATAAAATCATGTATAGCTTTCTTTCTTTTATAATCAAGGGCAGTTTCCTTAATCACCAAATTCAAAACTCTGTTGTAGTTAGAATATAGGTAAGTAACAGTGAGAGCCAAATTGGTGTTTTAAGTTTTAATTACAGTGCCTAGGAGATCAATGAAACAAAACTGCCTCTTACCCAAGGACAGTAACCTGTAAGCCCCTTGCCCAAGGAAAGATACTTCCTGAAATGCTGGAGGCTATTCTTTATGGGAAATAATAAGGCACATGTTTGTGCTTCTCTGAACAAGTTTGTTAGACTCAACTACACCAGATGTGGTCAATCATAGGTAGGTGAGAGGTATGTGGGCAGGAAATCTGTGAAGATATATGCTTGCGTAGGAGGAATTTTCTGTGTCATTATGGAAGCATCAACTGTCAATCAAAAGCTAATGACCTATAGCTGAGGCAGGAAATAGGATGTTGGACATTTGACAGGCAGAAAGGATTCTGGGATAGACCCAAACATGGCTGATTCCTCTGACAAAATGTGGGGAGGACAAACACATGATATCTGAGCAGAGGTAACCAGCCACGTGGCAGAATGCAGATTAGAATAACTGAATTATTTTAAGTTATGAGCTAGTCAGAGAGGAGCCTAGCTATATGGCTTAGGTATTTGTGAATATATTTTGACTCTGATGAGTCTTTATTCTGGGAGGAAAAAACACCACAGCATGCTTGCCCCTGAGTCGACCTGAGGGGAAATATGGCAGCCTTATGGGTTTGCCTTTATAAGCTAATGCAAAATGTGACTCATTGGCATGATCTGGCCAGAAATAATCCTGGCCAGAGTCCATTATATTGGCCAGTATTTAATTAAAACTTGCTTCAAATTTGGCTCAAAAATTGTGGAACCGGTCTCTCACAAAAAGTCAGATAGCTAAAATCTTAGCTAGATAATTCCTGATTTGGAACATATGTGCTACCATGATTTCAGAGCTAGCTTAATACTCAGCAGATGAGAGGCTGTTGTTTCCATCACACTGCTCAGAATTATGTACCAAATCTCCTAGAATAGGACTAGAAACCATGATTCTGGGGTTTTCTGATAGGTGTTCCTAATTGCAGCATGCTTTAGGGTTTGTTCTAGTTTGCAGCTTCCCTCAGACTTAAGTACTCAACAGCATGTGATAGTATTTTCCATGGAGAGAAAATATAAAATGTACCCACATTCTGAGACTGTGGAACTACAATGTGAAAAATGGTCTCAAAATGCAGCTAATCAATGTTCACCACTTCACAGTGCTTTCACACATGTGACTTTGTAATGATACACAGCCTTTCTAATTAAATATATACATTAGTTTTTATTTCTCATCTGCTTTCACAATGAAAATTAAGACATACTAAATACTTTCTCCTCAAGTTCTTCTTTTCCATTATTTTAAGGTGTGTGTGTGTGTGTGTGTGTGTGTGTGTGTGTGTGTGAGAGAGAGAGAGAGAGAGAGAGAGAGAGAGAGAGAGAGAGAGGGGACGGAGAGGAGAGGAGGAGGAGGGAGAGAGAGAGAGAGAGAGAGAGAGAGAGAGAGAGAGAGAGGAGACTGGGGGAAGAGGAAGAGGGAGAGAGGGAGATTATGTGTGTTTGTGTTTATTTTTGTGGAAGAACTGAGACTTGCATATATGATTGCACGGCACACTGGCCCTATCACGTAACTCATGAGCTTGATAGAATATCATCAGGAAGTCTCTGACAGCATAACTGAGAAACCTGCTTAGAGAATACCCATTGCAGAAATTGTTGTATCTTCCTCATAGTGTGGGCTACTCACAAGACCAACCACCATTGTCATATGATTCACTCCAATTAGGGGACTACCTGATACGTGTCTGATAGTCCCAGGGTTGAAGTGGGGTAGTCCTGCTTACCAATAGCTCTAGAGGTGCATATGGAGAATGTGTACCTTTCTTCCCAACAATCCCCAAGGCATTGATGCCCTGGCTTTGCCAGAGAAATTAGCACATGTCCATTAAACACCCAGCCATGATTATCACATGGCCATGCTGGTCTTCTTGCACAAATTTACAGTCAGAAGTCAAGGAATAGACTCACCGTCTTCAAGGTGTAATTAATCTGTCACTGAGGCAGAAGTTGAATTCCTAACGGCCAGGCAAGAAAATGTTTAGCATTTAAAAGATTCAGGGACATTTCTCCTAGACCATTGCTGTCTGTTTCGAGCAGAAAATACGCAAGTGCAGTGGCTGCAAACCTATAAAGCATAGTTTGGGACATCAGTAATGTATCTCTGTGATCTGAATTCATCCACTACATCAGCCATCTAAGCCAGAAGAGATATGGCCTGTAGAAAATGTCGCAGAGTAGTTAGTATGAAGACACTGTGCCCTTAAGACCAGCAGTAGGAGTAAGAAAAATAATTTATTCAATTATTCTTCCCTTTGCATTATCTTGCCAAGAAAAGGGACCAACCAGGAGCCTGAGAGAATTGCTCATGCATGAGTTCAATTTATAGAAGTAAGGATGCTCTGGGTGATAAGGTGGTGGAATGTGGGAGGATGGTTTTCCTTAATGCTATAATACATGATATATCAATCTATCAATCATGTCATTGGCCAACATAAGCTGAACTTGTTAAATATAAGAAGAGAGAGGGAGAAAGAAGAGAGATACTAAGGGCAAGAGAGAGGAGGTGAAGGAGAGGGGGAGCATAGGAGATTGAGTGGGTGAGGAAGAGGAGGAACGGACATGACCCAATTACATGCTATGAAGTTCTCAAAAAAATAATACAGACATTATTATAAAATATTTAGGCATGTATATTCAGGCAGCTCAAGGATACGGAATGTGATGCCCGGATTTTCTCTTCAGGACCTGGATTGTCACCTAACTTTGAGGAAGGTAGCATGCTGACACCAGCCAGCATCTTTCAAAGCAGATCTGGAGGCATCCTTCAGGTCTAGGCTCCCCACACATTTGATTGAAGTCTCTGATCCCTCCTGTATGGTTTCTCTTATCCTCTTACCCCCTTTTACAGTCTTTTTTTCCCCTCACATCTTCTCTCTGTTAAAGCTCCTACACAGTGATGTCAAATGCAGTCTGTTTCCCTGAGGGGCACACTGCTGTGTATATACAACGATTTGATATTTCAAAAGGAAACAACTTGCTACAGTTTTAAAGAAGCAGATTTCAAATACAAAAGTACAGAGACAGGACTGACTAAATTCGTTTCTAAAGCTGTGCAATCAGACACTCATAGGAAAATGAGGCTTTCAGTATATTAATTTTAGGTTCATTTCTCTTCTGAAATCAAGCCACAGAGAAGCTCTGATTCCCATGGGCCAACTTCCTTTCTTCATAAGTAGAGTTCCTTAGGAGATTTAGCTCATCTGTTTCTCCTGTTTTTCTAATTTAGTCTCACCGCCCCCAAATGCTGGCTCTATAAAAAGGTATTAACACCATAGCAGCAAGAGAAACAAACAAAACAAACTTTGTTTTCTTTTTCTTTTTTTCTAAATGCCCTATAGGAAGTTGTAAAAGAATCCATGCATAACAATAAAATGTAAATTTAGATACTGTTTTGGATTTTCTCCAATTGCTGCCTCAGCCTGGAAAACAACATAATTTTTTTTCAGAAATTCATTTGTAGCTCAAACATAAAATTCTTGTTACACCATTGCTAATTGACATTGCTGGAGCATATGTAATGAGTTTTTTAATAAAGAAATAAATACATCCTGTGCAGAGGGAGGGAATAATACCATCAGTATGGGAGAGAATGCTACCAAGTGAGTCAAGGTAGAGATTTAGATAGTTTAAGTTTTTCATTTTCATTTATATCATTGATCCATAAAAATTCCAAAAGAAAAAGTCGCATACTAGAGTAATTATGAGGGGAAAAAATCCAAACAACCCTGGGGTCCTCATGTTTAATTAGTATAAAAGCATTAGCCGTGCAAATTTACATAGTTTCCTATCTTCTTTGTCTTTTCTGTCTCCATTTGTTTAATACGGGGACAACAGGAGATTACTAACTAACATGAAATATATATCTATATGGAACAAGCTCAAACACACTGATTCCTTGGCCCACATGACTCATACAGGCAGCAGTTTGAAGAAATTTCATGAAAATATGCTGGTTTCTAAGGAATATCTTAGGTAGTTGAGAAATAATGTCAGAATATAAGAGTAGGTAAGAGTAAATACAACGGATTAAACAGCCAGGAACAAAGAATGAGAACTGAGAAGATAAGCTCTGGCCATTTTACGGTGGATGCAGAATTGGAAGAGTGCCCTGATGATGAGTTTGATGGATAATTCTCTCTATATAGAAAGAACACAGCAGATTAAAATGAATACGACACTTATAATTGAAACTTAAAAAATGTTTCTCCTGAGCCCTTACAGAGACATCATGATCATATTAAATAAACAAAAAACAAAACCTTCAACTACATATTAGAATCATTTTATTACTCTTACTTATTATTTGTAGGTGGACAGCCCCGTGTCTCTGTGCCTATGTGTGTGTATGTGTGTGGGCACACACATATCATAGAAGTCATGTTGCTGTACCCAGATTGCGAGACCCCCCAAATAAAACCACCAGGACTTGATACCCATGCAATATACATGAAGACGTTTAATAGACTCGAGTTGGGCTCTGACTGGTCACCAAAACAGCAGTACTCAGAAAGAGGCTCAATCTCTGGGCTGAGGGTATAGGTTTCTATCCCTTCCAGTGCCCTAAAGCAGGGTGGTCATAGCCTGGCAACCATCTATTGGTTGAGTAACATAAAATAACATAAACATAATGTCTAAAGTGACAGGCTACAGAAAAAGACCGCCCATGGCTTAGCTTTCTTTGTTCTCTTTGTTCACTACTTAGTCCAGGGAAGGGACTCTTTCTTATTAAGCCTATCTCTGGTGGGCAGGAAGGAATGTGGCCATGAAACTGGGTCTCTTATCAACTCTATCTCTGGTGGGACCCTTCGGGTCAGTCATTAGGCAATGCTATCTCTAGTGGTGCTCTTCTTTGGAGCTGGCCAGTTTAACTCCTGTAGGCCTATATCTTTTCTTTTGTTTTCTTATTTTATTTATTAATTTATTCAGATTACAACTCAATTATGATCCCATCACTTATATCCTCCCATTCCTCCCTCCCTCCCACTTTCACCCTATTCCCCTTTCCTAGGTCTATGACCGAGGGGGGACCTCCTCCCCCACTACATGGTCATAGGCTATCAAGTCTCATCTTGGTGGCCTGCTTATTCTTTCTTTGAGTGCCATCAGGCTATTTCTTAACCTTTGCCCTGTAATCCTGAAATCCAATTTTAGTTCTTCTGGTATCACAATGTTGAGGTAGAGGAAAATTTGTTAATGTTTTTGTCAATGTTTCCTTCCTTCCTTCCTCCCTCCCTCCCTCCCTCCCTTTCTTCCTTCCTTCCTTCCTTCCTTCCTTCCTTCCTTCCTTCCTTTTGGGATAAAAGCAGCAGATTTATGCAATGGATACAAAAAATCGCTCCACACAGCAGGCCCCCAGTGGGAGGTTTTATTAGGGACAGGTTACAGAGATTGTTTCTGGGTGAGGCAGATAAGAGAATCAGGGCAAGGATCCTCTTATAAGGTGACCTCGTTCACGTCCAGGGAGAACACATGTAGCTTACAAGGACAGTCGGAAATGTGTCACACCTTGGTGGCTGGTGATGGCATGTCTGAGTTCTGGGGCTTGCTGTGAAAAAGCCTGACATCCTATTGTTGCTAAGTCCCCTAGGCCTGGCCATAGGCATGCCCTATTGTTATAATATTCTTCCTTCCTTTCTTGGCAACACTGGAAGTTACAATCTCTGTAGCCTCTCCCTAATAAAACCTCCTACAAGGGGCCTGTTCTGTGGGGTGATTTTGTGTGTCCATTGCATAACTCTGCTGCTTTAATTCCAACAGGAAGGAAGGAAGAAAGGGATAAGTATTTTCCCACTGACCTCCAGGCCACTTCTTCTGACCAGTCTTTTAAAGTAACTCTTGGAGTCTCTGTATCCTCATCTATTTCCTTACACAGAAATCATAAATTTCCTATCAGATTTCTTGGGAAGTAAAGTGCACATAGATATATATGACATATATCACATATATGTCATATATATCTATAACATAAACTTTATGTGACAGGATCACAAGGGAATGGCCAGTACAGCCTTTGCCTGGCTAAAATTATTGCCCCAATTCTTTGTTCTACTACACATTTCTCAAAAAACTAAAGACATATTATTTATCTGATGAGAATTTATTAGGAAAATAAAAAGTCAAAACATTTGGTTCCATCTGTCCCACTTTTGTATTTATATCTTAACTGGTTTTGAACATGAGAGAAGACAACAGTGTTATTTATTGACCTCTTTAAAAGCCAGCAAATGGAAGGCCATATGCTAGGCCATCCATAGCCATATTGCCTTGAAAATGCAGTGTAATATCTTCAGGAGAGTACATGCCAAGTGTAGATGTGAAATAACATTTTAATTTAGTGGAGTATGTATGTTTGTGTATTAATTTTCTGGAATATAACTGTACACAAAAATGAAAAGAAACTGAAAAGGAAGCCAAATACCATTCTAACAATACTAAATGTCATGGATCTGTAAATTAACATTATTGATGAAAGAGGCACCTGTTTTCTAAGTAAGTAACTTACTTTGTTTAGGTTAGACATTCAGGTATAGAATTTACAAAGAATGAGAAAAACAAAAGGGTGCTTTCACCAATTCAACTTCAACATAGAACATATTTATTCCATGCCAACTGTTATTTCAGTGAAATGCAGACAATGGATGTGGGGATTTGAATAAGAATAGCCTTCATAGACTCATATATTTGAATGCTTAGTTACCAGGGAGTAGAAGTCTTTGCTAAAACAAGCATTCAAATGTGTAGCCTTGCTGGAAGAAATGTGTCACTGGATATGGACTTGAAATTTCAGAAAGTCCTTTCTCTCTGCCTATGGATCAGGATGTAGCCCTCAGCTACTGCTTCAGTCCTTGACTGACAGGCCACTCCCCCACCCTGGCCATGGTAACAATGGACTGATCTTCTAAAATTATAAGCAAGCCCTCAAGTAAATATTTCCTTTCAAGAATTGCTTTGGTCATGCTGTCTCTTCAAAGTAATAGAACAGTGAATAAGATAATAGATAAACCCAATGAAAGCAGTCCATTGCAAATACTGTCCAGAGGCACCCAGCAGAGATGATTCCAGTTTTGAGCTTTTCTAAAATGCAAAATACATAGCTAAGAACAATGTCTGTATGAAATATCTGTGATTTTGTGTCTTGAAGAAGCAAAAAGGATTTAGCTGTATCATTAGATAGATTTTATAGACATGACTCAAAATTAATAATAAAGTAACATTAAATTTTAACCTCCCTTTCAATTGAAAAAATGCTAACTAATTTACAAGTCAGCTTTTCTTCCTCACTGGGACAATGCTACAATTCAACAAATGGAAGTCTGTTTTCTTATCTAACAAGTGTGGAAACAGATGTCTCCAATTAGACCACAGGACTATTTTAGAAGATGTTGTGTTTCTTAAGTAAGAATCAAGATTTTCAAATCCAAGTTAATATTTTAATGAATATGATTTATAGTGGGATTAAGGGTTGAATGTTCCTTTAATGTATGCTTTCTTGTTAGCTGCAAAATCGCCATTTATAACTCTTTCCACAGCAATCCGCATTCTTCCTAAATTGTGGTCAATACTTCTTATTCTATTATATATGCTGTTAATCACAACTGTTAATCAGGTGTCCTTTGCTTTTGGTTAGAAATTGCATTGAAATAACACTGTAGATGACATTTGATGCATGTACAAAATATAGAGTATATAATTAGGTAATGTATGTAGAATTTTTGTTAAATATTTATATTTTTATTTGATTCATTCTCTCTCTCTCTCTCTCTCTCTCTCTCTCTCTCTCTCTCTCTCTCTCTCTCTCTCTCTCTCTCTCTCTCTCTCCCACACACACACCCCTGCCTCATGTGTGTCTGTGTGTTTGTGTATACACCTGAGGAAGCCAGAAGAGGGCATTATATCCCATAGAGTTGACAACCTATCTGAAGTCCTCTGGGAGAGTAATAAGTGCTCTTACTCACTGAACCATCTCTCCACCCCATTATGCAATATGTTTAAATGCATGTACAAAACAGTGCACAATAGATAAAATATTATTTTTAATACAAATAAATCATTGCTTGCTTTACCACTTTACCTTATTGTGCACCAAAAACAGTAGTCTTCTAACCAACAAATATTTCCAAAATTCTTATGAAGAGTGAGTTTAGGAGGCTTGGAGACGTCCTATTATAGGGTAACAAGAATCTCTGTATGGCCCTGAGAATATGTTTTATAAAATATTGGAAATAATCTAATAAATGTTTTATGTGATTATGCTTCAGAGCTGGCAGATAACATAATTATATGCATGATTTGTCACGACACCTATTTCTTTTGATAGCAGCAGCCTCTCACTTACGCATGTCCTTCCTCTCCTTTAATCCACACAAATTCTTCTTAGTTTTACTTGTATTCCCTTTTCCTCATCTCACACTTACAAATCCAGTTGTTCTTCACTGCCACTTCCATTGTTTCATGAGGAAACCAGTCACAAGTGCTGTCACATTCACAGTGCTAAATCCAGTAGGCTCTCCTCAGACTTCATTTTCTTAATTGCTCTTCATAACTCAACATATGGGCTACGTCGTAGTTCCAAAACCTATAGGCTATCGTTATACCACATGCTCCTCAGTAGCCTCAGAACTCCTCTTCGAGTCTTACAACTTACAGGTTCTTCTACTGCCTGATTATATAAACTAAGCATTGTTTTAACTTAGCTATGTCTATAAATTGGCCTCATCTACATACTCACCCTTCTATGCATATGTGTGTAAGTAAGTGAGTGAGTGAGTGTGTGTGTGCGTGTATGTGTGTGTGTGTAAAGACCAAACTTAAATTCATTTCCCTTTTTGATATTTTTGAACCACGTAAGACAAATAGAAAGAAAAGTTTTACTCCCCATACATCTTCTCATCCACACATTATTTAAAGCTATCTCATCACTCTCCCTCTACATCTGTGTACCTCTCTAAGGTACCTCTGTAATCTAATTGCCCCTGAATCAAATCACCTTCTAGTGTACTACAGTAACACAGCACAGTGGTCTCCCTGACAGACTCCTGCTTCCTTTTATGTTTTGTTCATCTACACTGAGGCCAACTTTTTTAAAGCCAAACCAGTGCCAATCTCCATTTGTCTTCTTTGCTTATTTTTCTCTTTTTTATTAATTGATTTTTTTTTATTTACTCTCATGCTGGCCATAGGCCTCTCCCTCCTCTCTGCCAAGTCCCACCCTCCCACCCCCTCCCCATCTCCAATTCTTCAGAAAAGAGAAGCCCACCTACCAACCCACTCCAGTTCATCCGATCATATAGGGACTGAGTTCCTCCTCTTCCCTTGTGACCTGGCAAGGCAGTCCCCTCAAGGGAAAGTGACCAAAAGCAGACAATAGTATCCATAGCAGAGACAGCCCTTCCCTCCCCTTATTAGTGGACTGACATGAGGCCTGAGTAGCTCATCAGTTACATCTGTGGAGGAGGCCTAGATCCAGTCCATGCATGGCCCTTGATTGGTGCTCCAGACTCCACAGCCCCCCATCCTCCGCCGGGCCCTGGTTAGTTAGCTCTTTTGATCTTCTTCTGGAGCTCTTGTCATCTTTTCCCCTCACTTTCTCACAAGACTTCCTATGATTTTCCCAATGTTTAGCCATAACTCTCAGCATCTGTTTTGAAGCCTGCTGGGTGGAGTCTCTCAGAAGACAACTCTAATAGGCTACTGTCTGCATGCATAACAGAATATAATTAATAGTGACAGGGGTTGGCTCTCTTCCATGGCATGGGTCTTGGGTTGGGACAAGTATTGGTTGGACATTCCCTTAATCTCTGATCTATCTTTATCGTGCATACCTTATAGGCAGGGTAAATTTTAGATCAATAATTTTGTGGGTGAGTTGGTGTTTTCCTCCCTCCACTAGGCATCTGTCTAGTTAGAGGGTGTCCTCTTCAGTCTCCATGGCCCCTGCCACTAGAGTCTCAGCTAGAGTCCCTCTTATATCCTCCCAGAGGTTTATTCTGACTTAGGTCTCCAGTACGCCACAGATATGCCACCACCAAGAGTTTCTCTTTTTTCTGCAGTAGTTCTGTCATCCTGCCCCTATTCTTCCCAGGTCTGATCTCTACCCTATTTCTCTCTACACTCCCTCTTCTACCTTGTTATCTTTCTTCAACAACTACCACTGTCTAGTCTATTTCCCCTTCTGAGTGAGATTTAAGCATCTTCTTTTGGGTCCTCCTTGAGACTTATCCTCTTTGGGTCTCTGCACTGTAGTATGTTCATCCTGTGCTATATTGCTAAAATCCACTTGCAAGTTAGTATATACCATGTGTGTCTTTCTGGGTCAGGGTTACCTCACTCGGGATGATAATTTCCAGTTGCACTTATTTGCCTGCAAATTTCATGATTTCCTTGTTTTTCATAGCTGAGTGGTATTCCATTGTTGAAATGTACCACAGTTTCTTTATCCATTCCTCAGTTGAGGGACATCTAGCTTGTTTCTAGATTCTAGCTATTATGAATAAATCTCCTATGAACATAGTTGAGCAAATGTCACTGTTGTATGGTGGAGCACCTTTCAGGAGTATGCCCAGAAGTGGTATAACTTGGTCTTGAGGTAGCATTATTCCCAGTTTTCTGAGAAAGTGCCAAATTGATTTTGAAAGTGGTTTTACAAGTTTGCATCTCACCAGTAATGGAGAAGTATTCTCCTTTCTTGACATCCTTGCCAGCATATGCTGTCTCTTGAGTTTTTTTCTTAGTCATTCTGATAGGTGTACAATGGAATCCTAGTTGTTTGATATGCATTTCCCTGATAACCAAGGACTTTGAACATTCTTTAAGTGCTTCTCTGTTTCTTTCACAATTCCAAATCTATTCAATGGAAAAATGATAGCATCTTCAACAAATGGTGCTGGTCTAACTGGAGGTCTACATGTAGAAAAATGCAATTAGACCCTTATTTGTCACCATGCACAAAACTCAAGTTCAAGTGGATTAAAGACCTCAACTTAAAACCAGAGACATTAATTCAGTTAGAGGAAAAAGTGGGGAAGAGCCTGGGACACATAGGCACAGGAAACAACTTCCTGAACAGTACACCAACAGCCAAGGCCTTAATGTCGACAATTAATAAATGGGACCTCATGAGGCTGAGAAGCTTCTGTAAGGCAGGAGACACTGTCAGTAGAACTAAGCGACAACCTACAGAATTGGAAAAGATCTTCACCAACCCTTCATCTGACAAAGGTTTAATATCCAAAATATATAAAGAACTCAAGAAATTAAACACCACAAAACGAAACAACCCAATTGTGAAATGAGGCTTGGAACTTAACAGAGAATTCTCAGCAGAGGAATATCAAATGGCTGAGAAGCACTTAAAGAAATGCTCATCCTCATTAGTCATCAGAGAAATGCAAATTAAAACGACACTGAGATTCCATCTTACACCTATCAGAATGGCTAAGGTCAAAAACTCAAATGACACCACGTGTTGGTGAGGATGTGGAGAGAGAGGAACACTCCTTCATTGCTGGTGGGAATGCAAACTAGTACAACCACTTTGGAAAGCTATTTGGCACTTTATCAGAAAAATGAGAATAGGGCTTCCTTAAGACCCAGCCATCCCACTCCTTGGAATATACCCAGAAAATGCCCTATCACACAACAGGGACATATGCTCAATCATGTTCATAGCTGCTTTATCATAATAGCCAGAACATGGAAACAGCCTAAGTGTCCCTCAGTAGAAGAATGGACTAAGAAACTGTGGTACATTTACACTATGGAATACTACTCAGCTATTAAAAACAAGGAATTCCCGAAATTTGTGGACAAATGGATTGATCTAGAAATTATTATAATGAGTGAGTTCACCCAGAAGCAAAAAGAGACAAATGGTATGTATTCATTTATATCAAAACACTAGTCCAAGGGATACGTACCATGAAAAACTTTACTTACCAAGAAAGTGGGTCAGAGGAGAGGACATCCTATTGAGACTTTAGGCGAAAGTAACATGGGAGAATAAGGAAATAGTAGAACCCACAGGGTCCTGGAAACCTGCAAGAAGAACTTTATGACAGGCAGATCTGGGTCCTGGGGTCCTCCTCAAACTAAGGCACCAGCCAAGGAGAATATAGGCATTAAACTTCGAATCCCTACCAAGACCTAGCCGACGAACATGATATTCTCCACTGTTGAGTGGAGAGTGAGATCTGACTCTCACAGGAACCCTGGTGCCCCTTTTCTGACCAAGTCCCCTGGACGGGGAGGCCTGGCGGCACTCAGAGGAAGGATAGCAAGTTACCAAGAAGAGACTCGATATTCTAAGAGCATATATAGGGGGAGGAGGTCTCCCTCAATCACAGACATAGGGGAGGGGGGAAGGGGTGAAGTGAGAGGGAGGGAGGAATGGGACTAAACAGGGGAAGGGCTAACAATCAAGATGTAATATGAATAAAATAATAAAATGAAAAAAAGAATTGAGATGTAATCTAAAAAAAAAAAAAAAGAATTCTCTGCTTAGCTCTGTGCTCCATTTTTTTAATTGGGTTATTTTGTTTGTTGGTATTCAATGTTTTTACTTCTTTATATACTTTGGATATTAGCCCTTTCTCAGATGTAGGACTGGTGAAGACCTTTTACCAATCTATAGGCTGCCATTTCATTCTATTGAATTTGTCTTTTGCCTTCCAGAAGTGTTTCAGTTTCATGAGATCCTATTTATTCATTGTTGATATTAAAGCATGAGCTATTCTGTTCTGTTCAGGAAGTTGTCTCCTGTGCCAATGAGTTCAAGCCTCTTCTCCACTTTCTTTTCTAATAAATTTAGTATTTCTGCTTCTATGTTAGGGTCCCTGATCCACTTGGATTTTATTTGGATTTTTCTCCATCCATTTAGACGAACACCATTTGTGGAAGATGCTGTCTATTTTCTATTGTGTGGTTTTGGCTTCTTTGTCAAAGCCAAGTGTCTGTAGGTGTCTGACTTCATTTCTGGGTCTTTGATTCCATTGATAAACCAGTCTAATTCTTTTCCAGAACCATACAGTTGTTATTACTATTGCTCAATAGTATAGCTTGAAATCACAGATGGAAATACCTCCAGATGTTCTATTATTGTATAGGATTGTTTTATCTATTCTGTGTTGGAGTTTGGTCTGATATACTTTGATGCTAATTACTGCTTGCTGTCTCCACTCTCCTAGGTTGCTATGTAACCTTGCCTAAGGAATTTCCTGTTTGACCAATAAAGGGCCATCACACTTGGGCAGGGAAGATGGGATAGGTGTGGCTAAGGTTCTCAGGTTTGAGGAGACAGAGAGAATCTTGGGAAGGAGGGAAGACCAGAGGATTAAGAGAGGAAGAAGGAGGCTGCACCATGGGTTAGGGGGAGGAGAAGCATATGGCCAGCATGAATGGAGATTTGGCCCAGATGATGATAATTAACAAGTATTTGGGTTTATGAATGGGAGATAGCTCCATAGAAATTGTTAGAAGCAGATGGTACCTGCCCCAATATGGGATGTCGTTTATGGGATTAATATCTGCCTGCCCCAAGTTAACTAAGGCTATTTTAAAACACAAGTGTCTTTATTTCATTGATTGCTAGTGGGTTAGAAAATACTGCCAAAATAGTAATTATACAGCTAATAATAAACATTATTAGGTCATATTGCCAAATTAACAGCAACAATTCTGTGTGTTTCTTTTTCTGCTATATGAAGTTTATAATTGTTCTTTCAAAGTCTGTAAAGAATTGTGTTGATATTGTGATGGGGCCTGCACTGAATCTGTAGATTGCTTTTGGTAAGATGGCCATTTTTACTATGCTATACTATACTATGATCCATGAGCATGGGATATCTTTCCATCTTCTGACATCTTCTTCAATTTCTTGAAGACTTGATATTCTTGCCATATGGGTCTTTGACTTGCTTAGTTAGAGTTACACCATAATACTTTATATTATTTGTTGCTATTATGAAGAGTGTGATTTCCCTAAGTTCTCTCTCATCCCATTTGTCATTTGTATACAGGAGGGATAGTTATATTTTGAGTTATTTTTGTATCCAGCCACTTTGTAGAAGGGGTTTATCAGCTGTAAGAGTTCTTTGGTGAAAGTTTGGGGGTCACTCCAATGCTATCATATCATCAGTGCATAGCAATTCTTTGACTATTCCTTTCTGATTTGTATCCTTTAGTTGTCTTATTGCTCTAGCTAAAATTTTGAATACTAATTTGAAGAGATATGGAAAGATTTGGGCAGCTTTATTTTATCTCTGACTTTAGTAGGATTGGTTTGAGTTTCTCTCCATTTAATTTGATGTTGGCAATAAGCTTGCTATATATAGCCTTTCTTATGTGTAAGTATGGGCTTATATCTCTGATCTCTACAAGACTTTGTCATGAAGGAGTGTTGTATTTTGTCAAAGGCATTTTCTACATCTAATGAGATGATCATGTGATTTTTTTCAGTTTGTTTATATGGTGAATTACATTGATGGGTTTTTGTATGTTGAACCATCCCTGCATCCCTGGGATGAAGCCTTCTTGATAATGGTGGATGAAGTACTTGAAATGTTCTTGGATTTGGTTTGCAAGTATTTTATTGAGTAATTTTGTAAATGTTCATGAATGAAATTGGTCTTAAATTCTGTTTCTTTGTTGAGTCTTTGAGTGTTTAGGTATCAGGGTGACTGTGGACCCAGATAATGAGTTTGGCAATACTCTTTCTGTTTCTATTTTGTGGAATAGTTTGATAAGTATTTGTATTAGGTCTTCTTTGACAGTCTGGTAAAGTCCTGCATTGAAACCATCTGGCCCTGGGCTTTGCTTTATTTATTTATTTATTTTTTATTTTTTATTGTTTGGCTTTAGATAACTGCTTCTATTTCATTAGGGCTTATAGGACTATTTAAACTGTTTGATCTTGATTTAACTTTGATAGGGGATATCTATCAAGAAAACTATAGATTTCTTGTAGATTGTCCAATTTTGTGGAATGAAGGCTTCTGAAGTAAGCGATTTTTTGGGTTTCCTCTGTGTCTGTTGTTATGTTCCTCTGGTAGACTCCACCTGGCAGGGCTTCAAAACAGATGCTGAGACTCATGGCCAAACATTGGCCAAAGCATAGGAACTCTTGCGGAAAACTGGGGGGGAAGGATGAAAGTCCCTAGAGGTGACAAAAGCTCTAGAAGAAGGCCAAAAGAGCCAACTAGCCAGGGCCCAGAGGGGCCTGTGGTTTCAAAGCACCAATGAAGGACCATCCATGGACTGGACCTATGTCCTCTACATAGACGGAGCCAATGGGCAGCTCAGGCTTCAAGTGGGTCCACTAGTAAAAGGAGCCAAGGCTGTCTCTGGCATGGACTCTGTTGCCTGTCTTTTAATCACTTTCCCCTATGGGACTGCCTTGAAAGGGCCACAGTGGAAGAGGATAAACTCAGTCCTGATGTGGCCTGATGAGCTGGAGTGGATTGGTAGGAGGGCTCCCCTTTTCTGAGGAATAGTGGAGGAACGATGGAGCAGAGGAGCAATGCGGCTATGACCTGGATGTAAAATGGATAAAATGATGATGATGATGATGATGATAATAATAATAATAATAATAATAATAATAGATATGGAGTTCTTGATTCCTTCTCAAGCACAATGTCTGCCTGCATGTGACCACATTTCCTGACTATGGACTAGACCTCTGAACTTTAGACTGGCCTCAATTGGAAGGTTTCCTTTGCAGGAGTTGCTATGCTTATGGTGTCTCTTCATGAAAATAGAATCCCTAAATTCATCTGAGCACATTGAGAGCAAGTGTAAATAACTTCTAATAGGAAAAAAAAGTCATTGAGATGAACTAAGTGGTTTTGGGATTCAGATAACATGCTTTTAAATTACACTTGGCAAAATTTTAGTTGTTTATTCATTTCATTACCTGAAAATGCAGACAACAATGGTATGGTATCAAAAGTAGACTAAAAGCAGATAAAACACATAAAATTAAGGCCTTAAGAAATGGCTCATTGTATAAAGCACCTTCCAGACAAGTGTGAAGATCAGAGATTAAGATCCCTAGAAGTCACATAAATACTGGCCAGGTATGGCAGCCACCTATTATCCTAGCATATGGAAGAAAGAAGCAGAGACACCCCAGCCCCACCCCTGCCAGAGTAACTTGGCTAGCTAGAAGAGTTAGAAGCAGTACTTTCCTGGTTCAGTAAGAGACTCTTCCTTTGTAATTAAAATAGAGAGTGATTCAGGGTGATATGTACTTTCCCTTTCCTAAAATGTTTACTTGAAGTAGATTTGTGAACACACACACACACAGAAAAAGAGAGAGGGGGCATAATCATAAAGGCACCAAACTACTCAACATGTCACAGTTCAGACTTTCCCCTGTTACCTGCCCTACTTTATTTAAGAGTTTCATCCACTAAACACCCTTTGGATTTCTTCTGACCTTTGAAGATTTGTGAGTACTGAATTGTATACTAAAATTTCTTAAAATCAGCAAAGGCAACTGGCATAAAGCAAATGCCAGCCAAGGGAAAGGGCATTTTAAATATTCCTTCATTAATAACACTCCTTAAAAGTCAAAGAGCTCCTTGCATAAAAAACCTGCAGAGATGGGAGAAAAATTAATAAGCAGTCCAAATGCATGTATCAGTCAATAAGCAAAATTATTTTTATCCAAGAAAAATTTACATTCTTCCTTAATTTTTCTAGTTGCTTAGTTTTTACATATGTATTCATCCCCTTTTAAGAAAATTCTACTTTACACAAAATTTAATTAATGATAATACTGTTCTGGTATGTTTTTCTAAATCAGAAGTTAAGAATTACTTATATATAATTAGGTTCTAGTGAAATATAAAGAAGCCAACTCAATAAAATCTAAATATGTTTAGCTAGTAGAACTAATATTAACCTGTATAATAGTATTCCTGGTATAAAATCACATTTAAATATATCCCACATGCAAATCTGTGCATATGAATGTATATTCATTCCCCGTGTACAAGGGATGTGGTATTTAAGACCATGTTATCCATGATGCTTCTTTTAGACATTGTTAGTTAATTAGTTCCACAAATTGAATTTTATGTGTGGAATGATCTATTTAAAGACATGAATAGTCTCATTGTACCTGTATTTTTATTTCATTGTCTGACCAAGGTAACCAAAGAAAACTTGGTTACAATCAGTAATTGCTTTATGGCACCCAAGGGCTAACTGTGGAGATGAAATTCACCAGATAAAAACAGAGAATGAAGAAGTAAGCTTGCACTCTAACTGCAGGGGCAGGAAACAATCCAGCACCTTCCTTCTTCCTACTCTCCAATGGTTTCTACTCAGCAGTCTCAAAGTGAAGCAATGTATCAAATCTTTTTTAAATGTCTTATCAAATTCAAATAAAAACATTAGTATAGACTGCAAAAAGTACATAGTCAGCTCTCCCAATGCAGGACTAGTATGCTTCAATTCTCTGGATTGCCTTGATTTTTCTGAGAGGGATATTTTTTGTGCTCCAGACCTTTTAATTATTTCCTCTAACATGACTGTTCTACTCAAATATTGCTATATTAGTTTTCTATTGGTAACAAAATATTAAAGAATATAATAACACTGGGAGAAAATATTTGATATCTTAGTCTATATCACTGCTTCTAAAATTCATTACTGACTTCAACAACTGACTCTGGTTAAAGGTATTGGGTAGTTGCAATTCAAGGTGATGCTGGGGACATGAGTGCCCAAAACTTTTAAGGTTCGTTCCAAGACTCATAGGTTGATGCACACAAGGAAGAAAAATGTGAATTGACTTCAGACAGACAGGTGCCAGTCACATGGGTATGAAACTATGAGAAGGTCTGATAAAAATCAGTAGGGAATGCTTCAGATTTTAATAAACAACTCTAACCCCACACCTGGCACAAAATAATCTACAGTAATGAGAAAATCAAAGCCATGTCTTGACTCCTGTCCATCCGAATGTCATGGGCAGTAATTCTAAAGTACAGCTATTTTGTCAACCACCTCTTTTGCTTTGTATTGAAACATAGGAATTGTTCATAGTAGTGGTTTTCAAAAACATATTTTCATTTTACTGCATCATGTACTTTTCCCCAAAATACTTTTCTATTTTCTACTCTTCAGCCTTCTCCGTGTTCCCATCTTTTCAATCACAACTGTTAACAAAGGAAGCCTTTCTGCTGACACATACCCACAAGTGCTTTTAAAGGGAACTCATGAAGGGGTGGTATATGGAAATGGAGAACTGAAAAAAATTATATACCAATACCTGGATGCCTGTCCTCAGTCTCAGTCAGTGTTACTCTATTGCTCTTGTTTGGTTGGTTGGGGTTTTTTTTTTCCCAGTCATAAAACAATGTATCTGTCATGAGTCTTTTTCCAGTGACCCATTCAACATGGTAAGAGATTGGTGGCATTCTTGATGAGTCAGCAGATGCCATGTTGGCTGATTCTTATACTTTATCTTCAAACTACATTCATAAGATTGGCAAGGGATATTTAAATTGTGCCCAAACTCGTCAGTCTTTTGAAGTCTGTCTGAACATGTGTAAATATGCTGTTTAAAACATATACCTGAAAGTTGGATACATCTTCTGTTGTTTAACTTGTTGCTTATTTTTTAATTTTAGTACTAGAGATGGACCCTGGGGTCTTTTGCATTCCAGGCAAGGATTCTAGAACTTAAACACTCAATTTCACTTACTGGTTGGACTCATTATTATGCTATGCATCCTTAATATTTAAATTTTAATGTATATAAATAAAATTCTACGAGTTACATATGAAGGAAACTAAATTCTACAAACCCGCAGATTCATGAACAAACATAAAATATATTATTACTATGTATGGTTACTGTACCCTTCTTTCATTCTGAAAGTGAGAAGCATGTTATTGTATGCTACTTTGTTACAGCTTTCAAACTGCTTTAATATTATAGAATATTCATTTACAGTGCTATTATATATTGTTTAAAGCAATAATATTAGCAACCAAGCAAGTAAAAATATTCTAAGCTTCTGAACTATACTAAAAATGTCTGATAGACTCTGGAATATTTCCCAGAAAGAATCCACTGAATTCAGGTTACCATGGTGATTAGCAGAAACGTGGAATGAAGTTCATTTAGTTATAATTGCTACATATTCACAGCTGAAGAGCATCTTTCAGTTCCAGTCCCAGACTTTGAGACCATAATAATAGCTCTGCAATCTGAGTTGTATATTTAAACCTATAATACTTCACTAGACAGATCCATTTCTGTGCAGAGTCCTTTTTGGTGGTGACCAACACGGCAATTTTTAAAAATGTATTCCTATTTATTGGAATATTTTATTTATAGTTGAGATCAAGTTTTACAAAACAATTTATACTGTACCTAGATCAATTCACATATAAAGGAAGAACATTTTATTTTGTGCAGATGCCGCCTTCCCCTTTATGAGGAAAGCTGAATTTATTTTTGAGACAGCTAAATGATCTTGCTTTATAATTATTTCTGAAGAAGTTTATGGTCTAATGCCAATTTTTGTGAATTAATAGTACGTTTTGATGAATCGTGCTGAAATCAGGAAGTTGGTGCATTGAAAAATGTCTTTAACTCTTTAGTGTTAGGTAAGATTTAAACACCCAATGTTACTCTAGAGAGGGTTATTTTCAATGGAAGTTGGTTATAAGTTATTATCGGTCTTATTTAGAGAGAAAACAAGGTTGGACTCAGGGATGTCTCTCTTTTCCTTTATTCCATTCTTAGGTTTGGATATAAGGGTTGAGAAGAAAGAAGGAGGAGTGTAGAGATACATAGAGAAGATAGAACAAAAAAATAAAGTGAGTTAGTGAATCTACTCCTCAAATCTATGCCTTGTCACTCACAAGGTTACTTTTAATTCATTCGTATAGAGTTATGTATATAGATGTAAAATAAGTTTAATTTTAGCAACAATGTTATAGAATTCAAATTTAAGATTATTCTTCACACACATACATATTTCTACTCTAATATGAGATACTGTAGCCGTATAACTCAATTATAATACAAGGTTTACTTCCAATACTATGAAAGTGCTATTTCAGGCTGTTTAGGATAAGTAAGTTATACAAGTTAATTGTTAGTTGATCAAATCATCGTCATATCACTTATTAGTGTATCTTTATCACAAGAATATATATCTTAGGTGCAACAGATAGCCATGTTTATATATAAACATAAGGTAAAATAGTTAAGATCTCCAAAAACCTCAGAGACGTATAAAATATGGCGTTTTAAAATGTTTTTATTATTTTAAAGATTAATTAACAATGAGACAGATTAACTTCTGGCAACACCCAGCCTACCTCAAAGAGGATGATGAACATCAAAGAACCTCCTTATGGAGATGGCTTCAAACGTGGCAAATAAGCAACTGGGCAAAATGTCCTCATGTCTACCACAAACAGAATTCTGTCTAAAAATGGCCAAGTTTGGATGGAGGCAGAGTTTACGGACAAACTCTGTCAAGACAGGGTAAGCAAGTCCTCAAAGGTTCCTGCCTCACAACTATATCTGTCAGATATCTTGGGCCAGAAGGGTGAAGATGAGGCTGCAACAGTACAGAGAGTTTTTGGTGACTGCTCAGGTGGCAAACTGTCTCTGTCATCCTCTCATTTGGAAAATTGCTAACCTGCACCCCTTGTATACTTAGGTAATTAATTTTATTCATTCTCCAGTCTCTGATTGGGTTGAAGACCAGATAGTTTAGTTTTACAATTCAGCTTAGTTGTTAGGGGTTAAGATGTGTTTAGGTCTAGATAGATGTTTTAAGCTGATAATGATGAGATATGATAGATATTGATTTACACTCAGAATCTTAGGTGCACCAAATTGGAAAGATGTTTTCTTCAAAGCTGCCAAATACAGATATGTAACATTTATATAATTCCTGATTGTTTCATGGTTCTTCTTGCTTTACGTAGTTTATTGTATATATGAGTAATAATATAAATCTATATGTAAAAATAAAAAATACTTAATAAAAATAGACACCCAATGTAACAAGTGGCTAAATTATCTCAAATAATATTTAATATGAAGTAGTATTATATTAAGAATATGCAAATAATGTTAATGACTCTTGACCTGAATCAAGATTCAGAAAAGTTATAACAACATTCTTTATTCATGTACCACTTTGATTTTTGTTGTTGTTGTTGTTTATGATTTTACGACAGTGCCACTCTTAGTTTCCCAAAAGCCTTGGAATAAAACATCAAGAACAAAATGACATAGCAGCAAGCAAGTGACACAACTCACTTAATCCTCACATTAGCATGAAGGAAGACACTACTGTTATTATCATTTGGTAGGCGATAAAATTGAGACACAGCAAAGTGTGACTAGCTTAACATTGCATAGGTATAACAACACTTGAAATCAACCTGTGGCAAGCAACCTGTAGCGTCGTCATTTTGATATGATGGTATATGGCTGGTCTTGAGGTCATCTCTCATGCCAAATCAGTAGATTCAAAAGTGGAGCCCCAAAGAAACCAAGTAGTGGCAAAATTCCAGATTACCACATAGTGAAACTAGAATTTAGGTTTGTTTTTTGCTCCAAAAGACCAATAATAGTACTCTATTATGACTTCTGCTCTTAGATGTAAAAATTATCTACTAACCTTTCTACCTTACGATTTGCAAAATAAAACAAGCTTAATTTTAAACTTTTTACGATGGTCCAAATAGGGTTTCTCTGTGTAGCCCTGGCTGTCCTGAACTCACTTTGTAGACCAGGCTGGCCTTGAACTTACAGAGCTCCACCTGACTCTGCCTCCCAGAATGCTGGGACGACAAGCATGTGCCACCGTGCCCAGGCATATGTTACCTTTTCTTTTATTAAATGCATATTATCGTATATAAAATATACTGCATATTTATTGTTCATATTCTATCTCAGCAGGTGGGAGAAAGCCCGTGGTTCAATTCCTTTTCTTCTCACTATTTAGAAGCCTATAGAACTAGCCTTCAATCCAGACTAACTAAATTAATCATTTCCAAATTAAGGAAAAAAAAATAAAGAGAATTCTAGCCTGCCACAGCTTCAGAAGGTCAGAAATTTAACTTTCCATGTGATAAAGAGAAATGGCAGTAAAGAAGGACTTTAAATACCTCATTTCATTGCGTGTACAAAGTCTGAAATCACATAATTACAAATATGTGTGAGAAACGGTGATCATGTGAAATGCAGATTGTGTATGTAAGATAAATGCAGTGGAAATAGGTGTCCAAATTTCTCAAAAGTGAAAATAAAGAAAAATAAATACCCTCTACACAATCCCACACAGTAGTCTACATTTTTAACAAATTGGTTTTGAGAGACAGAGAAGGGTATTTTTTGAAGTAGGAGGCAAAGTAGGAAACTGCTAGCTCTCTAAACTTTTCACTCATTTCTTTTTGCCTGAGAAAATTTTACACACCATCTGGCTCTAATAATTTCTTTCTTTTTTAAAAAACATTTTATTGATTTATTCATATTGCATCTCAATTGTTATCCCATCCCTTGTATCCTCCCATTCCTCCCTCCCTCCCATTTTCCATAATCCCAAACACTTGCTAATGTTCTTCATCTGTGCCAAGACTCCATCCATGCCAGCCACATGCTTCTTCTCCACCTAACCCATTATGGTGCAACATTCTTCTCCTCTCCTCTCCTTGAGTCTCTTCCTCCCAAGATTCCCTCTGCCTCCCCAAGCCCTGGAACCTTAGCCATGCGGACCCCATTTGCACTGCCCAGGTGTGACTGCCTTTCATTGGCCAAATAGATTAGGCTCTTAGGCAAGGTATAGGTGGGGCAGAGACACCAAGCAGTAATTAGCATCAAAATACATCAGACCAACCTCCAACACAAGGCTGTTTGATGTTATGAATCATAGTCATTTTCTTTCACATGGAAAGTTCTCTTATGGAAACACAGTAGTTTACTTACAGAAAACAAAGAATTTTATTATTTTCCTACTATCATTCCTCAGCATGCATAAAAAGATTGTTGCCTCTATGTTTAGCTGGATTGTTTTTAAAGTTTGTTGTTTGAGCTGCTGATTTAAGTTTCAGAAAATCATTAAATAGGATTTGGCTTTGAATTAAGATACAATGTCCAATAATTTCTGAAATGGCACTAAGCATTCTTCTGGTATTTTACTTCTATGTTTTTATGCAAAGCAACATTCTCAGGATTGACAATTACATTAAAATAACGTTTAAGAAGTTATATGCCCTACAGCATAAAATATTTATTAAATTACTTATGTAAAAATACCTACTTATCCTATTGTGCAATTGTATTTACTAAATTATAAAGATAATTGGTAAAACCATAAATATACTGAAGAACTGCTTTAAATTAATTGTATTTATGATTTATTACAGGGACATGTTTGATATGTTTACCTTTCTTACATAATGAACGTATTTATACTATCATTAAACATTTGTAACATTAAGTTTTAGCAACATATAATAATAACTATTGTAACTCAGAGTTTAAAACTACTTAATCTTCACAGTGGAATATTTACCAATGGGAACTATGGTCAATGATTCTGTAATAAATTCTTCAACCTCTTGTGTTGTGAGTGTCCCTTTCCATAGACAGACAACAGGCCAGTCAGTTGCTGTCAACCCCTGTCTATGAAGCATGTGTTAGTCTTAACTGTAACATAAAGTTTAAAGCTTTAAACAGTTTGTTTATTTTTCAGCAACTAACTTACCACTTAGCCTTTAAAAAATTAGTTCTCCATGCCCATGCAATTTGTAATGGTCATTGGAGTCATTTATGAAAATCCTTTAGAAGCAACAATCAATATAAAAATATTTTTTGCTTTCATCTTGCTAATGTAGCAAAAATATACTAAAATTTTTCTTATAGCTTGGGAAGTGTGAACATATTTCATAGAAGAAAGAATATTACTTCTTGAACTTTACAATATTTTAATATATTATATCTCCCATAAGACGATAAGATATAAGGAAACATATTAAGGAAAGATTCCCACAGAGTAAGTCATTCATTTGATATAAGATCAGGTAGATATGGCAGCTCATGTCTGCAATCTCAGCTTTATATAAGATGTTATACCAAAACAAAGGTAAATACAAAGTAAATTTGATGATTTTTAAGGCTAATTTCATAATTAATGTAAATGTATTGTTAATGCATACCATCATTTTCTTACTCTGCTTCAGAAATACCTTTTCTTTCATAGCATGGGAGTTAATGATAAAGTAACAAGAAAAACAGAACAAAAGTATGTGCCAGAATGTGAGGAGTGGGTGGCACCCAAACTCCAGCATTATCTACATAACTCTTTATTTCCACACACCCACCCCACCAAGCTCTGAGTCAAGTCTGGGGCTCATCAGTATATAACAAGTAAGTCGTTTGCTAGTCACAGGAATAGGAGCTCCAAGTGACAAATTACAAAGTGCCAAATGTAGTAGGAATTTTGAAGATTTGGAAACAATGATGTCCACGGTGCCCATCAGGTGAAGTCATTTCTTACTAGGGCTAATGACCTGAGTCCACCACAAGGACATACATGGTAGAAGGAAAGAACTGACATGGCAACTTTTCTCTCACCTCCTTTCTCCCATGCACCACCACAGATAAACAAACAAACAAACAAAAACAAATATATGTAATAAATGGTCGGTAAGAAATGTGTATCCTTTCTTAACAAGAAATTTAACTTAGGAGTTGAATACTAGGGCACTTTAAAAGAAATAACACATAAATTACTAGGAAACATCACAGGATAAAAATAAAATTTTCATGTAGGAGCTTTCAAAACACTCTCCTTGTGTATTACTAACTTCTCTAAATAAATTAATGACCTTGCACTTTGAATATATTATTATTATTATTCACTTCAGAGCATGTTTCATAATTGTTATATACTGTGTGTATCTCAAGAAGAATTTGCAAATGCCATACACCTTCAAGAATTCTATCATGGTTTTGTTTTTTATTTTCCTAGCATGCCTAAAATATATAATTTACAGAATCAAGTGACTTATACTAAGTTTTGCTAGTAGTAGAATATTGGATGTTCCTAGATTTCTCTATTTATACCAAAAGTGAGGTATCAACAGTAGACTGCTATTTCCATCTCCTTAAACACCATTTATCACACATCTCAGACACCATGCCCCTATACAGGTGCACACAGAGACTACAGCGGAAGACCTCTTCCCGAGATACTGCAGTTTTATCTTTGCTTTCTGGTTTCTCTCTGGATGAAAGATGTGTATGTTTATACTCTCATGAAATACACAGAACTCTAGCATACTTCACCATTCACTGTGGGTTTATGTTTTATATTTCATTTTGTACCATCTTTTTCAGCTACAGTTTTCCTCTAGGGATGTGCATATTTCATATTGGGATGGCCCCTGCCATGAACTACCTCCACCATGCTAGCTGCTATTTGCTGTTTTGTAATACTGACCATTCGGTCTTATCCATGGTTACCTGTGGTTCAGACACAGCCTCTGATACCCTCCCTGATGGCAGGGATGATTTCTAGTGATTCATTATCAGAGTTAAGGAATGGTATATCCTGGCTTTCAAATATAAAATTACTACAAGAAGAACTTTAGTTATTAATATCTTTGATCAGAATACTTCCGTTTGTAGATGGAAGGATTCTCAGAACATCAGGGGGAAAACTTTTTCCACAGAGAAGAAAGTGGACTCTGTTTCCTGTGAAGCTATTCAGTTTTGCTATGCTTGTCAATTTTTTAAAACTCTATTAAGAGAAGTTCTAAGACAGGCATGGTGGCACATGGCTTTAATCTCAGCACTCTGGAGGTGGAGGCAGGCAGATCTCTGTGTATTCAAGACCTTCCTGGTCCACCAAGGGAATTCCAAGCCAGACAAGAATACAGAGTTGAGACTGCATCAATACAGCATTTCTAAAAAAAATAGAACAGGGTCTTCAAGTAACCTTAGTCTTTTACTTACTTTTTTATTGCACTAATAAATATCATGACCACAAAAACTTATGAAAGAAAGTGTTTATTTAGGGTTTACAGATTCAGAAGGTTAGGGGATATGGGCATCAGAACAGGGAATACAGCAGTAAATAGGCTTACATTTTGAGAAGGAAGAGTTTTTGATACCCTAAGTCCTGCCTGAAGTGAGTGACACACATTCTCCAATAAGGCCATACCTCCTAATCCTTCCCAAACACTTCTGCCAACCCAAGGGATGGGGGCGCAATCAAACAATAGCCTTTGGGGCCCTTTTTTACTCAGACCACCACTCCCACTTATTACATTGTTTCTTATGTGTCATATTGAATAGTAAGATTATACTAATTGAATACATTAAATAACTGTCTTTTCAAGAAATAGCTAATAAAACGTTTATCCTTCTCCTTACACCTGTCAATGTATTCCCTGTGAAGCTGGTATTATAACAGATGCATATTTCTGAGATCACTTTTTGTTAAGAAAATACCTTCATTTTTGACACCCGAAGGTTGAAGCTTCCGTCATTTACCGAGTACTCAGAAATGAGGCTCAGTTTGGCATTTCTTTAGAAGCCTGGCTTCAGTTGCACTGCTATAGAACCACTTATCTAATTTAGACAGCACTACAGTCTAGTCCAACATGGTATTTAAACAATATAAAAGCTTTTCATAAAGGAAAACTAAGATCTGTATTTATGTCAAACTAAATTGTAGAAGAAATTTAACCCAGCAATATGGCTGCTCTGATCAGAGCCAAAGACCTTCTAGGTCTTTGTGATCCCATTGGCATGCGGACTTGTGCCTTTAGTACACAACCTTTAATCACAGACGGTGAAGGTAAAGTTAGTTTTTGGAAGGAAGAATCGATGTTTGAAAGTGATGTCTAGTTGAGAAGCAGACAAAGCGACAAATCAGAGGATGGTTTGATATAATAGGATAATGCCCAACTCTCAGAAGACAAGAGAGGAGAGACAGAGGACTTAGAAGAAAGCATGGCAGAGCAAGAGGAGAGAAGGCAATTTTTACTGGGAGAGTTTCACACTGACAGGTTGAAGAAAGAACAAGCTAGACACAGGTGAAGACTGAATGAGCCAAGCGATGATAAAGAGCCAGATTAGAAGAGATTGCTAGGGTTAGTTTGAGGCCAAGCAGAGCAATTCAGTCAGAGGCTGAGAGAAAACAGTTTGAATCAGTGAGTTGGAGAGGAGTTTGAGCCAGAACAGCTGAGTTGAACCAGCTAGCCAGAGTTCAGAAACAACTAGAAAGGGTGAGCTTATTCAGCAGTAAGTCTCAGAGGTTGAAAATATTCTAGGCCTAGGTGTGATTGTGGAGAGGCTAGCGGCTTACAGGACTAGGCCTAGGTTAGCAGATGGAGGCTGGAAGCCTTGGAGATGCCAATTACATCAGGCAAATAAAAAATATCTTTACACAAAATTATACTAAATACTTATATAGTGCTGAGTAAATGAGAATAATTCTGTTTTCCTTACACATCCTCTACACTATTCAGCTTAGGTTCTTGGGTGTTCAGGAGTAACTAACAAGCAAATTTTGTCTTTAAAAATGATTCATTTGCTTCTTATGTATTCATATGGGTTTCATCAGCTATTGAAATGCATCCCTTGCACTTCTGAGCACTTTTAGAAATACTTTCAATGAGGCCTGCTTAGTTGATTCATGTTATCTCATGTCTCACAGAGACTGAAGGAAGAATCATGGAGCCGGTTATGTTTGTGCAGCTTGTTGTTCCTGTGGAACTCCTAAAGTGGGAGCTGAGGCTGACTCTGACTCCTCTGCCTGCTTTTGGGGATCCTTTCCCCCTACTGGGTTGCCAAATCCAGCCTCCATATGAGTGTATGTGCCTGATCCTATTGTCATTTGTTATGTCCTGTTTGGTTGACATTATAAGAAGGCTTGCTCTTTTCTGAAGGGAAAGGAAGGAGGAGTGGATCTGGGAGAAAAGAGAGGTGTCGGGGAAAGAGTGGAAGTAGTGGAGGGAGGAGAAACTGCCAGGAGGATGTAATGTATGAGAGAATAATTTTTTTAAAAAAGAAGGAAATATTTTTTTCACTTCTCCATCTTTAAATTTAATATTTAAAAATACTTACTGCATATTTTCATGATGATAGATATCTGTTCTGAGAAATCTGCCTTATATTACTATGAACGTTAAATGCTTTTGTGCTATTCTTGGCTTGATGAATGCTATATCAGTTTTATCTTACTAACACCCATTTGCATTTCAGTGGTAAAAAAAAAAGTTCCATGAATATATGTGTATATTTCATTATCTTTAAATATCTAAGACTCTGCAGTCAAAATCTATCCAAATATCAACAAGAGAAAGAAGGACAATATCCAGGTAAGATATCCACTTAAATATCAAAGACAAATGCTAGTAAAGATTACAATATTTAAAGTATAATGGCCTTAAATGTATTCATTCAATATGTAAGACTATAATAACAACCTCATGTGTGAAAGGCACCTATGTAAGCCATAGTGGGACTCAGTAATAATAATTATATTTATTTATTTAAATAATTCTTTCCCTGTGATACTTATGTTTTCAGTGGGAGAGACACCTAAGATTAATTAAATCAAGTGGGATTCTGAGTACCATATAGAGAAAGAAATGAAGGAGAGAAGGAATACAAAAGTTTTATTAGAATAAACTAGTGACAAAAGTGTACACATCAGTTAGTAAAACAATTATGTAGTTCCTTATAAATTCTGTGATTCTCAGATGTTCTCACTGACCCCTTGAAAAGCCTAGGAAGCATCTAAATATGTAAACTTCCTATTTATTCTGAAAGATGTCTCTGTTCATTGCTTTTAGGTGTTGCCTTATTAAATGAATTTGGCCTGTGCTGGTTAGCATATATCTGTAATGCCAGCACTTGGGAGACAGAGGCAAGAAGATTGCTGCAAGCTCCAAGGCAGCCACTACTAAAAAGTGAGACTTTGACTTAAAGCAAAACCAAAACCAAGCAACAGTAATGATTTTTTAAAAAGAAAAGAAGTTAAAATGTAAACAACTCATGGCTGAGGCAGGTTATGCTTTTTGTTTTTGTTTTGTTTTTATCCTCATACTATTATTAAAATTTGTTGTGGACACATAAGGAGATATATAAACAATTTTCATTTAAATGCATGGTAGATAAAATGAGACATTTACTAAACAACTGCATTCTATCAAAAGTAATAGTTTTTCATGAAGTAAAAATTAGCCATAAGTTTGGTTTGCATGTCTAGATGTCTATCTCAATAATGACTGAGAAACAGCAGGGACAAAAGAGCAATATTTGAACTAGAAACTTGCCCCCCCAAAAGAATGCATGTTAGAGGTAATAAAGATAAGTTTAAAAATATGAAAGAACCAGAAATACAAGGTTCATTCTTCAAAATCTATCAGAATGCAAATTTTCAATTAAATCAGGAGAGAGAGAGAGAGAGAGGGAAAGAGAGAGAGAGAGAGAGAGAGAGAGAGAGAGAGAGAGAGAGAGAGAGAGAGAGAGAGAGAGAGAGAGACAGACAGTCAGACAGACAGACAGACAGAGACAGAGACAGAGACGAAGACAGAGACAGAGACAGACACAGAACAAGAACAGAAATAGAAACAGAGACAGAGAGACTGCGAGATAGAAACAGAGACAGAGAGAGACACACACAGAGAATTTTGAAATGCTCTTTAGTTTTCATTTAATTGGTAGCAGAAAAAATTTTGGATTAAATATTAGTCTTATTCCTTTTTTAAAGCCATTAGTAGAGAGAAATTACAAAACAAAATTCCACGTGGCTTTATTTTCAACTCCAGCACAAGTTAAGATTTATCAACAAATACTAACAATTACAGTTGACATTTACTGAAGGAATACTGTCTACTAACATAATCACATTTGATCCTTACAGCACCTTAATGCTACAAATATTTACTTATTTATTTATTTTACAGATTAATAAATTGTGGGTCAAGAAAGCCATTACTTTGTTAAGGTCAGACAGCCCGTAAATGACAGAGATAAAACTCAAAGGGGATTTGGATTCTCCATCTGTAAGCTACACAAATCTGAGTCTTGCAAGCAAGCAATAACATTGAATCCCACGGCAGAGTACAAGAAATAGACAAGTCTAAAGACTTGGTGCAGAAAGAAATATTGTCAAGATGGATAAAACAACAAGAAAAGGGTTATTTACATCAGTCGTAATGGGAAATACTTAGTTTTACTGAAAACTACAAGTTGTACCATGCTTATAATTTTATTCATGTATTTATTTATTTTTGTTTATCTCTTTAAAATACTGTTTTGTGGTTTAGCATGAATGCCGCTGTCATGAAACTGATGATGACAAAATCAATATGTGAAATAATAAGTAAAAAGATTGAGACCATTGAAAAGTTATATGTATATGTGCTTATATATGTGTGTGAAATATATTTGTGTGTGTACATACACACACATATATATTTATACAAATATATCTATGCACACAGCTTGTTTTATTATTCAAGATGAAATGCCTACTAGATCTGTGTCCTAGTGTCATTTCTGGTTCTATGATAAAATACCCTGTTTAAAAAAGCACTTAGTAGAAAAAAAGTTTATTTTAGGTCGCAATGCCAGGTTATAGGTTGACACTGCTGTCAGAGATTTAGATATCAGGTATTATCACATGGCTAGTCAAGAGAAGTTATTAATTAATGTGCAAGCTCATTTACTTGCTCAGTTTTATTTCTTCAGTCTTATACAGTTCAAAATCTAATATCTAACGCAAATCAAGTAGTTTAGGACAACCCCTTGCACCACAGGGCAATCCAATATAGATAATCTCCCATTGAGTCTCTATACACAGGTGATTTAGTTTCATTTCTATGCTGTGACAGGTATGCTGACCCAAAACAGCGTAGTGGGAGAAAGTATTTATTTGGCTTACAGTTCTGAGTTATAGCCCATAACTGTTGAAGACTATAAAAATTCAAGGTGGAAAATCAAGAGCAGAGAGAAGTGCATGCACTCATGTTGGACATTTTGTCTTCTGAATATATCCCATTATATTTTGTCCTTCTTACATGGTTCAGAGCCCTTCCCATGAAATGGTTCTGCCTATGTTCAAAGTCAGTCTCCCCAGTGTACTACCAATCAAGACAGTCCCCTTGAGCATGCCCACAGAACAATCAGATCTAGGCAGTCCCTCACTTTGGCTCTCTTCTCAAGTAACTCAAGACTGTGTCAAATGGACAGTTGAAGCTAACCATCATAACCCGAGAAGGGAAAACACCATAAATACAACATGTAACAGAAATGAAGGAAATAATAGAACACAAACAAGAGTCAGTAAGAGATATCCAACTACCACAGACTATTAAATAGTAGCAAATGTTTACCATATATGCAGGAAAGGAGGTTATTTCAATCAAGGGTGAAGAAACTGTCCCAAGAGACATGCATTAATTTGTACAATAATTATTCCTAGAGCCACTAGGATGTGCCAATTACTTTTTGAGAAAATATAAACACAACATTCAGCATATCATACATATAATTCCTATTCTATAGGGCAATAATTATCTCATTAATATAGACAATAATTGCAATGTCATTTCAGTAGACTTCTATGTAAACTTTTAAAAATGCCCATTCTTCTAGTTTTGATTTTAGATAGTTTAAAGACCGGTCATAATGTCAACAGAGTTTTATTTGCAGCATGCGTTCTACCCACAGTTTAAAAGTATAACTATAAGTCACTATGTTATTTTTTAACAGGGTTCAATACTAGTTTGGTTCACCTGACTTCGAAATATCAGCTCCCACCAAATTCAGAAGTGCTCAATGAGTCTGTCCAGCACGTGTGTGGTCATGATGCTGCTTCCCAAGGTGTGCGATCCAAGTGGGTTTCCCAGTTGCCACATGGCTTATACAGACTTCAGAACAAGAATGATAGTAAAAAGTGAAACAAGAGATATTTGCTGAAACAGGAGAAGCCTCGCCAAGGCAGACAACAAATAATTCAAAGAAATGATGATACTCAAAGTAAAAACAAGAGGGAACTTTCTTGAAGACCAGCTTCAACACCACAGGACAAACCGAGGTGTGGTGTAAAGAGGCATCTGGCTGATCACCCAGCAGATTTTCTCTGAGAGTAAAATGTCTAATTCTCCAGACTGGATCTGATTGTAACTAATGACGGGGGTGGGGGGTGGGGAGGTGGGAGGGGGGGGCTTCCGCTGATGGTGGTAAGCATAGGCCAGAACTGATTGTTCCTGGTGGGGGCTGCTACCAAAGGTTGTTAGTGTCTAGAACAAGAAAAGAAGGACAAAAAAATAAGACCATACCTACACACACACACACACACACACACACACACACATTCACTTACACTTGATGATGCAGTAAGACAACATCGAGCAAACAAGTTCCAACAAGCTTCAGTAACCTCACAATACACACAAACATACATACAAACATACAAACATACATACATACATACATACAAACATACAAACATACATACATACATACATACAAACATACATACATACATACATACAAACATACAAACATACATACATACATACATACAAACATACATACATACATACTACACATTCACACATCGAGTGGATGGAGCAGAGCTCCAAATCAACTTTCCATATACGCACGTATGCATGCAAATATATTGGGTGAATGGAGCAAACTCCAAAGGATCCAACAACTGTGCATATACACATAAATCAATATATTCATTTGGTGGACGGAGCAAACATCAAAAGTGAGTTCCAACAACTTTATTTTTTCTCTCACAGCTTGTATGACTCAACAAGTTCTTTCAAGCAGTACAAAATTCACAATGTGGTTGCATTCTATTTTTTCCTTAAGGGAATGATTACAATGAGTATACATAAGGAAAAACATACCAGTAAGTTCACACAGTCAAATGTTTTATGTACTGTGGGTGAGAAACAAATATGAAAAAAATTGTTACCCATATACATTTGTAACTTAGTGACTTGTTATATGTTAACAAAGTGTGAACAAGCAAGTAATTTATCAGCAAGTGTTTTTGTTTTGTTTTGTTTCTTTTTTTTTATTAATTTATTCTTGTTACATCTCAATGTTTATCCCATCCCTTGTATCCTCCCATTCCCCCCCCCCCCATTTTCCCATTATTCCCCTCCCCTATGACTGTTCCTGAGGGGGATTACGTCCCCCTATATATTCTCATAGGGTATCAAGTCTCTTCTTGGCTACTTGCTGTCCTTCCTCTGAGTACCCCCAGGTCTCCCCCTCCAGGGGACATGGTCAAATGTGAGGCACCAGAGTACGTGAGAAAGTCGTATCACATTCTCCACTCAACTGTGGAGAATATTCTGACCATTGGCTAGATCTGGGAAGGGGTTTAAAGTTTACCTCCTGTATTGGGACTCTAAATGAGAGACGCATGGGAGAACAGCAAAATAAAAGGATCCAGAGGGTCCTAGAAATCTACAAGTAGAACAATATGATAGGCAGATTTGGGCCCAGGGGTCCCGCTCAAACTAAGGTACCAGCCAAGGACAATACAGGAGGTAAACTTTAAACCCCTTCCCAGATCTAGCCAATTGTTTTGTTTCTTACCAGGAAGCTGCAATTTGCAGTTACAAAGAAAGGATCAATTGTCTTAAAAGATAATCTTATAAAAACCTTAAAAGAATTGCAAATCTGTACCTTTAAATAAAAACAATCAGCCATTTCTATCCTTAATCATCAAGGTACACATTTACTCATCAACAATTTTTATTAAACAATATCAAGAAGCTGAGGGCCAAAATGGTTACAAGAAATTAATCACCTTGAAGACCAGTTTCAGTGAGAGAGTCACATCAGCTAGTGTTAGCTAGGGTATTGTTCTTGCTAGCCAACCTCAAAAAGTCCCTAGCTCAACTATTAAGAGTGTACTTTTCTGAGCTTCAAATTGTCCCCAAAGATTTTTTACATCAGAGCCACTAGGAAAAACATCATTACCTGGCCTTACTAAACTATTTTTTTTTTTTTCAAATTCTTTCTAAACATGGTGGACATTGCTAACAATTTACATCTCTGGGTGCTTTTCCAGGGTGGTGGTTGAGTCATTAATCTGCTCCAGCAGCAGTGCCTGAAAGAGATCAAGCATTGTTATTGTGAGTGCAAGTGATACTGCCAGGGAGGGGCTGGAAGCCCCTTAGAGTTCTCATACAACTCATATTAGGAAGATTATAAAGCCTGCAAGGACAGCAAGCAGAGCTATGCTCCATGACAGCATGAAGTCCTCGAGACATGTAATCCTCTGGGCTATGCCTCTCTGAGGCTCACTCACCATGGTTATAATAGCCTGTGGGCCGCATTCTGTGAGTTCTAAAGCTGTTTGCTGTTCCTCTTGCATGGACCTTGACAAAATTTTAAATGAAGTTATAGTTATAATGAGTGTGTGTGTGTGTGTGTGTGTGTGTGTGTGTGTGTGTATTACTCTGTATACCATGAAAGAGACAGTAACCACAGTATTCTTCAAGACAGTATCACGCAAAGGGTCATCTTTTTCTCTTCAAATATTCTCATTTAGGGCTTCACTTTAACAGATTATTTTATAGACTTCATAAAATATAGCTTAAATATATTATACTATGTAGTCTATATTTATTTTTTAAAACAATTTCAGTAAATTTTTATAATGTGCATAAAGTCATAGAACAACTTAGTAATATAAATAATTTAAAAAGTATCAGTCACTTATTTCTCAAGTCCATACCGAACCATACACTAGTTATTATAATGTGCAGTCCATATTGAGTTGTATTGTGTAATGTTGGTGTGGGAGCAGATGACCACACTTGTCTGCATAAAACTGTGCAGGCCTGAAGTTAAAGCTTCTATATGAAGCAGGGAATAGAAATGTGTTTTAATAAAGGTGTCTTTCTATTGCAATTTTGGTTATTTCTTATACTAGTGAGAAGATGAACAAACGGTTAAAGAAAGTATTAGTATAAGAGTTGGAGACAAACTAGTTTGGATATTTAAGCAATATTCTGTTTAATAGATAAAGATGCAAGGGCTTTGGAAATTTGTGGGAAGGGTTGAACTAGCACTTTTCAGGCAAGAAAACTTAGAAATATGCCCCGAAATTTTCAGAATGGATGTTGGAGAAACTACTGCATCTGCTGCCATCACTGAAGCCTTGGTCTCAGGTTGTGCACCCTCAGCTCAGTCTTAGCCCACAAAGAACTAAAGAATGGACACAGTAAGGTTCAAATTGGACATGGGAGGGGTTAGCTGAAGTTACTGGTGTGACTGCTGCTCTTCAAGGATACACACCAGCATCTACTACAGAGAAACCATACATAGGTTGTGGGGACAGCCAGAAATCATGGCAGGTCTACTTCTGTATGTGTAATTCTTAGAACTTGTGAAACACTGGGAAATGTGACACCTACTTTCTTAAGAACCCCAAATACACGATGGTTAGAGTGAATATTGAAGTAGGAGGTTTGGAACAAACAAAAAATATCAAATATTTAGTGTTTTTTAATCAATGTAAGAAAAATTAGAAAATTTAACTACAATATATAGTAACTGGTTGAGTAGAGGGTGTTATTAAACCATTGCCCTGAAAATAAAGATGGGGATGGTCTTTTATTATTTTTAAATTTATTTTTCTAGTTAGCACACAAGCATGATGGAACTTTTTTTTTTTTTAATTTGTTCTTGTTACATCTCAATGTTTATCCCAGCCCTTGTATCCTCCCATTCCTCCCCCCCCCATTTTCCCATTATTTCCCTCCCCTATGACTGTTCCTGAGGGGGATTACGTCCCCCTATATATTCTCATAGGGTATCAAGTCTCTTCTTGGCTACTTGCTGTCCTTCCTCTGAGTGCCACCAGGTCTCCCCCTCCATGGGAGAATAGCAAAATAAAAGGATCCAGAGGGTCCTAGAAATCTACAAGTAGAACAATATGATAGGCAGATTTGGGCCCAGGGGTCCCGCTCAAACTAAGGCACCAGCCAAGGACAATACAGGAGGTAAACTTTAAACCCCTTCCCAGATCTAGCCAATGGTCAGAATATTCTCCACAGTTGAGTGGAGAGTGTGATACGACTTTCTCAAGCATGATGGAACTTTAAAACTATTGTGCTGTAGTAGGTTTCCCTGCTTTCTCATCTTCCTGACCCCATTGGCCTTCAAGGAAATTTAAAAGAATTGTCCAGAGATTTCAGTCACTTACCTTCATTACATGGCAAAATATTGTGGTGGTGGTAGTGGGTGGCACAGGCAGAACAAAACTATGCTTCCTTCAAGTGTACCAGAAGGCTCTGATTTCTCACAGCCCATTCAGCCATGATAAGGCAATCTATGGATAAAGCTAGAACCAAGTGTGGAGGCACAGGCCTGTAATCCCAGCACTCAGTGAGGCAGAGGGAGGCAGAGGCAGGCAGATCTCTGTGAGTTCAAGGGAGTCCAGGACAGCCAAGGCTACGCAGAGAAACCCTGTCTCACAACTAACTAACTAACTAACTAACTAACTAACTAACTAACTAACTAGTTAGATCCTTCATGATGCAATCATATACCTAAAGGTGCCACCTCCAAACACTATGGTATTGAGGATCAAACTCTCAATAATGGAGGACACAGGGCATTTTTCCTCTTGAAATCACAACAGGAGCTGAAAGATATTTCTGTCTTATTGAGCTTATAAGCCATAGAAATAAGGAGAGAAATGACATAAACAAAAATAATATCTTATTTTTCACATTTCAGCATAAAGTTGTTGACCTTTAGAGAACTCATATGTCTTATAGGATAATGGTAGATGCTATTTTAAGAGATTTAAGTAAATATATTGATAAATGCCAAATGAAAACATGTAAATCGGGTTTTGCAAATATCACAAAAGAGAGCTTTTTGAAGCTATACACTTCATACATGGATCATTGTCTCTTAAGTTAATAGTGAGGTGAAGAATGACTGAACACATGATTGAAAAGTCTAAGAATACATAGAAAACTAAAATAAAAACTAGGATAATTCCCTCCTACTATGATGGGTCTTCAATTTTCTTTTATGTACTTTTAAAAATTAAATATCCTTTATTATGTTTTGATTTTGGAATTTTTCATATAGTAAAATATTTAAGTGTCTTCATGGTATTAAATTATTTAAAATTAGCAATGCAAATAGTAATTGTATTGTATTCAGAAAACATAATTCATTTTCATTTTGTCATTACTCTTTTTTTTTTTTGTGAGTCTTTTTTTTTATTAATTTATTCTTGTTACATCTCAATGTTTATCCCATCCCTTGTATCCTCCCATTTCTCCCCCCCCCATTTTCCCATTATCCCTCCCCTATGACTGTTCCTGAGGGGGATTACGTCCCCCTATATATTCTCATAGGGTATCATTACTCTTGTGATGACTACTGAGGCTTGTTATAATTAAATAAGGCTCACACAGACATTTACTTTATCTAAGGTACTAAAGATAACTGATAAAAAATTTCTCAAAAAAATTTCCTCCCAGATATGATTTCATTTTTAATACTAAGGCTATGCTTTTTTTTTTTTTTTTTTTTTTTTTTTTTTTTTTTTTTTTTTCGCTGGATCTTTTTTTTTTTTTTTTTATTAATTTATTCTTGTTACATCTCAATGTTTATCCCATCCCTTGTATCCTCCCATTCCTCCCCCCCCCCATTTTCCCATTATTCCCCTCCCCTATGACTGTTCCTGAGGGGGATTACGTCCCCCTATATATTCTCATAGGGTATCAAGTCTCTTCTTGGCTACTTGCTGTCCTTCCTCTGAGTGCCACCAGGTCTCCCCCTCCAGGGGACATGGTCAAATGTGAGGCACCAGAGTATGTGAGAAAGTCGTATCACACTCTCCACTCAACTGTGGAGAATATTCTGACCATTGGCTAGATCTGGGAAGGGGTTTAAAGTTTACCTCCTGTATTGTCCTTGGCTGGTGCTTTTCCAGACTTTAAAACTTCATGCATATTGAACAAATTGTTCTTCATTTGACATCACTGTAAATTATTCAGTTAAATTACTCAGAGAAAAATAAAAAGTGGGCTCAAAAGAAAATTTACTGGGCCAACTCCAAAAGTAAATCCCAGTAAAGGATCTGTGTTAGAGATTTGCATCATCAAAGCTATTAGTTTAATGAATTGTCTCAGTGTAAAATGAAAATTGGGAACATTTCTCTGAGAGAACCAGAATTGATATGTGACTACAATTAGAGGACATTTTAAAACATTAATCCCACAGACATCAGATAATAAGTTTCTTACATTAAGTCATAAACCCAAGATTTCAAAATGTTCTAACTCTCATTGTAATAATATATGAAAATTGGTATCTTTTGTTATATTGCATCTTTCATTTGCACTTTCAAAATGAACAAAAGACAAGACCTAGCAATTATGAATGTGTGTGTGGGTTACAACAGTGTTGTTCAGTTATGTTATGATTAATTGTGCTTTCTGTAATTCTTTTCATTACTTAACTGTGACCACATAAGCCAAACTCTCACATGATAATTTATGATGAAGGATTTGCAAGTAGCTTTACAAACATTAACTTCTTAATATTTACAACTTGCCTTGAGCACTTAATGTAGGCACTCTTAGCATTTATGATTTATAGGTGGAGAAAATGAAATAGGCTGGTGAGATTATTTGTTTGTAATAGATATTGACTGAGCTGGGAGTGAAGCCAGAACTCTGGAGTACTGTTCACTCTCTAGTCTTGTATCTTGGTTATGGAATCTAATGAGTCATTATCTTAATTGAGTTACAGTATCACAGCAAATTATCTGACATCTGACATCCTGTCAAATAAAAATACACACCTACAGTTCTACAATCAATGAGGATCACAATGATAGCTCTAGCTTACTTTAGATTGGCAGCCTTCTGAACTAACACTATTAAGCGGAAACACTAAGTGGTAGTGATGTCATTATGTAAATTTTACTTTCTTATAATCATTAGAGAATGTATAATCTTCGCTTATTTTATATGCAAACTCTCAACTAAATTGACCTGTTATGCTATATAATATTATAGCCCATTAAATATTGTGTTGGAAATAGCTACTTGGATATACTTACATTTTATTAAACATGCAAACAATTGTTACAGCACAAGGGTCAATTCACAGGAAACTGTTGATCACAAAATGCTGGATCCAGTGCTTGTCATCCGGTTGTAGCATGAAGCTAATATCGGGCTGTAACCATAGATGCACATCCGTGTACATGGTAGCTTGGTCTGAGTGTTACATTCAGAAATAAAACAGAACTTACTTAAAATACAGATGTAATCAGTCTTGAAGGCACAGCATGATGTAGATATAAATATTAGAAAGAGAAGAACCAGCTACTCTGTTCCAAATTTAATATGGAAATGCTATGCATATTATAGCAGGATACTTATCAAAATATAGAGGTTACTTTTTTTTCTTTTCTGTCATCTGGCCTCATTGATGATTTACATAAAACCTTATTCTTGTGTTCTAGCTGGTTTGGGCATGTTAGGTTAATGAGATGAAGCTTGTAGCTTCTAGGACTGACATTTCTGTATGGAATGTTATGCACTTGGTTTGTGGGATTGTAGGGGTGGACAGTTCTGTGCCCTTGGAGCTGACTGAGAAGTTGAAAACTCTCCTAAAGGCTCTTAAGCTCCTATACAGACACAATTTCCTTCCACCAGCAAACCTGTAGATTTCACTTTTCATGTCTTTTGCTGATCAGATCTGTTCACTCAGATCATTGAAGATAATCATCTGAAGTCCACCAATTGCTTGTTTTATCTATCTACAAATTATCTTCACAGGAACACCTAGTTTGATGTTTAGTTGAACAATCAGATACAATCACACAGCTAGGTAGACACATAAACACAACCATTAAGCCTTTCCTAAAGCCAAATACAAAGATGTGGACCAAAGAATAGATTAGTAACACTAGGACACACGTGCTTTCTATATATCCATTGAGATAAATAATTGTAAGAATATTGACATTTTTGGAGAATGGGTGTTTGTCTCTTTATAATCAGTCAGATGCAATCTAGGGCGATAAATCCAACATCTCCAAGAGGAAGTGAACACCTCTGCCAGCTGGAGATGGCCAGAGATGACTCTGAGAAAGTGCTCAGCCACATTTTGATCAACAGCACTGCTACCATACCTATGCTGATTTGCAGTAGTTACATTTGGAATTCAATGATTCCGTTAGTAATTTTGTAGATATTTATAATGTATCTGTACAGAGGCATTGGCTCTAATCTATATAGAGCAAACCTATAGAGAACTAGTAAGCATGAAGAATTTGACATTTCTGCCAATGTTTTCAGTTCTTCCATGGTTCTCCCACGTCGGCTTTTATTATGTTGTCTTGGTTGTTAAAATTTTTAGATTTAGTTCTCTAGAATCAAATTTTGACTAAGTATTTTTACCCAATGGGTGTGTGTGTGTGTGTGTGTGTGTGTGTGTGAGAGAGAGAGAGAGAGAGAGAGAGAGAGAGAGAGAGAGAGAGAGAGAGAGAGAGAGAGAGAGAGAGAGAGAGAGAGAGAGAGAGAGAGAGAGAGAGAGAAAATGTTCCCAAAAGACCATGAAGAAATTGGGAGCCTGTGGACTGTGACCCCAGGGAATCTGCCATGGATTAGAGCTAGGTGGAGATGTATCCTATCCCCAGAAATCTTTCTTGAGATCGGCAGGAGTAAGGGTCTCTCGATCCCTGTTCTGCACCAGCATGCCCTTGTGCTTGTAGTCTCAACCCTGCTAACTTCACAATTGTCGGAGTAGTCACATAGCCTGGCACCTGGAATTCCTCTCCATGCAAGGAAAGCATCACCAGCATCCCACCTTGATGTGCGCCCACCTGGAATCCCTTCCCACTCCCCAAGGTTCATATAACCCTTTTTCACTCCGAATAAATTGGCACAAGCAGTTTCATTGAGTGTTGTTGAGAGTTGCTGTTTCACTGGAGTGCTGCAGGGGTCTGTGTGCTGAGCTCAAAGGCTGTAACACTTGAAGAACTGCTTTGGAGAAGGCTTTCTCTCGGCATTCATTGCAGAGCTGGTAACCCCTCCTCCCCTGCCCCAGTCTAGGCTTCTCTTCTTCACCACCAATGCCTGAGTGACCAGGTACTTGGCTGCTCAGATACCTAGATACTTGGAAGGGAGTAAGGAGACCTGGGCATCCAAAGGAGCTGTAACACTGAAAAGCTGGGAGAAGGACTTATCTCCATGGCACTCCACTCTGGCCACACCCATCCCTAGGACTCTCTCTTTCCACCCTACCTTATTTTTCCCAGCCTAGGGTACAGCAGTGCCAGGATGCCCCAAGGGAGGAAGTGGAGCGCAGAACCACAAAGAAAGTAAAACAAGGCAAGGAAAAGGTATTCTGGTCCCAGAATGAGATTTTGTGAAGAAATGTGCTGTCAGTTCAGGCCAAGTAGAAGCAGGTAGAACATCGAGTTATGCTCTGCTCAGTGAACTTGTATGTTAGGGGGCGGTGGAGGAACTGAACTGGAAGCCACTTGATGCATGTAAAGCAGGTGTGAGTTATGGTCGCCAACATGAGCAGAAACTAAACATTCCTCATATTTAAAGAGGATTTGGGGAGGGAATCAGGAGTATCCCAGCATGAACTGCATTATTCTTCTTCACCTACTGAGACACTTGACGGCAAAATGTTCACTCTATTCAGGAACGTCTTCAGGGTTGGAATTTGCCCAAACTCCTTACAAAATACTTAAGGGCAGCGGTATCACTCTATACCTCATAATTCTATTTAATTCTATTTAATAAGCCACTCTTCTGTTTCTGCGTCCTTCACATAACATTACACCGATGTAATGGTTAATGTTGCCAATTTTTCTAAAATCATCAAAGACATACGTTGTTGGGCATGCCTGAGAGTCTCCAGGTTAGGTTAAATGATATGGAAATCCCTAATGTAAACACAGGTGACAGCTGGGCTTCAGTCCCAGGCTGTAGAAAGAGAATGAAGCTACAGGAGTACCCACAGTCATTGTTGGCTCTCTGCTTCCTGACTGTGATGCATTGTGATAAGATGGGGTCTTCCTACTTGCTACCCTATCTTCCTTTACAAAATTTCATGGTCTTACTTGTTAGGTATGTAGTCACTGTGAGGACAAACATAACCAACTCAGAAAAGTCATACTGGAAAGTAAAGGCTGACCATGTTGTTCTGAGGTCTTTAGAACTTGTACATGGAGAGCATATGTGATTCTAGGAATGTGTGGCTAGAAAAGCCCTAATGTTTGTGAGGAGAGCTCAATAGGGAATTCTAGGGTGGAACATAGACCACCAAAATGCCAGGATAATTGTGAATGGTAAATGTCTGGCTTGTGTCATTTCAGAGGGGACATAAGAACTCTATCAGGAACTGAGCCAGATGCTGTTCTTGGTACACTTTGCCAACAAGTATGGCTGCATCTTGTTCTTCTCCCAAGAGGTTGAGTGAAGCTGAATTACAAGTCCCCATCTCCTCATTTGGAATGGTAATGTTTACTCTGTTCCACTGTATATTGCAATTGTGTAACTTGACTTTTATTTTATGGGCTCTTATAGATATGAGGTTGCCTGGAGCCTCAGAAGCAATGTGGTCTTTGGATTTTTCAAAATGTTGGAGACTTTTGAAAGTCAAATGAGTACATTTTGCACTATGAGATGGCCATAGGCTGATGAGGACAAGTGTTGAAAAGCTGTAGCATAAAAACAATACATTTGGTGTTGGATTGTCAAGAGCTAGCCTTGCAATGGCTATTATTGTCAACTTGAGAGAATAAAAAATCACCAGGGACAAGTCTCTGGGTATGTTTGTGGTGTATTATCTAGGTTAAATTTATTGAACTTGGAAGACCCACCCATTTAAATATAGGTGGCACTTTTCTTTAGGTTGAGGTTCCTGAGTATATGAAGGAGAAAGCTAGCTGAGCATTGTATTCATCACCCTCTGTTTCCTGCTGGTGGATTCCATATGGCTAGTCAGCCTCTTACGCCTACAACCATGTTTTCCTTGCTTATTGGCATGTCTTCTCAAGTGTGATAGACTGTATACTCTAAAACTGTAAGACAAACACACACTTCCTCCCTTAAGTCATTTCTTGTTAGGTATGGTGGCACAGTAATGTGAAAAATATTTAGAACATGTAGTTTATTTCCCTTTCCTCCTAGGTTGACTGAGACTCTTATCCATCAGTCATTTGATTTTGGGTAAGTATGCCTTCTGAAATACTGAGTAATTGTGTGTGTGTATCAAGTCACTAAATTCACCCTAACCATAGTTCCTCCCTACTCTTATTGCACAGCGGACGCCTTAATGCTCAGAACACTAGGACTGACTGGCCATGCCTGTATGCGAGTTCATTTTATAACTTCTTGTTACAAGTTCATGGGGGAATCAAAACATGCCCAGGCAGCATACATGTTTTAAAATCCAGTGGGGATTTATATATCTATTCTGGTAGAGTAGTACACCCTCTGGGAAATAAGAACTCGATCAGAAAAGCTTGAAGCTGTGGAGTCTACTCCTTGTCAACTTTACACCAAAATATATTGCTTCTAAGTTATAACCTTCCATCACTCGTCCCCGTAGGCTCATGGCCATCTCATAATGCTAAATACTTTCACAATACACTCAGAAGTCCTCAACACTTTTAAAACTCCAAGTTGCTTCTGAAACCCAAGGCAATCTCTTAGCTGTAACAGAGTCTTCTAACAGACACTAGATAAAAGTAAACAGGGCCCCTCTGACATCATTATTGCTCTTAACCTCATGCTCTCTACTTGCTAAGACCAACACCTGTGTAGTAGGCTTATATATCATTTGGAAGGCTCTGGGGTGTGCCTTTCTCCATCAGGAACCTCCCTGGAAGATATAGGATTGTTCCCTTAGGCTGGTGGTTTTAAACTGCATATTATGTGCTTTCATGGTAAGACCAGTTTACACCATGGTTGTATCTATCTTTTGTTACAGTGTAGATCACTCCGTATAATGTGATGACGCTCACTAGATTTCTATACCTAAGAAGGCAAACTCATACTGATGTTATATTAATTTTCATCACAATACAATCTTTAAGGTGAAAATTCATTGTCATCATTTCCTGCTTTTTCATGTCCTGTTTATTCATATCCTTATGAGATAAGGCCAGGCAGTCAATATAGGTTTATGATCCTGACCCACTGTGTGAAAAACAAGAGGTAAGACAGGGTAGCCCAAGCAAGAGGGAAGCAGTGGCAGTGGGTAGTATTTCATTAAACAAATTCCTGGTGTCCAAGGTGGCTACTAAGTACAAATGCTCAGTTGGTACAGTGGCTTCTTCCTGATGTGTATTAAATGTGCTAGTCCAAGATGTTCTCATTTTTGAGCCACTTTTACCTGGCAATCCACATGCCTCTTATCTAGACCTAATGATCTTATTATGTTGCACTAGGCTTTTACCAGCACAGACACTTTTAAAGAGCTGAATTATATTAAAGATGCAATCTATCAATAACTACTTTAAAGGGCAATGAAAATAATGTTATTGTTAGTAAACACATTACTTTTTGCTCATAAAATATTTTCATGTAAAAAGAAAGTTGTAGATAGGGATGTCATCCATTTATGAGCCATGTCAAATGTTCAAAGACTAAATTATACTAAACTTATAAAAACTGTTCCACAAAACTGAAGAGTAGGATACCTCCAACATGCCTTTTAATCTAGAATTTTCCTGATACTAAAACCATACAAAAACATTAAGTAAAAATATTTGGAACACCATTATTGAAGGAGATACATGTATACATATTATATATGTTAAAATATTCTAAACATTTTATTTGAAACTTTAATCCAAGTATGTATAAAGTATAAAAATTTTATAATTAAGTAGAGTTTATATATACAGGGGGAGGTAATCCCCCTCAGGAACAGTCATAGGGGAGGGGAATAATGGGAAAATGGGGGGGGGAGGAATGGGAGGATACAAGGGATGGGATAAACATTGAGATGTAACAAGAATAAATTAATAAAAAAAAATCTAAAAAAAAAAAAGAATGTATGGTTAGTTAGACACTAAAATGACAACCAATACCATACCTACATTTAGGAACTAAAGAAAAAAAAAAAAAAAAAAAAAAAAAAAACCATAAAAACAATGCATTTGACAAAAATCAAAAGTCAGTTTCTGATAAGACAAACAAATTCCTGTAGAGAATCCCTCAGGTAGATTAAACTTGTCTGCACCATTATAGCTGATGATACTGCCATGGGAGTAAACAGGATGCTGCCCTGTGTATGTAGTCCAGTTTTATCTTTTCAAACACTAACAGTATCTATGTACAAACCTGCCATTGGTCTTCCCAGCTGAACTCTGTCAGCATGCAGGAACCCTAAAATACAACATCTTTGTTTAAGTAGTGTTTTGGAGTGGTTTATTGTTTATTGATGGGTGACTGTGGTGTCAGGAGTGCCCAGTTAGTATTGATGTTGGCTGTAGAAACCTGTTGGCTTGCTAACATCTCCAATCCACTTGTGAAGCAACTTATACTCTTCTTAGATGTACTAGTAGCCTGTCTAAACCACAGGACTCATTTATTCATAGCAACACTAAACCTTAAAAGTATATCTTAGCTGAAGCCATTTTGAATACAAAATATCCTTTACATGTTCATATACCTGAATATTTGAGCCAGGCTAGCAGCACTGTTTGGAGAAGTTGTGGAGTTTTGGAGATGTAACACCTATTTGGCAGATGCAGCCAACATGGTGTGGGCCTTGATGGATATAGCCTGGTTGTTCTTTCAGTCCTACCTCTGCTTCCTTGTCCACCTGGACTGAGACAGCTGTGCTATAGGAGGGCACTGCCATCAGCATAGCTACTGTAGCTGCCATGTGTTGCTCATAAAATACTTCACCCTCTAACACAGTCAACCAAAAGCTCTCATACATGTAGTTTTTAAAATAAGAAATGACCTCTGGTATATAGGTTTATGGATTTGAACGTTTGTTCTGTAGCTGTTGGTGGTATTTAAGGAGATTCTAGAATCTTAAGATGGTGTATGTAGCTTTGCTAGAGTAAACAATGTGACACAGGGCCAAAGGCTTATGGTCTTGCTCTGCTTGCTCTTGCCTTTTCTCTGTGTTCTGTATGGAAGAGATGTGTACTCCCAGCTTCCTGTTCCCACATCCTTCACTGCCGTTTTGGACATCTCACCCTCTGTGACTGGCATGCGAACTAAGCTTTTCCTTATGTTGCTTTTTGTCAAGGGATTTTATCACAACAAAATTATGAATATACTTCCATAAATTGCTACATTCAGGTGTTTGGTCACAGTCATGAGAAGAGTAACAAACATGTCTAGTAGTGACCTTCTGGGATACTCCCATCACACTTCTTCTAAGTGCAGGTGAGTACTGCTCTGACCGCCATACATAATGCACTACTTTGGGGCAAGGAAATAATTTGAGTATATCCTAAGCTTCTAAAATACTGGCTAGTACGTGAGTTTATTCTGATATATGATATAACAATCCTGTTTCTTGTTCACTTCGAGGCTATCTTGCTTCTATTTCTTCTTCCTTTAAAGTTTTCAAGATCTATTAATCATGTGACATAATTGAAAGAGGAGGAAAAGCCAGAGCACTCTACATAGGCAACAGCAGGCTGTGCCTCACCATTCTAGGTGCTCCTCTGGCAGTATTTTGCCATATTGATTAATTGTTAGGTACTGTGCAAATGCTAAACTGTTCATCAAGCTATGCTTTGACCAATTTACAAGTATTTTTTTCTCTCTGGTTATCAAAAAATAACCAAAAATGTAACAAATATTATCTGTAAGCAGCTAGTCAAACTACAGCTAAACCCATGCATTCTAATGGGCTAGAGTCATCTGACTCCCCAGGGAGCTCTGTGTTACATCTTCTCTCCAGGTTTTCCAGATAGAATCTTCATGTTCTATCTGTGAATAATCAAGACTTTACATTTTTTCTTCACTAAAGAAAATAGATCAGAGGATTCCTCACGATATTGGACATCCATCCCAATATAATCTGACAGGTATATCTGAAAATATTCTCCGTGGCTCTGAAATATCCTGGTGAGAATGACATTACCACACAATTTTTTTTTTTTATTTCTGATTCATTTGTGCTCCTTTCTGTTGGCCATATTTTTTTACTCCACCATAATATTTTCATTATATATTTGAAATTTTCACCCTACTTGCTTCTCATTTCTCCAGGGTCCACCCTCTTATTCTTATGCCTTCCCACCGCCAACACTCACACCCACAAAACCACCAGGTTCAATTTGTGTTGTCCATATGTTCACTGAAGCATGATCAAATCTCCCAGTGGTCAGCCCCTTAAAGAAATCTGAGTCCTTCCCTATCTCCCACCGCCACCAGAGCCTTCAGCATCTATATGACAATTTTTATCTTCAATAGAGATTCTCTTCCTGTCTAGACTTTTTGGGGTGAGGGGTTTTCACAAAAGCCTTCTATGTCTCTCATTCTCAATTATGGGTCTACGGTCATCAATACAAAAGAAGCTTTCATGCCCAAAACAGCAGGCAGCAGCATAGATCATGGACTTTCTCATATTTGCCAGCAGCACTATGGATCGTGAACACAAACAGGAACTCCTCTGGCAGTTCAGATCACGGATATCAACCTGGTCCACAGCAGCAGCATCCATCATGGACATCAACATATGATCTCTCGTGGTAGCCTTGACCATTGACCTCAACATGGCTTCCGGTGGCAGCGCAGACCACCAGACATCAACATAGCTTCTTGCTGCAGCAAAGATCGAGGACATTAACAAGGCCTGCAACAGCAGCAGCAGCACAAATTACAGAAGTCTTTCCAGGAGACTTAATCCACATCTAGTCTTCAGGCTGCTTTACAAAAACCTACCTTCAACTTAGCACAGGCCACCCAGCTGGTACTCTATGCAGGACCAATGTGTTTACAGCCCAAGGGCAGCACTAAGTCTCCTACTCTCTTCCCCCTATTAGGGTGAGCATCACGACCAGCAATCGCAGCTCCCAGGCCTAGAGGCCAAACAGCCCCAGTGGTGGCCCAAGCCTCCTGGCAGCCTGAGGACTGCCCCCACTTGGCAACCACAAGTTCCTTTGTTTGCCACAGAGCTGCCTCTGCCGACATCTCTAGCTCAGTTTCTCTTTGCGCCACACTGTTACATTTTGCTATCTTCCCTCCCCCCATCAATTTCATGAAACCATTTTGTCCTCTGCAAGACTCCACCCAGCAGGAGATCCAAGCAGATGTTGAGACACACAGCCAAACTCTGGGGTAGAGCACAGGGAATCCTGTGGAAGAGTTGGGGAATAGAGGGACATGGAGGAGATCACTAGCTCCACAAGGAGACCAATGAAGCCAACAAACCCAGGCAGAGGAGGTGCATGTTGCAGACTGATGCCCCAGTCAAGGACCATGCATGGTGAGGACCTAGACCCTCTGCTCAGGTGTAGTAGATAGCCAACACCGTCTTCTTGAGGGTCCCATAATATGGGAACTCCTCCTGACATGGACTCTGGCATTCACAGGTTGATCAAGTTCCCTTGGCCAGGCAGCCTTGCCAGGCTCCAGAGGAAGAGAATGGAGGCAGTGCAGATGAGACTTGATAGGCTGAGGTCAGACGTTAGGGGTGGGGAGGGCTTCCCTTTCTGAGGACTAGGGGAGGGAGGGAGAAGGTATGAGGGAGGAAGGGTGGGATCAGGAGGCAATGAGGGAGGGGGCTACAATTGGGATGTAAATTGAACAAATTTTGAAAAAAAGAATAAGTTTATATCAATGTTTAAAAACAAAACAAAATGAAAAACCCAAAAACAACAAAAACCATCTCCCTACAAGACATGCTGTTTTTTAGTTGTTTCAGAGACACTGCAAGCTCTGCAGGCTCATCATCCCCTGTTGTGTCTCTCCATAAAGCCTCTCATGAAGTTTCTCAGGCTCTTTGTAGTTGCTCCAGGGCCCCAAGGGTATTGCTGGCTGTTGCCATCTTTAGTAGTCTCCTGTATTGGGCATAACTTTTATGGGTGTATTTTGTAACCAATTCTAACCTATTCTCTTCTGATCTGGTGTGATAATTTGCTTTGGCAGACCAGCTTACCTGCAAAGCACAATGTAATGCTATAAATACCAGGGGCCCTCCATGACACAGAAGAACCAAAAGGAGTTGTTTTATAAAGCTATATGATTCTCTCTTAAATATGGCAAGTGTTTAAGGACCCCACTGTGTGTGGAATGGAGAAATCCCTGAGTGCATTCAGTCCTGTGTGAATGAATGTGTGCATATTGCTGAGATGAGCAAGCCATGTCAAAGACCATAGCCTCAGATCCATGGGAGCATGGCTAAGCTATTTCACCATGGTGAGGCTCAGAGGGATGGCAAAGCTTCTTGTGGTCCATGTACAGATGTTTATAGTGTGTGCAGAAAAGTCCACCATACCTTTCTCCCTCCCAGTTATTTAGAGCCTGGAGACTGTTCCTTCCAAGATCAACTTGATCCCTTGATCCAGCTTTCTACTATAAAACTTAGTTCCTTGTTTATCTGTGTGTAATAACCCCAAATACTTGTTAAACTATGTGAAAGAACATTGCCTCTCTGTTCAATTATATATGTTGAAATATACGGGAGAGCCCAGCCCACTAAGCTCCAGATTTTCTGTATCTGTGTGTCTATGTGTTTGTCTTTTCTTTATTCCTCTCTATTCTAGTCTAATCAATCCCTAGAGCTGTGTTCCACACAGTACCAGATTCTCAACTGTGATGCTTCTACTGGAAATTCACCTTCCTGTGTGAAGTGTGCATGTGCCCGCATGTGAGTATCTGTGTGGATGAGTATATGTAATCATAGTAGTCTTTCCACACCACACACACACACACACACACACACACACACATACACACACACACACACACACACACACACATTTTATGATAGTCTGAAGGCTGCTTGCATGCAGTACAGCCTGCCTGTCCATGGAGAACTCTCCTTCTCTGAGTTCCATTCATAGCTAACATAATATGGTAGCCTCATGACACAGTGATGCTTTATTTACTAACAAACCCACCAGATTTAGTTCCTGGACCACAGTTTGTGAGCAAAGGCAACACTATTTTCTAGCACCTACACAGAATATGTATCCCCCACACTTTCAAATTCTGAATATCAGGTGTTTTGCTCATTTAATTTCCATGCGATATTTCCTTCTGGGGACCAGTCCTTCAAGACATAGACTTTGGGAGGATAAAACCAAATTGACACCACAGCATAATGGCTATTACTTCTTCATAATTATAGGAACTGTCCTATCGAAAAGCCTGCACAGTCTCCTGGGGACCCCTAGAAAGAGACTGTTTTTGTATCTCAGAAAGGTGTACATGAGGCAGTAAACTTTTCCTACCTAATCATGCTCCCATATCATCTTATAAAAAATATCATTAGAATTTATTCCCATAAAGATCCCCTGACTCCCACTGGTATGTGGCCATTTGCTGGTGGGATTGTACAGTAGCTCAATATTTTTGTTAAAGTCCCAAACTTCTGATAGAAAAAAAATTCTAGATTCTAAGGAAGAAATAGTCCAGAGAGGTAAGAAAGAATTGCTCTAACTAGAGGGAGTCACCCATTTCTGAAGAATAAGAACATCTGGGTTAGCGGGTCTGGAACACAGACTTTGGAGTTGTTGCCTTGTTTCTCCTCTGGTTAGTTTGCTTGTGACTTTCACAAACACACCATTTGGGGCTGCCAATAAGTATTTAATTTAGTTTGCTCACCACCTATGTTCACACTTTTGCTCTCAGATAATTCCTCCTAGAACTCTTATTATTTCCTCTTGTTATTGAACCTGGCATTTTGCATTAGTATACAGTATATAGCAAGGGAAAATATATTAGTTACTTGTTGGGCTGTTGTGACAGAAATAATTTAAAGAAGAAAAGTTTTATTTCGGCTCACAGCTGGAGGGCATAATCTTATCACAGCGGGGCTCATGATGGCAAAAGATTGGAGCAGGTGCTCATATGGCACCAACAATCAGGAGGCAGAGAGAGATGAATGTTTATGTTCAGCTCACTTTACCCTTTTTATTCAGTCTGGAATTTCAGTCCTTAGGAGGGTACCGCCTATATTTAAGGTGAATTGTCCCGCCTTGATGAACTTAATCTAGTTAACCCCTAACAGATATACCTAACGATACGTTTCCATAGGGACTATAAATTCTACTAAACATACCATCAAGGCTAACCATCATACTTCTTTATTCACAGATCTTTTATTATGTAAACACGAAGATTGACCAGGGTAATTTTATGAGTGCATCAATCAACCTCTTTTCCTTGGTTCAGGATGATCATGCCATGAAGGATGACATATCTAGAAGTTCGTGACAACAAGTTTGGAAATATCCACGAGTCCTGGTGGACTGACCAGCAGGTTCACACTGAAGACAATGACTGCCCTTGGCCATTTATTTATTCAATGAAGTGACACCCTGCTGCTATTCTGGACGCTATGTTGCTTATTATTTATTACTACAAAGACTCAAGCCACACTACATGGCACCCGTAACATATCAAGTTAAAGCACGGGAAAGGGCAATGTTTGTTATTACTTACTCATAATGAAGTAGAAGATATGGATTTTTTTAAGCTAACAGGTAAAAAGAGATTCTCCCATGGAGTATTCCATGTCTTAATTTAGAAAAAGTGAGTATACATGGCATATACTTTCAGAGTAAATCTGCCGGACTCTCATCTTCACACATTGCAGCAAAATAATTGTGAAACATCTTGATGACTATCAATACAAATAAGCCTTTCCATTCAACAGTGTGTAGACCTGGGATGTGATGTGGTCATGGATTCTGTGAAATGGACTAATCACTCTCTCTCCATAATATGTAAGAGTAGTCTACTATTTGTCTGACTAAATGCCCTTGTATAGCCTGGGTAGTCTTCTTGCTGAGCAGCAATCTTAGCAAGTTATTTTATGAATAGTACAATCTCTCTCAATGAAAAGGCCTTTCTGTAACAGGTGGAGTGAGAAAGGGGCTGCTGTCTCTATGTTTCAACTTTGGAGCTGGATTCAGCGACTTTGATACTTCCATCAATGCATCTTGCAGTTCATTATCTTATAAGTGAATTCCCTGAAGGCCAGACCTATTTCATTTAGTCAATTGGTAGGATCTGTTCCCAGAATTTTGTGCAAGGATTTTGTTATTTCTTATCTAGATATGTGGGACACAATCTCTTCTTCAAATTTTCACCAAATTTTTCCTTTTTCTCTCTTTCCTCAGCAAAGACTTTTTAAAGTTGTTGGTGAAACCATCTTCCTACTACTGCTGAACTGTACCACAAATGGTGGATGCCTTAAGCTCCCTTGCAAGATTCACTGGTTTTTCCCAATTATACTCACCTCCAATATTTAGTAAGCTATAAGCTTTAAGCCCTGTAATGGGTGAGAAAGTTGCAGGCTTCTTAATTCATATGTTCCATGCAGCCTTCTTTTCTCAGCCCAACTTACCCGGCAGAAGCGCTCTACTTCTAGTTTACAGTTACTAGTTACTTTTCCACTAATTGGCACACAAAATAATCTCAGGTGAGTGAGGAAACACTTTCATTTTATCATTTCTTCAGGCTTTCAGCATCTATATTGACTTTTTCTTCTTTGGTGTTACTAATTAGTTGTGTTCCTGAATTTTCACCTTGTTTCTTGATGATCAGGGTTCACAATTGTAGTTAGTTGAATTGGAATGGCCCCCATAGACTCATGTGTTTGAGTGCTTGGCCCATAGAGGGTGGCACTATTTGGAGGCATGGCCTTGTTGGAGGAAGTCTGTCATGGTGGGAGCAGGCTTTGAGATCTCCTATGCTCAAGCTATGCTTAATGTGGCACACAGTTTCCTTTTGCCAGTGGATCAAGATGTAGAACTCTCAGCTCCTTTTCCAGCACCAGAGCTGTGTTTCTCACCATGATGATATGTCACTAAACTTCTGAAACTGTAAGACAGCCCTAATTCGATGTTTTCCTTTATAAGAGTTGCCATGGGCTTGGTGTCTCATCACAGCAATAGAAACCCTGAAACAACAATAGAAAATGAAAATCACTGAAAGTCTGAGAAACGTAGTCTTAGCTGTATTTCCCCTTTGATATAGACTTGGAGATAAAATGAGGATCAGGTAGAATATTTTACTATGCCCCAGATGACATACCTAAGAAACATTTGTTAGCATTTCTAATGAAGCCCATCTTGCAATGCCAATGACCTGTGATCGCCTTTGGCAAGAGTCATCCCTTTCATCACCTCTCTGATTTTCTCTGTCATACTTTTTCAATAATTTAGTCATTAAATAAGCATTAACTAGCTACTCAAAATTTAAATATTGATAATAGATGAATATTTTTCCTACTGATGAAATATTTGCCTTATTGCTGAGGCCTTCTGGAACTATTAGTTCTGTAAATGCCTTTATTAGAATCCTCTGGCCCCATGAAAGATGGGTTCATTAGAAATCTGTTAGCACCTCTCACTTTAGGTTATGGATAAAACCTACCTTCATAGCTCTCTTCCCAGACCTATCCCAATCCATTACAGTGTGATAAAAGTCAGCATTTCTTTTTTTTTAATGGGACTGAAATTACAAGCAGTATTTTTCTACCCTGAAAATATTTCTGGAAGATGAGATTCTGTAACTGAGACATTGACTCAATCTTTGCTTAACTTTGCTTCCACCATTTCAAAAGTGACAATATTTTAAAATACTTTAGAGTCAACATCCAAAAACCATTGCTTTTGTCTCTTACGTCTTTTTTCTGAAACCCGACTTGTTTCAATTTTCTTAATTTGCAGATTTAAGCTTTGAGCTACGTTTCTTCACGTTGTACTTTACCATTTAAAGGAATTATTTTTTCCAGTAAATTAAGTACCACTAGAAAGCTGGTATTTTTGATAAGTGCTGAGCTTTTACTGTAATTGCTCAGAGCACTGTGAGAGGAACACTATTCAGAGCAAGAGTTAAGATATTGTGACAGAACAAGATCAAAGAACAAAGAAAGAACACAGCATTTTCTATTTCCAGATAACAAGAAATCAGTATCACTTATGGTGCTGGTATTTCATGATGTGTATTTTTAACAAATTATGCATGTTAACAAGTATCAGAGAAAGTAAACTGCAGTGGCTGCATGTACCTGACAAAACATCTGAACATAGATGGCGCCAAGAAGATGGATTTCTTTGATTATAGAGCTTAAGTGTGAGTAATACTGAGATGCAAAATAATCATATTCACACATATTATTGAAGGGGTAACTGAAAAGGACTACTTACTAAATGTCAACCAAGGCAGTACAATTATTAGGTCTATTTTTGTACTTACCCATGGCGGGTTGTAAGGGGGTCAGTGTGTCTCAGTACTAATTTCTTTTAAATGTTAGATGACCTTTCGATATTTTGTAACTGATTAGGAATTTGAGTTTAAAAAAATTAGGCTTCTAGGTCTCCCCATTCAGGGGACTTTGTCTAATATGAGACACCAGAGTATGTGTGAAAGTCAGATCCCACTCTCCACTCAACTGTGGAGAATGTCCTGTCCATTGGCTAGATCTGGGTAGAGGTTTGAAGTTTATGGCCTGTATTGTCCTTGGCTAGTGTCATAGTTTGAGTGGGACCCCTGGGCCCAAATCTGCCTATCATAACGTTCTTCTTGTAGGTTTCTAGGATCCTCTAGATCCTTCAACTTTGCTATTCTCCCATACTTCTCTCATCTAGAGTCCCAATTGGATGTCCTCCCCTCTGTCCCAGTTTCCTGGTTAGTGAAGACTTTCATGGGACATGCCCCTTGGGCTAGTATGCAGATATAAGTGAGTATATACCATTTGAGTCTTTCTGCTTCTGGGTTAACTCACTCATTATGATCATTTCTAGTTCAATTCATTTGTCCACAAATTTTGGAAATTCCTTGTTTTTAATAGCTGAGTAGTATTCCATAGTGTAAATGTACCACTCAGAGGAAGGAAAGCAGGCTACCAAGAAGAGACTTGATACACTATGAGCATATACAGGGGGAGGAAGTCCCCCTCAATCACAGTCATAGGGGAGGAGAGTAAGGGAAAAATGGGAGGGAGGGAGGAATGGGAGGATACAAGGGAGGAGATAACCATTGAGATGTAATATGAATAAATTAATAAAATAAAATTTAAAAAATTAGGCTTTAACATATTTATTTTTTAAAATAGAGGATAAACATTTGACTTTAGGATCCCTGGTTTCACTCTCAAATATCTTCAGTCCAGCCCACTCTTTATTATTCAGGCTCCTGCTTAGTTCTCTGAAAACCACAAATCACTCTTAAGTCATTGTGTATTGTGTATTATTAAAACATTTACTCCAGGTTTAACTCACTTATTATGATCATTTCTAGTTCAATCCATTTGTCCACAAATTTCTGGAATTCCTTGTTTTTAATAGCTGAGTAGTATTCCATAGTATAAATGTACCACAGTTTTTTTTTGTTTGTTTGTTTGTTTGTTTGGTTTTTTTTTTTTTATCCATTCTTCTACTAAAGGACACTTAGGCTGTTTCCATGTTCTGGCTATTAGGAATAAGGCTGCTATGAACATGGTTGAGCAAATGTTCTTGTTGTGTGCTGGAGCATCTTCTGGCAGTAAACTTCAAACTCCTACCCAGATCTAGCCAATGGACAGGACATTCTCTACAATTGAGTGGTGAGTGGAGAGTGGGGTCTGACTTTCACATGAACTCTGGTGCCTCATATTTGACCACGTCTCCTGAATGGGGAGGCCTGGTGGTACTCAGAGGAAGGATAGCAGGCTACCAAGAAGAGACTTGATACCCTATGAGTATATACAGGGGGAGGAGGTCCCCCTCAGTCACAGTCATAGGGGAGGGGTGTAAGGGGAAAATGGGAGGGAGGGAGGAATTGGAGAATACAAGGGATGGGATAACAATTGAGATGTAATATGAATAAATTAATAAAATATATTTTTAAAAAAACAAAAAGACCCATTTACTCCAGAATAGAGATGAAAGCTCACTGAACTCATAAGAAAATCACAGCAATAAAAAAAAAACAACTGGCTACTATAAATATGTAAGGAGTCACCAATATGGGGGACACTCTTCCATCTAACTGCCTGTAGGCTGTAATGAAACTCTAGGGAGTCTGGGTTTAACTGTCACTTGTACTGGGGCAGGCTTTTTGAAGTTGGCCTTGGAGGTGTCAACTCTCATATAGATGTTCTTTCACCATGCTCTTATTTAAAAAGAAAAACCTAATTTGTACATTTGAAGAGAAAAACAGCTACTAGTACTTTCAATTTGAAGCTCCTACTTATAAATCTGCAGCATTAGCTCTAGAAATCAATTGCTAGAACTAGTTACAATTTGCTCAGTTTTAATTGTCTCCCTTACCTATTTTATATACTTTTCTCAATATTTTTACATTTTCTTTCTGAATTTTATGTCTCTTAACTCTTTTAAAACTGTAATTTTTAAAGATTTATTTTTATTTACTTTACAGCTTAACTTTGGCAGAGCCTCACCCTCATCCCTTCTCCTCCCAGTCCTACACTTCCTTCCTCCTCCATCCCCAATCCCTCAAAAGAGGGGCGTGCCCCTTCCCATCCACTCCAATTTATCAAGTTATATCCAGACTGAGTATTTTTTTTCTTCTTCTCCTGTGGCCTGGGAATGCCTCTTGCCAGGGGGAAGTATTTGAAAAGCTGCCAAGAGAGTCCATGTCAGAAAGAACCTCCTTCCCCTTAACAGAGGACTCACATGATTCCTGAGCTGCCAATTGGCTACATCTTTGTAGGGGGCCTAGATCCAGTCCATGCAAGGTCCTTGTTTGGTGCTTCAATCTCAGCAGGTCCCTCTGGACTCTAGTTACTTTGCTCTGTTGCTCTTCTTATGACGCTCCTGCCAACTCCAGTTCCTTTTCTCAACCCACCCTAACTTTTCCACAAGGATTGCTACACTTTGCCAAATGACTGGCTGTGAGTCTCAGCATCTGTTTCAAGTCACTGTTGGATGGAGATGGCTAGAGGACACTCTGCTTGACTCTTATCTGCATGACAAGCATAGTTTCTTTAATAGTATCTGGGGTTGGTTCTTTCCCAGTTGGTACATCTGGAGTCGGGCTAGGCATTGGTTAGACCTTCACTCATTCTCAGCTCTATCTATCTCTGCTCTATCTTTATCCCTGTACATCTTGTAAGCAGGGTGAATTTTGAGTTGAAGATTTTGTGGGTGGGTTTGTGTTCTGCTCCCTCTACTGGGAGACTTCTCTGGCTAGAGAGTGTCCTTTTCAATCTCTCTGACCCCTGCTACTATGGGTCTCTGCCAGAATCCCTGGCATAGCCCTGTAAAACTGTAATTTTTTAAAAATTTATTTTTAAATGTGAATGCATGAGTGTTTGTGCCATGTGAATGCAGTAGAGGTGGAGACCAGAGCAGGTGTCAGTTCCTCTGGAACTGGACTGAGAGATGATTGTGACCCACTAAATAGATGCCAGGAACTGAATCTTGCCTCTGAGAAAAAGAGCAAGTCCTCTACATCAGAGTCATCTCTCTTATGCCTACAGCTCTTAACTCTTCCTTCTTTCAATATAGACTCTGTTCCCTCCCTTAAATGCCCGCCATGTTGTGTTTATTGCTTGTGCCAGTGCTATAGTTTGAAGTACATGCTTTCCTTAAATTTCTGTTGATACTTTACTTAGCAGTGTGATAGGTCAAGAATTCAGGAGGTGATTCTTTCATGAGAACAGAATTTCTATGATTAGAATGAACTGAACGTATAAAAGGCTCAGGGAAATATAGGTGGTCCATACACCCATCCTTCTTATGAGTATATTGAATTTTTTAGGGGGACACACCACTGAAGCATCATTTTGTAAGTGAAGACATTGCGCCTCCCTCAGATACTGACCAGGCTGGCACCTGTAGTTTGGATTTCTAAGCTTCAAGGATTGTGAATAAATTTATATTGGTTATCAATTACTCTGTCTTCCAGATTATCATATTGATAGATTAGCCACATTCAGTGATGACTTGATACCAGAAGTCAAAGCACGAGTATGAAAAATGATAAATAATTGATCATCTCTATAGGAGGGTGAGATAGGGTTCTATACAGATTGTACCTAGAGCCTTGTACATGCTGGTCTAGTACTCTATGACTGAACTCTGCCAGGATCCATCTTATAGCATTTCAGTACCTAGAAGATATGTAAAAAGTTTAGCTATGCCCATCTTTTTCACAGGACTCTTAATTTTTTTTCTGTTTTTTTACATTGAAAATAGATTTTATTTATACAATAATTTTGGTTATGGTTTTCCCCTTCCCTAACTCCTCCCATACCCACCACCTTTCCTAGTCAAATATACATTCTTTCTTTACCTCTCTCACACTAGAAAACAATAATAAGATAAAATAAAAATGAACAAAGTAGAATAGGATAAAGCACACAGAAGAAAAGAGGCAAAGAAAAAACATAATAAACTCATTCAAATGTGGAAACACACCCATTTGCATACACAGAAATCATATAAAAATTATAAAACTGGAACCTATAATATATACATTTTAAAAAACTACAAGGAGGGGGGCTCAGACAAAGCATTATGAGACAAAGAACCTCCAAATGTGCATGCTGAGTTTGTTTTGTGCTGTCCTATTTTTGGGCATAGAGCCTGACTTTTTTTTCTTTTTAACTTTTTATTAATTTATTCTTGTTACATCTCAATGGTTATCCCATCCCTTGTATCCTCCCATTCTTCCCTCCCTCCCATTTTCCCCTTATTCCCCACCCCTATGACTGTTCCTGAGGGGGATTTCCTCCCCCGTATATGCTCATAGAGTATCAAGTCTCTTCTGCGAGCTAATACCGACACTCTTCAAGCTACTCCAAAAGATAGAAATGGATGGAACATTACCAAATTCATTCTATGATGCCATAGTCACATTGATACCTAAACCTCAGAAAGACTCAACAAAGAAAGAGCCTGACTTTAAAAGCAGTTTGTACACCTAGTAAACCTCCATTAGAGAAAATTAATATTGCTTTGTGAGTGGTTATCAATAGAATCATTGTTAGGAGTTTAATATTGGTAGGAGTCATTTTATTGCTACATATCTTTGGCAGAATAGTAGCATTTGTTTTTATTCTGTGTTCCTGAACTATCTAGTCTCAGGTTCTTGACCACCAGAAACATGTCTGGGATGGATTCCATCTCATGGCATGGGCCTTAAATCCAATCAGATTAATTGGTTACTTCCATACGTTTTTGCCATGATATCATCATAGTATTTTGCTGGTAGTTCACAAGTGTAGATTGCAGGGTTTGTAGTTGGGTTGGTGTTTACCATTCACCATTGGTACCATTCACAGTATCTTCCCATAGCATGAATACTAAGCAGTAGGAGGTGAAGGCTCTAGGTAAGCACCAGGTGGCTTTCTCCATGTTCAGTGAGTTATATGGATATTGTCTTCAGCAATAGAGAATTACCTTAAGTTTTTGCAGAGCCACCAATACCCTTTCTGGTCATTTGGCTTCCATGGGGGTCCTTTGACTAAAATTTGATTTTTTTGTAACCTAATTGTGGAACTGGAGGTTTCCTTTGGTGATAGAAGTTGTTTAGGGGCTTTGTTTCCTTTATTATTTGATGATTCAGCTTAGATTCCTTTCATATATGTATGTGTAATTTAAGAAGCTTCTAATGTGTTAGCTTCCGCATGATCTCTCATTGGCCTCTAGTTTTAGTTGTCCTTCTCCATATTCTCCCCTACTCTCCTCTTTGCTCCCTGTAACTGTTTTTGATTTCCACTCCCAATCCATCTGCAACTATCTTATTCTATTTCCCTTTCAAAGGGGATCTATGCCTATCTTCTCTTCAGTTACTCTATACCTAACCTCTGTGGCTACACAGATTGTCATCTGCTTATCAAACTCTTAACAGCTAACATCCACATGTAAGTGAATAGATACCATATTTATATTTTGGGGTGTGGATTATTTCTTTCAGGATATTTGCTTTTTCTAAATACATTCATTTATCTGTGAACTTCCTGATTTCTTTTTTAACAGCTGAGTAGTATTCCACTGTATAAACATATCTTTTCATTATTCAAAATTCTATGGACATCTATGCTCTTTCAAATCTCTGGCTATTACAAAATAAGCAGTAATGAAATTAGAATAGCAAGTATCTTCATGGTATGATGTATGGTCCTTTGGTTATCTTCCCAAGAAGATCTTAAATTAGATATATTAGATATATTTCCAGCTTTTTGAGGAACCAACACTCTAATTTCCATAATGGCTGTACAAATCTTCACTCCATCTCAATGGATGAGTGTTCCTTTTACCCCACATCTTCACCAGCATGATCCATCATTTGTTTTGCTGATCATAGCATTCTATTGATGGAACCTCAAAATAAGTTGTATTTCTCAGAAGACTGAGTATGCTAATGAATCTTTAAGTACTTCTCAGAATTTCATGTTTCATCTTTTGAGAACTTTCTATTTAGATCTCTACTCTATTTTTAGTTGCATTATTTGTTGATTTTTTTTGTTTTGGTTTGGTTTTGATGCCAAGTTATTGAGTTCTTTATATGCTTTAGATATTATCCTTCTATCAGATGTGAGGTTGGTAAAAATCTTTTGCCATTCTGTAGCCTGCTGCTTTGTTTTAATGATGCTGTCCTTTGCTATGAAGAAGAGTTTAAGTCTTGTGAAGTCTCATTTCTTAATTATTTTTTCTTAGTTTCTGTGCTATTAATGTTCTGTTCAGAAAGTCATTTTTGGTGCCAATAAATTCAAAGCTATTCCAAATTTCTCTACTGTCAGACCCAGTGTCTCTGACCTAATGTTGAGATATTTTATCCATTTGGAGTTAAGTTTGTGCAGGGTGATAAACATCAATCAATTTGCAGTCCTCCAAGCCACTTCTAAGTATATAGATACCAAGATTGCCCAACACCTGTTGAAGGTTGGTCTCATGAGGCCTAATCAGCAGACTCACGTACCCCAAAATGTTTGTAACCTTGGCACTTTTGGCATGAAGTCTACATAGATCATGGTGGATAGTATTTTTCTTATGCATTTGTATTAGGCTTTCAAGTATTTTGTTGAAAAACTTTGCAACTATATTCATAAGGATAAGTGGTCTGAATTTTTCTTTCTTTGTTGGATCTTTTTGTGGTTCAAATATCAGGTAATTGTGTCTTCATAAAATTAATTAGGCAGTGTCCCTTCTGTTTCTATTTTGTGGAATACTTTGAGACATGTTGGTGCTTTGGCTACAATTTTGCTCTGAACCCATATGTCCCTTGACTATTTTCGGTTAGGAAACATAATAACTGTCTATATGTCACCAGGGGACATAGGCCTGTTTAAATTGCTCATTTCCTCTTAATTCAGCTTTGGTAGATTATACATAATGAGAAAGCTATCTACTTCTTTTAGATTTTCAAATTTGATTGAATACAGTGTTTTAAAGTATGTCCATATGATTTTTTTCTTATTTTCTCAGTATTTCTTGTGTTGCCCTACTTTTAGTTTCTAATTTTATTAATTTGGATTTTCTCTATGTGTCTTTTAGTTAATATGGCTAAGGGTTTATAAATCTTATTGAATTTTACCCAAAAAAAAAAAAACCCAATTCTTTGGTTTATTTATTCTTTGTATTTTATTGATTTTAGCACTGAATTTATTTCTTGCTATGTAATCCTTTGAGATATTTTTTATTGTTGTTCTAAAGTGTTCATGTGTGCCATTATGTTTTTTGTTATGTCTTTCTCTTTCACTAGACAGGGTTTCTCTGTGTAGCCTTGGCTGTCCTGAACTTGCTTTGTAGACAAGGCTGGCCTCAAACTCAAAGAGTTCTGATTCTGCCTCTCCAAGTGCTGGAATTACAGCCATGGACCACACAATTGCCTGCCATTAAGTTTTTAATATGAATCTCGTCAACAATTTCCTATAAGCACTTAGTGCTATGAATTTTCCTCTAAAAACTGAACTGGTAGATGGAGAGAACCAAAAAGCTGAGAAAGTAGGATGGAACACAGGGATTTACTTAGTCAGTGCTTATCTTTGTGCAACTGGTGGCCAGAAACATGCCCTTTTGCCCCGGGGGTAGATACGGGGGTAGATACAATCTGATTGGAATATGTAGCCTCCTGTCCTGTCTCCAGCTTTGTCAGGACTCTCTTCTGCTTGGAGTTGGTGTCTCCTCTAGGATTTTTGAAATGCCAAAGTTGACAAATCAAACTTTGCACTTTAGAACTCTCCAGAGGTTAGCCTCCCTTTGGTTAAACATACTATACTTGGAATTCCATTTTGTAGGTGAGTATAGCATTAAAGTCTTCCACAGAGGAGGAACTGTTTCAGATGAAGCAATTCAGAGGGCAATTTTATATATGGCTTCCTATAGTGATTAAATCCATTAAGAGATTTTAGGCTATAAAATGCATTTTAATCCTTTCCACCAGTATATTAACTTCCTTTTTTTAAGAAAAATAATTCTCTTTCATTCTATTGAAATAATTTATTCAGATTACATCCTGATAGTTATCTCCTCACTTATATCTTCCCCTCTCCCTCCCCACTTTTACCCTATTCCCCTCCCCTAGGCCTGTGACAAAAAGGGATCTCCTCCCCCACCATATGATCACCTATTAACTTCTTTTTTAAACTTAGGCTAAAGAGATGAGTCATCTGATAAAGGCTTTGCCATACAAGCATGAGGACCTGGGTTTTATCACCAGAACATATGTAAAAAACACATTAAAACACAAAACTAGGATTATCAACATATGTTCGTTGTTCCAGCACTGGGAACTGGAGATAGGTATGATGCCTACTAGTACTGCCTGTTTGAAAGTTCCAGGCCTATATGGGAACTAGTCCCTCCAAAATTGATAGATAGTTGGTGGCTGAAAAATGATCCTCAAAGGTTATCTCTTCAAGCATGAATATGCACACCAATACACACACACACACACACAAACACACACAAACACACATACACACACACAAACATACAACCACACACACCACTAGTTAGATTCATTTTTCTGAATGGCAAAAATAAGGTTGCTATCATAGGAAGCTTAGGACCCTTCAAGATCCCTGCCCTGCTTACCTAATAAAACACAGAGACCATGACACTGAATAGTTATAGCATAGTTCCCTGCTGTGACCATTTCTCAAAACCAACAACTCATAGAATGCTGAATAAGGAATTCATTTCAGAAATCTGAAAACGTTATAATCAGGGCCTTTGTTGCAGCAACTCTTTACAAAGCTATCTCTAAAGAATGAAAAAATAAAATATTTATGGTGGTCAGTGTTCACGTCTGAATATGCTAAAAGCCATGTGGTTGTGCATACTAAACAGATGACTTATACAGCATGTATGTATAATGTCAATAATGTTGTTCTGAAAAATAGAAAAAAAGGAGCTGGAGAGGTGGAACAGTGACTAAGAGCACACGCTGTTACTGCACAGGATGTGAGTTTGGTTCCCAAGAGGGCCCACAACCACCTGTAACTTCATCTCCAGGGGATCTCTCTCCCTCTCTTGGCTACCACAGTTACTGTACTCATTTGCGTGGGCGTGCACACACACAAACACACACACACACACACACAAACACACACGTATGCACATAATAATAGTAATAATAATTTTAAAAATTAAAATAATAAAAAGAGAAATAATCATTCATGAATAGGCTGTCAGTAATATACAGAGATCAGAGCCTTGAACCTGAACTGTGAACCCAAATGGCTCTGAGAGAAGATTTAGTGTAACACTGAACACTTTAGGCCTGTGAAACATTTTGCATTGGGAAAAGGATATAATAAGAAATCACTACAGAATTTCATGAAATAATAATATATCATCTCTACAGTATTTATCACAGGCCAGGCCTGTTCTGAGTGCTTGTTATGGAATGAATTGTTTAATCTTCACAGTCGGTCATGCTATGACACAGGCATCAAATCTAGTTTAATCATTTTTGAACAAAGGATCAGAATAATTAAGATACTTCTTGAGAACGTAGAGCTAGAACAAATTCTAACTGCGACTTGAGCTCTAGTACTTTGCTCCAGAATGTTTCTTCAAGTCTTCTGTAAGTTATTTTTAGGCTCAAGACTAGATACTGTATAGAGGAAAGCCAAAGATCCAGTAACTTGCTTGCTGTCATATATTACTTCTCATTCTCAGAAACTTCAGTATGGCTTTTGCTATTTGTAACAGCTTTCCTTCAAGCAACTCTTTAGAAGCGTCTAGAAGCATGCTTCTTCTATCTTGTGGTTCTACAGCCATCTGCAAGTGCACTTAAAGGCTGTCACATTCACCTGTATGAACCAGATAGGGGGAGAACATGGCAGTATTTTATGAGCCAGGTGGTGGCATCATTTTCATTTGAACTCTGTTGGTTGGCACTCATTCACATGACAAAGTTTGACAGTAATATATATGTACACACACATACATGTGTGTGTGTGTATTGTGGGTGGGTCAGAAAAATAAATAATTGTTAAGGGGACAGGATAACTTAGAACTGTTAAATGTTTATTGTTACTCTATATTTATCTTTATATTGACAGTTTTCTTTAAAAACAAACAAATAAACACCCATATTCTTTGCTTCAGAATTAAGGTCAAGAAACAAAAGTTCTATAGGTAAGAATCATTCTGGTTTGCCTTCAGCATCTAGACTCTTCCATTTTAAGACAGATCGCTCTGTGCAAATGAGGAGTGTTCCCCTGAGAGTCAACTCCAAGAAAATAAGTCGGGTTAAGTCTCGTGTCCATTTCACAGGATAACTCTCCTTGGTATGATTATATTTTCAATAAGAGCAAATAACAAGGCATAACTTTGTATGTTGGTTGAGGGAGAGTGTTCCTAGGTGTTGGAGCAGGGCCTGGAAATTTAGTAACAAAGCCAATGGTAAAACACAAATTTCAACCTATGTTGGGCAGAGAAATCTAATTAGCACACTTACTGGGGGTTGGGCAATGTGGCTACTGTCCAACCACTTACCGGTCACACAGGAGGTGTGTGAAGGCAATGTATAGCACTGAAAAAAGCGATGCTCAACCAACCTTTGCTGACAATTACACCTTGTAGTTCTTCTTCTTCTTCTTCTTCTTCTTCTTCTTCTTCTTCTTCTTCTTCTTCTTCTTCTTCTTCTTCTTCTTCTTCTTCTCTTCTTCTTCTTCTTCTTCTTCTTCTTCTCCTCCTCCTCCTCCTCCTCCTCCCCCCCTCCTCTCCTCCTCCTCTCTTCTTCTTCTTCTTCTCCTTCTTCTTCTTCTTCTTTTTTCTTCTTTTCTTCTTTTCTTCTTCCCTCTCTTCTTCTTCTTCTCCTTCTTCTTCTTCTCCTCCTCCTCCTCCTCCTCCTCCTACTTCTTCTTCTTTTCCTTGATTGTTAAAAAGAAAAATAGCATCCAGCACTTAAGCAAGTTCAGGCTTAGAACTTCCACTCATCTCATTTCTGTTAGTCAGAATCCCTCCATTTCTCCTGGCCTGTTTATTTTAAGAACACACTGTTATGACTAAGGAACTAGACTATGTAAATAAAGGACAACTACAACCTAGAGAATAAGTGACAGCCCATCAATGTTTCTGCTTCTCTTCACATTTCATAATAGTCTTCTGAGTCATTTGGGACAAAGTTTCATTTCATATTTCAAAATCAATTACTCTAACCAGAGTTAGAGAAAGGCAGACCCTACCTCCATTTTCATTTGAGTAACTCTTTGGTATGCCCACAAAATGATGAATTTTTATGTCCTAGGTTACAAGATGAAGGCTCTGATATCAATCATACCTCAATGAGGACTTACTGAACATCTTCACGATCCTTTGCATTGTGTGTGTTTATTGTATGTATTTCATTCTACTTTAGGTGATACTCTAATTACTTTCCTTCCTCCCTTCTCTTTCCTCTTTACAACCCTTCCCCTGTGCTCGCTCCTCATACTCTCTTTCAGATTTCTGTGTTGCAGGATATTTGATCACATTGTGAACACAGAGATGGTGCTGTTAACTGGAAAAACCTGTTTCTAGTTCTGATGTGGCTCAGTCCTAGCATACACATGTATTTGATGATTGTAGTGGGACTAAATAGGTCAAGAGACTGAACAAACAACCAGTTGACAGGGAGTGAACATAGGAGAAAACGACAGAGGGTAAGATGAAGTCAGGAGAACTGATAGAGGGATGCACCAGAAGTAGAAGGGTGAGACATTCAGTTTGAGGGTTCTTATCAGACTGTGTGGGGAAGGGGCTTCTTTCTTAGGGACATTGGCTAAGGACAAAGGTCAGTTGGCTGTTTTGTCTGTCTCTCAGAGCTGGGTTTTCACCTCAGCATCTAGCTCCTGAGTTGTTATTGGTAAAATTGAACAATTGCTATTTTGCTAAAAACAACATTTATGGTCCCCTTTTCTTTAATTTATATGTATATATATATGGCTTTATATATCCCTAAATTTATATATATACATACCCCTAAATTATATATATAACCCTTATATACATATAAAACATATATATATATATACATACACATATATAACATATTATGCGTAAATATATGCTATTTACCACATACATATATACTGTATGTTTTATATATAATATTATGTTATATATGTTCATATGGCATAACATTGTATGTAATATGTTATCTAGGTTACATATACTCATATATAATATAATTCTGTTATATTCATGATTATACATAAATGTTATATTATAAAATTCTATATGTTATATTAATAAATATATAAATGTTATTTTATATAACACATATGCTACATATAAAATGTATGATTATATATTACTATATATAATGTATGTATAATTAGAGATATGTAAAGTTATATGTGAATATATGACTTACATACATTCAGTCCATATAAAATCTATATAAAATATTTGTTAAAATATTTTTTCAGGGCACTTCCTCTTGCTTTCAGCATTCCTTCATTGCCTGTAGCTGTTTGTGTTGTTTTGAGGCCTTGTGGGCTTTCCCCCTCCATATCAACATGCCTATTGTTGAGATCATGTTTAGCCAGCCTTATTGATGGCAATTCCTAGGTGTAGCTTATCTGAGTTTTCTATGAGACACAGCTTCACAGCAAAATTCCTATTCCTTTTGCTCTTACAGTTGTTCAACCTCCTCTATTCTGAAAAGATCCCTTAGCCTTTGGGTTTTAAAAACGGCAACTTAAAGGTGTAAAGCTAGGGACATGTGGCTTTTATATTAATTTATGTAAATGAACCACATCCTCCACATCTGATATTCACCCTATCACTTTACCAATTCTTCTTTCTAAACTGTTGTTCAATTGTATCTCCTTCTCTTATATAAGGGGGGAGGCAGGTGAGTATCATAATTCTACTACTGATCCCAGGGCTCGGAAACCAGAGCATGGTACCGTTGGGTTTCTACACCTGCCTCTAATTTTATCACCCACTGTGACTGTTGCTCAACACAAAAATAACTCAAGTAGTCTTCATCTGCAAGGAAAAAAAAAAAAACCAGAATTCTTAAAAAGGAAGCTTACTAGAAGAATTTCAACTACTCTGACATGTCTCCAAGGGGGGGAAAAAGAACTGAAAAGCTATTTTTTCAAGTGATTAACATTGATTAATTCACAACTAAGATAATGATTTGCATAATTTTAGAATCTGTAATTAACTCTACGATGTGTCTGAGCACTTTAGGCATAAAGAGTAAGTTTTATGAGATTTTTTCCTTTTCCTAAGTTAATTTACTTTTATACCCATACTTTTTATTATATATATATATAATAAACTACCTACAGCAAGAACAGTGAAACAATCAGGAATTACATAAATGTCACATTCTTAGTGTTTTGGCTATTTGTATTTGGCAGCCTTGAAGAAAACAATCTTTCTATCTTGGTGGGTCTAAAATTCTGAATGTAAATCAATATCTATCATATCTCATCTTTATCAACTTAAAATCTCTATCTAGACCTAAGAATGTCTTAACCCCTAAACAACTAAGCTTAATTGTAAAATTAAACTATCTAGTCTTCAACCCCATCAGAGACTTGGGAAGGAATAAAATCGATTACCTGAGTATACCAGGAGAGCAGGTTAGTAGCTTTCCAAATGAGAAGATGACAGAGACAGTTTGCCACCTGAATAGTCACCCAAAACTCTCTATAACGTTGGAGCATCATCTTCAGCACTCTGGTCCAATATATCTGACAGACATATTTGTGAGGCAGGAACTGTTGAGAACTTGCTTACCCTGTCTTGGCAGAGTTTGGCTGTCAACTCTGCCTGCATCCAATCTGGCTCCTTTTTAGGCAGAATTCTGTCTGTGGCAGAAATGAGGACACTTTTCCCAGTTGCTTATTTGCCACATTTGAAGCCATCTCCATAAGGAGGTTCTTTGGTGCTCATCATCCTCTTTGAAGTAGGCTGGGTGTTGCCAGGAGTTAACCTGTCTCATTGTCAGTGAATTTTTAAAATAACAAAAACATTTTAAATGCCATATTCTGCATGCCTCTGAGGTTTTTGAATACCTTATCTAACTATCCTACCTTATCTTTCTATAGAATCATATCTATCTGCCACTCCTAGGATGCATATTCTTATGATAAAAATAGACTAGTAATTGATATGACCATGATTTAATCAACTAACAATTAACTTGTATAATTTATTTATCCTAAACAGTCTTCAATGGAACTAGAAAAGATCATCCCAAGTGAGGTAACCCAAGACCCAGAAAGACACGGGAGATATATAATCACTCATAAGTGGATATTAGCCACATAAAACAAGATGACTACACTACAATATAGAAACTGATATATCAACCAAGGACCATGTATGATGTGGACCTAGACCCTCTGCTCAGATGTTGTAGCACAGTCTCCTTGTGGATCCAACAATGTGGAGCGTAGGGACTACTTCTGTAGGCCCTGCCAGGCTATAGAGGAAGAGGTTACAGTACATACGAGACTTGATAGGCTGAGGTCAGATGTTAGGGGAGGAGGGCTCCCCTTCCTGAGGACTACAGGAGGGAGGGAGAGGGCATGAGGGAGAGAGGGGAATCAGGAGGGGATGAGAGAGGGGAATACAATCGGGATGTGAAGAATTTAAACTGCAGAACAAGCAGATAACTTATATTGCTGGCCCACTATATGGGAATAGTTCTGAGGCTGGCTGAGACATGAATGCCTAGGCATAGACAATGCTTCTTGTTGGCTACAGAACCCCATACTTAATGTTGTTAACTTGCAGTGGCCTGAGCAACATGAGTAAGAGATGGAAGATGGAGTATGAAAGGTAACAACCTTTGCCTTATAGTCCCCTCTCTAAGCTTTGAACACAACCCTATCATTTACTACATTATCTAGAATAGGTATCTTTGATCTCCAAAACTCCCTCTCTTTATCTACAAATTAGAGATTTAAAATCATCATTGTTATCATCATTGTTGTCATTGTCATCAGTATCACATCATCCCAACAGGTTTGGCACAGTGGTACATGCCTTCAATTTTGGTAATCAAGAGACAAAGGCCAGGTTGTTCTAGATAGCAAGATTCAGACCTGCCAGGGCCACCAAATGAAAACAGAACCGCAAAAAGGTCATAATCATCAAATGACATAATGTAGGCTACTTTCTCAGCCTATGTTTACATAATTAATCAGATTCTGACATAATTGCTCTCCTAATGATAGTAGCTGCCAATGGCTTTTAACAATGTTTGTATGTATATTTCAAAGACAGGCTAAATTCATAAATACTTAGTATTTCATTCAGTATCACCAGTGGTAGGCTAGAGAAAGTAAGGGTGGGATAGGAAAGGAAACTCCAGATCTTGTCTCTGAAGAGGTATGTGTTCATTTCTCACAGACATATGTGGAATTACAGTAGTGATAATATACATATTGGGTAGAAGATGACTACAAATGACACAAATGATAAATAGGAAGCGAAGAGAATATGGCATGGTCAAGAAGTGTAAACTTCGGAACCAACTCCAAGCACATTGTGATTTGAGTAGTAAGTGCATTCTTATAATGATACCTAACATCTGTTGGCTTCCTGCTTGAGGAAGGTCCAGCCAAAAGAACTCTACACCCCATGTGATCCGTGGCCCTTTTAAAAAGTAGACTATAAAAGTAGAAATAAAAATGGAAACGTTTCTACTTAAGTAGATAAGTGAAAGGCATCCATTGAGTTTAGGATCCTGAAGCATGAACTTTATTAGCTTCCTGGGAGGTGTTGCTTCTGGAATCAGCAGTATAGCTCTGTGATAGTCAGCAAAGAAGACACAGCAGATGACTCAGAGCTTGATAGGCTCATTGCAAACCCTTGTACTTCAGGGAAGCATTAAAAACTAGGGCATGTTTATTCCTTTTCTTCGCCTATTTGTGCCTACTTTTCTCATATTATAGCACAGGTACCTATACTGTAGTGCTGATAAAAGCAAATAGTGTATGTATAAACTTTAAACCCCTTCCCAGATCTAGCCAATGGTCAGAATATTCTCCACAGTTGAGTGGAGAGTGTGATACGACTTTCTCACGTACTCTGGTGCCTCACATTTGACCATGTCCCCTGGAGGGGGAGACCTGGTGGCACTCAGAGGAAGGACAGCAAGTAGCCAAGAAGAGACTTGATACCCTATGAGAATATATAGGGGGACGTAATCCCCCTCAGGAACAGTCATAGGGGAGGGGAATAATGGGAAAATGGCGGGGGGGGGAGGAATGGGAGGATACAAGGGATGGGATAAACATTGAGATGTAACAAGAATAAATTAATAAAAAAAAAAAAAGCAAAGTGATGAGTAAGTTATTAACAATGTTGTCATCATTTTACTTACAAGAAAGGGAACTTATGAAATTTGGCCCATATCCATATAGAAAATATCTCTGATTGTACACAATCCCGTCCATGACATTCACTCTCCTCTCCTCAAGTATGTCTAGTTGCCTAGAAGTAACATTATTCACAATGAACTGGAGCATCCTGTATCAATACGCAACTAAGAAAATGTCCCATGGACATGGCCACAGGGCAATGTGATGGAAACAATTCTTCAGTTGGGATTCTGTTTCCAACACAAACATCTCAAGATTGTGTTGTTGAGAAACTCAAATCAGTGCACTGTGCATTTGTTATATCCTGTACCTTCAACCAGAAGAACATCAAACATTCGTTTTTATGGAAGAATTATAAACACCATTTAAGAGAAAAGTTCAGCTTAAAGTTCACAGAGAAAAACATTTCTTCTACAACGGCAGATCATAACAAGGAAAAGAATGCTCTTCTTACATATACACCTGAAAAATATGCACCCCACAAAGGCCTTAAGCTTCTAGTATGCTTGCTGGAGAATAAACTTGAATAAGTTATTATTCTTGGTGTTAATAGTTAACATTAAATTTTGGCGAGCAAAGGATTGAGAGGATGGTTAGGTTGGTAAAACGCCTGCCTTGGAAGCTTGAGAATCTGGGTTGAATATCCAGAATAAATCCACATTTTCAAAAGTCTGCCTGGGAGTGGCAGTGTGCAGTTGTCGCCCTTGTGCTGGGAAGGTGGAGGCAGATGGGTCTCTAGGGCAGCCTGCTCAGCCAGTCTATTTGATAAGTTTCTGGATACCCAGAGACCCTGTCTCCAAAACAAAATTAAAGGAAGAGTATGGTTCCTGATGAGTGGCATTCAAGATTATCCTCTGGCCTCCATATCAGGACCACTGGTATAACAAGAAATTTGAGAAGGGAAGGATTTTTTTTTTAAATAATCAAGCTGCATGTGTGTGTGCACACACAGAATTTCAATTTTATATCATTCTTAGACATAACTTTTAATGTAAGCTGGGATAATCATTATGAATTTGGAAAGAGTAAATTTTATTATAATGATACATGAAATACTGTATTACATTTCATCAAAATAAAAAATATTTTATCTTTGACTAATGTCACTTAGAGAACATAACACATAAATTACCTGAGCACAAAATATATAAAGAACTATTATTTTCAATAGGAAAAATAATCAAATTAAGTAATGATCAAAATATTTCAACACACATTTTATAAATAGAAAACATCTAAAATGCACAGTAAGTTATCTTCAAAGTCTTTAGCACAGAACTTCCAATTTAGTCACAATGAAACACTACTTTAGAGTAGAATGGACCACAGTGAAAGCTGACCTTATCACGTGACAGAAAAGCACTGGCACTGGAACTCCCATGCTCTCTGGAAAGCATGAAATATAACACAACTTGGAATTATCTTTTCAGTTTCTTATGAAGGTAATAAGTAAACCTACTATGCAAGTATGCCAATATAAATCTTGTGCCTAAATATTCATTACAGATTGAGTTGAAGATGACCCAAGTGCCTGTGAAAATGAAAATACATAAACAAAATAGGATACATTTATTCTGAAACAAAAATAACTGTAGTGGCATAGAATATTAGAAAGGTTTCTATTCTGTTGAGTGGGAAAGTCAAATAAATGAACAAGTATAGAGGATATATTGCATAATAGTATTCATATAACATTGTATAAAATATAAACCAGAGTGACAGAAGCCAAATCAGTTTTTATCTGAGGATTTCAGGGAGTGCGGAAGAAATAACAAAGATGTCCTTTTACTGACCGTGGTAATGGATGGGTGCACAAATATGCCAAACTTCATTAGACTGTATCCATTAGACATGTGCACTTTACTGTACATAAATTATACTTTAACAATTATAAGAGACGATATCTTTTTGGATGGCTTGATTCATGTTTTCTTACCTCACTGTGTTTGTGGGTTCAAAATTATGACAAGCATTTTTATGATTTTTACTTTATATATAAATGAGAAAGCATGATGGAGAGTTATTCATTTCCCTCAATACATAAACGTAGCTATTTAATGGCTTGTTATGGATGGATGGTCAGAGCAAAAAGAATAGAACGGTATGACTTTATATGGTTCTTTGAGGAAAAACTAAATTCCAAAATTTATTGTCATGATATTAAAAAGATAAATAAATAGAAATATAAAGGAGACTCTGGTAGCAGATGAGAAAAAAAGAACTGTGAAAACTTAGCTTTACAGCTCTACCTTCGAATGTTATGTAAAACCCAGGCCGTGGTCCCTGAAGTCCTGAGGTAACACAGCAGAACTTTGTTAGGAATCAGTATTCAAGCATCCAGGAGCTGGGTACTAGACAACCCAGACAGCTCTGCGGTAGGTAGCACATGGTCTAATGAGACTACTTAGAAACTGGGAAAGATCAGTGCCCAGCATGAGCATTAAATTGCATTAAGCTATCATGTTGGTAGGAACCTTCTGAATGGGTTTCTGGATAAAGAAGTCAAATTGTTGAGCTGTCTGCATATGATCCCTTGTCATATCACAGAAGAGTTAGACCTTATTTTCATCTCACTGGTAACATATAGTAGTAGGAAAGAAAACCTAATTGCTATATATTATGACCAAATTGTAAAAACATGTAAAATGTATGACTAACTTGGAAGAGAAAGTTCATATAAAATATAATATTTAAACCTAATTTTATACAAGCCATATTTAAATTTCCAGCCTGTCCTGCTCTTAGGCTACTTCTAACTGCTACTTCAGCTGTCTTCTCAAGAAAGCTGATTGGGTAGATGTCTAGGTTAGATGGATTCACCCAACTGATGAACTGAAATCAAATCATGTGATGGCTCGAATGCTCCATCCTGGTCAGTATCCCTCTGGGCAGATCTCTCTGTGAGGCAGACAGACTATTGTTTTATTTTGGCTTACATTTCTCTGACAAACTACTTTTCTGCCTTTTGATTAATAGAAGCATTCGTTCTTTTGAATTGTAGTCATTGTGTACATCTTTATGAGTCTATTTTCAGAATTATTAAACTTTTACCACAAGAAAATGATGTCACCTTCAATGTTTATACCAAAAATCGTTTTGGAATTCTTAAGCAGCTCAATCAGGAAAATGAAACAGCACATTCATTAACTGGGAGAAACTTCCTTTGACACTGTCGGCAGAAGACATAAACATATATAAACCCGTGAAATTTTTAAGTAACTTAAAATTTAATTATTAAATTAAAATTAAATATATGTAATACAATTACATGGTAAAAAAACAAGTACATACAATTTTAGTATTGTATATGCAAAACCACATGATTCAAAATATTAAGAAAGAAACTCATTTACAATAGTTACAAAAAAAAAGAGCTAGAATAATTTCACCAAACAGGTGATTTCCGTAGTGCAACATCTTCAGAAGAAAGTTATAAAATAATGGCAAGTGAAGTTGAAAAAGAACCCCCAAACCAGAAAGTCATATAATTGTCATTGACAACAAGATTTAATGTTATTGAAATTTGCAGACTACTTGAACCAATTTACCGATTCAGGCCAAACCCTATCAAACTATCATTAACATTTGTCACAGAACAGGAAAAAATATATAAAATGTGTGTGTAATCAAAAATAATTTTAAAGCCAAAGCCTTGATCAGCCAAAAGACAAAGCAAAGGGCTCACTTTGCAACACACTACAAAACTGAAGTACTCTGAATAGCAAAGAATTAGCATAAAAACTAGCAGGAACAGGACAGAGAATAGGAAAGCAATCTGATCCATGCAAAACTGATCTTTGACAGAGATGCTAAGAACATGGATGACAGGAATCTATTCAATAAATAGTGCTGATTAAACAGCATGTTCAGATGGGAGAAATAAAACTAGATTATAAGGCCAGATGAGCGGTCCAGAGAGATGGCTCATTGGGTAAATACACTTGCTGCCAAGCTTGATGATCTGAGTTCTATCTCAAGCCTCAGATGGTAGTCAAAAATAGATTTCATAGGCCTCTGAAATTCAGATGTACACCATGGAATGCAGGCTCTCTCTCTCTCTCTCTCTCTCTCTCTCTCTCTCTCTCTCTCTCTCTCTCTCTCTCTCTCTCTCTCTCTTTCTCTCTCCCTCTCATAAACAAACATAATAAATGTAGTAATATCTTTAAAACTAGATTAACAAAACAGGTGAAAAAGAGGGGAGGTGGATTATTTGGGGAGATGAGGACATGGCTAACGAAGAGGGAGGATGCAGGAAAAAGTCATATAGAAATTGTTTATTTTGTAAACCAATTAAAATGTGTAAAATTGAGTTTGGAGGGATGCATGATGCGTAGCTAGATAATGAGCCCCTTACAGGTAGTATGTTATGAACACAATTTCCAGTTTCACTTAGAGGATGCTTCCATAAAGAGTTGGTCAGAGAGTCCCTAGAAAGATCCCCTCACCCTCAAATAATGCAGGCTATTGCCATTCCTTTTGGTCATCTAACAGAACTATATCATAAGACCTTGCTGCTGAAGATTATAGTATTAAGACAAATAAGCTGGGTTGACCTACAAGCCTCCTCTCTGGTCACTAGCTTTCAAAGTACTAGACAGTACTATGCAGGCTCTCGAGTTGTAGTAGGGGGCATCGACAGAGTTACTCAGTTATGAGCACTACAAATTGCCATACAACTCTGCCAGACAAGGTATGCCCACTAGTGTAGTAGTGACATGACTCTTATAGGGGTAATCAACCACCCTCTGATGGGATCGGAGGTCCATTCCACATAAGGAAATCCATACTTGCAGCACAAATTTGGTCAATAACTCATTCCTGCAGGGGACATATGCTTTGGTTTCTAACTTACACAGTTGTTTGACTAAACTGACATAGAGTCAAACTAGTTTCTATATGTCTATACCCACAGTTTCTATATGTCTATAAATAAAAAGGGATAGATGCTACTCTCAGCTGAAGCCTCTCTTTCCAGTAAAGTGTCAGAAAACCCTCCTGCTAAGGTCACCATCCGCCATGACCTGAAAGCCCTGATCTCAGTGCAAAATGGAGGCCTCCCTCTGTCAGTGAGGCTTCCTCTTCTCTGTCTAGGGTGCCTCACACCCTCTATCTGATCAATGCCACAAAATTCTTAGGGAAATTAGAGGTCTGTCTACCTTCTTCTCAATAAGAACCTGCTCAGCAAGCACCTTGGAATCCTGGATTGCCTTTCCACGTAAATGAGGCATGTCAGTACCTTAGCCCTACAGCCAATGATATACCCACCATGGAAATCCCTTCCCCCTCCACAAAGTTTTATAAAACCCTTGTCATCATTTTTGTCATACTCACAGACCACCAGAATCCCCAGATCCTCATTTCCGCTCCCTCGATGGTGCAGGGACTGGTGGCTAATGAAGCCTGGAACAAGGAAGAGCCACAGTGAAGGGTAGTGATTGTAGAGTGATGGTTGAGGACTTAGTTCTAAGCAACATATTCATAAAAGCCTTAGCGGATGTTGCAGAAGACAGAGCTAGAAAACCGTAAGAGTCAGAATATAAGTAAAAGTAAGATCTGTAGGTTTCTAGGATCCTCTGGATTCTTCTATTTCCACATTCTCCCATGCTTCTCTCACCTAAAGCCCCAATAGGATGTCCTCCCCTCTGACCCACTTTCCTGGTAAGTGAAGACTTTCATGAGACATGAACATTATGATGCGTGGATCTGGGTTCTGGGGTCCTGCTCAAACTATGGCACCAGCCAAGGACAATACATGCAGTAAACTTCAAACCCTTACCCAGATCTAGCCGATGGACAGGACACTCTCCACCGTTGAGTGAAGAGTGGGGTCTGATTTTCATGCAAACTCTGGTGCCCCAATTTTGACAACGTCCCCTTCATGGGGAGGCATCGTGGCACTCAGAGGAATGATAGCAGGTTACCAAGAAGGGACTTGACACCCTATGAGCATATACAGGGGAAGGAGGTCCCCCTCAGTCACAGACATAGGGGAGGGAAGTAGGGGAAAAGCGGGAGGGAGGGAGGAATGGGAGGATACAAGGGATGGGCTAATAATTGAGATGTGATATGAACAAATTAATAAAATATTAAAAAATAAATAAAAAGTAAGATCTGTCATTCTCTGGATACAACACAGAGCAGCTGTGGTGACTTGCACAGGACCTGCACAAAACTGACCCTGTATAAAGACAGTCATTGGTGAATAAGGGATATTGATGTAGCCCTACACCTTACTGCTGAACAATTCCTATGTGTTATATTGTAGAAGAGGGGGAGTCATTGTTTTCAGTTATGTACCGATTGGAGAGCTTACCATGCTCCAATGAATAATTCCAAATGGTGGATGACAGATAGCACTGAATAAACTGAGTAGGCCACACACAAAACAAATAAAACAAACAAACAAACAATGAGTGTGGAAATAAAGGCAAGTGAAAGAGGTTCCCAGGGTGGGAGGGAGAAAAGGGAGAGTAGCAGTAAAAAGAATCACAGTGGATTATATGTAGGTATGAAACTGTCAATAGACAAAATTAATCATAACAATACAATGCACAGTATAATATATAGTTTGCAAGGCTGTAAGGGGAGAATTTGAAAGTCTACCATATTATTTGTCATAAGCAAGTGGTAGAATAATGGTGAATAATCTTCTCAATTAATATCTGTATTCTGTTCACAAGACTTAAAAAGTTTAAAGAACTCAAAAAGAGAGTCAAATAAAATAAATAACTCTTCAAAAAGTAGGTGGGAAAACTAAGCAGAGTTCTTAAAAGAGGAGGAGGAGGAGGAGGAGGAGGAGGAGGAGGAGGAGGAGGAGGAGGAGGAGAAGAAGAAGAAGAAGAAGAAGAAGAAGAAGAAGAAGAAGAAGAAGAAGAAGAAGAAATGGCTAAGAATAAAAGTTCATCATCTTAGCAATTAGGGAAATGAAAATCAAAACAACACTGAGATTTCATCTTACCCCAGTCATAATGGTAAATAGCAAACATCAACTAACAACAATAGGATGTGGAGAAGGGGAGTCTTCATTTACTGCGGTGAGATTGCAAACTTGTCTAGCCACTCTGAGAATCAGTGTGGAGAATCCTTCACATAACAAATCTACCGTATGTGCCAGCTATGCCACTTCTTGGCATGTGCACATTCTACTCCATAGATTGCATGTTCATTTATGCACTGTTTGCTATAGCTACAAAAACATGGATAATGAAAACAAATGAACAATAAAACCGTGACACACAGTTTGGAATATTATTCAGCTGTAAATGAAAGTGAAATTTGTACATAAATAAATGAGACTGCAAAAGATCATACTGAGTAAGGTAACCCAGTCCCAGAAAGAGAGATGTTATGTGTTTTATGTCATCTGAAGCTGCTGGTCCCAAATCTGAGTACACAACCTGAGTAACTGCAGAAATCAGAAAGTAAACCTGGATCATTGTCGGAGGTAGAGGATGCGGGTCTTGCTAGAGAATAATATAGCAGGGTAGAAGTGATCTGCAAGGCATTGTGGGAAAAACAAATGCTGTATTCTCATTAGAGAGAGGAAAGGCGATAAATACAGAAGAGTATACAATAAAATAACAGGATGTCTAAAAATGTCACAAGGAAGCACACTATCAACTACATAAAAAATGCTCATAATTCATGTAAGTTGCCATAAATGTATATTTATATTTAAATGTACTTTTCCCATCTGAACTGACAGTGTTCCCTTAAAAAGCCAATGACCATCTAACAAAAGGCTGAATACTTGACATGAGAGGCCTTCTCAGTTGTTTGTCAGAATTAAGCAAGAGACACCCCAAAACATTATAGGCTATTGATATTGTACTTGAATGCCCCCCAAGAAATTGAAGTTCTTATAGCCTAAGTGTAAAAGTTGTTTTTATTCCCTCAGATTGGGAGTAGGGGTGAGATGAGAGCCATTTCCAAGCTTTTCCAGCTCTTTCTGAACTCTCGCTGGCTTTCAACTCAGCTGCTCTAGCCTAAACTCCTCTCCAGGCTGACTGATTCAAACTGGCTTCTCTTGTCTTCTGACTCTATTGCTCTGCCTGGCCTCAAAATAATTCTTGAAATATCTTTTAATATTCTGGCTTCTTCTCGTTCTCTGGAGCATGCTGTCTTTATCTGTTTCTAGTTTGTTGTCTCTGCAACGTGTCCCTGGAAAACTGTCCCAGTAAGAAACTCTTAGTAAAATTTCCTTCCTTCTCTTTTGCACTTCTCCCGAGTACCCTCTCTTTCCATCCTATTTTCATGAGAGTTGGGCATATCCTATATCTGACTGATTCTGTGAAATCTTTCTTTGACCCATTACTTTGCCTGCCCCTCAATTAGAAATCATTTTCAAACATGGCTCCTTTCGTCTATAAAATAGCCTTACCTTCATTGTTTGGGATTAAAGGTGTATACTGTATTACACAATATTTGATCCATTGTGAACTGTAAAAACCTGTCTTTTGTTTGGTGTGGTTGAGCTCCAGCATACACCTTTAATGCAAGAACTTTCTGTATACAGAATTTAATAATGTTAACCGTAGGTCAAGAGGAAGAGCAAGAAACTATCTGACAGAGATTAAGGAGTAGGAGGGGCCTTGAGCTGAAGAGTATTTAAGACAGCTTGGATAAGAAGAGGCTTTTGAGCTTTGAGTTAACAAAGCTTTGGATTTGGATTTTTTGTTTGTTTGTTTGTTTGTTTGTTTGTTTTTGTCCTTTTCCTCCTAGGCTGTCAGCTGAGCTAGTGAACTTTCTGGGCATTTTTGTCTGGGACATGAGCTAAGTAGGAAGGTCATCTAGGTGCTTTCTCTGCCTCTCTGAGCTGGCAGGTTTTCCCTTAACATCTGGCTCCTGAGTCTTTATTGGTAAAATTGAATGCTTGGGATTTTCATTATTTTATAATAACAACCAAGCGTGTATCTGAAATCCAGCCAGATCACATAAACCTAGAAGGCCTTTGGAGGTGATCCCTTGCCAAAGCAGCCATATTGTTGGGTTACAATTTTTCTATACCTAACACACCATGCACTTCAGACACAGACACTGGAGTCCTTGAGCTAGACCTAACCTAAATGTCTCTAACCTAAGGACAATTTTCATGACACTAGATGGTACCCCAAAGCTTCCAAGGGAGAAAAGCAACCATCAATTCTTACCCAGCTATGAAGCCTATGAACCACAAAAATGTCCTGCATGGCACAGTAACCCTAAGGCTACAGTAGGGTCACATCTACTTTCGAGATAATTAACAGTTCTCTGCTTGGACTTATTATCTGATAAACCAGAGGAAAAGTGTTCCTAGCCTACTACACAGGGCTAGTGAAGTCATGGGTCTGGGCATAAGGTTATTGTGTAATTCAAATGCTGATTTCTGCATCCTCCTTAGAGTTCTTGTTCTGAGAGTCTCCTGTCACAATGTTGCATAAACACTTCTCCCTAATTGTCCTCTGATATGCCAATTAAACATCATACAGCCAGTTTTTGAGAGGGAAGAGAATAGGGCTGGACTTCCTGCCTTGCCAGGGGAAGAGGATTTAGATGATGACGTAAGGGATTCAGCAACCAGAGACGTCCGAGATGAAAAGGGAGAAGGAGCTAAATCAGAAATGCTAAAAAAGTACAAGTATCGCTGTGATGTACACTGGAAGGAAATCAGATGAACTTAGAGGGTTAAGAATAGAGAACAACTGCTCAGTTATTGTGCTGTGAAGCTGATTATTAAACAGACATAAAGAGTCACAATTATTTATGGGAAAGCTGGTTTAAGAGGGAAACTGAGAAACAAGCACAGTTTTAAAAATAACAACCCTACCACATGCGTTTTAGAAGAGAACCTGTAATGCCACTTTACTTAACCAACATAATTCCTAACAATATTCTAAATATTTGTGTCCTTGTATGCACAGATGGATATAAACCTGTGCTTCACCAGGGAAGCTTCTCTTTACAACATATGGAGATCGTTACGGAAAACCAAAATAAATCAAAATGCACAGTTCAGTCTCAATTGATACATTTACAACACCATGTCCTGCACTCAAGGCTCAGAGATCATTGCAAAAGAAGGGCTGAAAAGTTTGTTGTGTGGTTATGTCTCCTAGGATTTCAGAGAAGCTATACCCATGAAGAAGTCTCACCAACATTGCTGCCTAAGTATGAGTTGAGTTAGGACTACACCAATACATATGCTAACATGAACAGAAGGGTGCTCATTAGACTACACCCTGAGACAAAGACTACAGACAATTAAGGAGCACTCCAAAAAAAAAAAAAAAAAACACACCAACTTTTTATCCAATACCAATGGTCAGTCCTAAATATATACACATACAATAATATTATATGGACTTAAAAGGTTGTATTTATGTAATAACAACTAGTTGTGGGGAAGTCACAAAGTCTAGTAAGTGAGGTAATGGAAGGGCTTACAGAGAGGGAAGTGAATGGGGAAATGATATAATTATATTATAGTCTCAAAAAATAAGAGAAACAATACATAACTTTTAAAATGAAATGATAGTGGTTGTGGATATTTCCTCAGCGGTAGAACATTTCTACAGTGTATGAGAGAATAAGCTTAGTCTTCACGCCCATAGAAGGGAGAAAAAAGCAAGTACTTACTTAGATAAGTATATCTCCGCTGATTTAAATAACATTCAAAATGTACTTATATGAAAACACTGTGTAATTCCCCGTTAATATGAAAAATGTGTACTTTTCATGGTTTTATATCACCTAAAATAAATTTTAAAATATATTTTTAATACTTGAATTTGCTTTCAGAAGATCTAATGAGGAGTCTACCTCTCTGGAATTTGATGAGACATAGTATATCTTAATAAGTTGTATAAATATAGTTTTCTGGAAAAATAAAAACAAATTAACTTTATAAGTTTACCATTATAGTAGAATTACATTGTAGCAATGGAAATACACATACACAATTACACAAATGTACACAAATGAAATCTACCTAAAATTAATTAATAAAGCACAGGATGAATGGTGTGTGTGTGTGTGTGTGTGTGTGTGTGTGTGTGTGTGTGTGTGTGTCTGTGTGTCTCTGTGTGTGTGTAAACATCAATCATCTAGAAGGAAATTCTACATTATAGGAGAAAATAGTGAAAATAAGAAACAAAACTCTTGATTCACAAACCACAGGGAAGAGTAGAAAACATATTACTCCCATGACTTTTCCCTCTTCAGAATAATGATTCATATTTTATTTTTCTTTTCTGCTACTATTATTCTGCTTTTTTATTATACAATTTAAAAGCAGTAGGAAACAATGAGATAACCTCATTTTAGAGTTGTTATCAAAATTCTATTGGCTTAGAATTGCTGAGACACTAGGTCATCCCAGTATGATTTTCTCATCTTTGCTAAACTGCTGTAGGGCTTGCTAGCTTACCAGCAACAGAGAGTGTTTTTGGAACGTGCAGGAGGCTTTAGGCCTATAAAGCATTTTAACCTTGTAGTTCATTTTCTATGTGGCCCTTGGTAAGTTAAAAAAATATTTAGGGTTCATATTCATAATGCAGGAATAATGATGTAAGATTTATGGAACTTCAAGTATATAAGAAAAAATGAACACAATGTAGTGTTTTCTTTCATACCCAGAATTCATGGTTTGCTTGTGGAATATGTGCGGAGGAACTGTGGCATTGAATAATTAAAACAACTTTATTTTTTTAAAAAAAGAGCAATGTTAGCATTGTGGTGGCCTCTTTCTGTTTCTCATTAGTTTTGTCAAGCATCTGGGTCATTTGCTCTTGTTGGCCCACTTAAGAAGCTGTGTGACTCTCTGTTCATACTGGAAAGGGTAATAGAAACAATCATTCTCCTACTGGTTCTCACTGCACTGAGACGAGGACTCTCTCATACACAGATGTAAAGAGCTCACCCTTCATAACTGACTTCTATCTCCTTCCTATTGACTCTTCTGCTTTGAGCAATTTTTTTCCATTTTGGTGCTTCAACCTTTTATTTATAAAGTACATCATAAGAAAAGTTTTTTAAGTTTCATAACATATATATATATATATATATATATATATATATATATATATATATGAGGAACCATATATTGTGTAAAACAAGTGGTTACAAATAATTATTTTTTTTTATTTTGTATGTTTTGTAGCCTTGAGCCAGCAATTAACATTCTTCTGTAGAATGTATCTGGTATCCTAGTTAGGTTCTGGATGATAGAAGCATTTGTATATAGAGATGATAATTAGCATGAAACTAATCTATACCCAGCATCATTATATATGCACTGGAGGAGAAACAAAATGGAATCACAGAAAACACTTTATGATAGTACAGAAACTTCACTTCTTATTTGTTTCTTTCATATTATTCATTTTATTGTTCCACCATGATGTGAAAACCAAAGTTAGAAAATAGAAACTTAGGAAGAAAGGAACACACACAGAGTTCCACTTGACAGGACTGGAAGTAGGGAGCATAAGTACTGTGTATTTTTTTTTAAAGCACAAAATACTAGTCCCAGAAGGAAAAGTAAGAAAAGCATGGAGTAAATAGCTCTGGTTCTCCTGTATTTTCTACAATATGCCTGGCCTAGAAACCCTTCATCTGAATATATTCTAAATTTTCAGTATCTCATGGTTGTTAATGTACCTCGGTTCCAACCCTTCATTCTTTCTCCTTGGAGTTCAGTAGAGTCCTTGAGGTGAGCTTCCTTTTTTAACATAGCTGCCTGAATGCTCTTTTAAAGTGTAAATTATGTCACTTTCCTACTCCATGAAAGCTCCAGGGGCCACCATCCACTAGCTACTAGAAGAACAAAAGTCTAAGCTATAAATTGCTCTTTGCCAGACAAAGACTTTTGCACTCCCTGTCTTCTTCAGAAATCTCTTCCCCAAAAATTTATGCACTGGCAACATTTCACTTTGATGTCTTAGTAGGATGGCAAGCTATTAGGCTGGAACCTGGCATCCCCTGCAATTATCTGTTACCGCCGTAATAATTTGCAATACCTGATGAGATCTTATTTCCATATTATCGCAAGTTTATTTGTTCTAGTCCCTTCAACTAACCTAGTTCTTTAGAAAAGAAGGCCTAATCTGCTTTATTGCCGCATGCTTAACACCAAGAAACCACATCTAGTTTCACAGCCTGACAGTCCCAACATCAGATTTGAGAGTTTGGGATAGGCCTCTCTCACTGGAAACCAGCTGCTTTTGCTCTTTTAAATAAATTTACCTTAATTGTGACTGTAAAATATAATGCTATATAGGGAAAGAAAACATTATATTTTTATAAATGTCATATAAAAGTCTGTAACAGCCAGCTCCTGTGAGTATGTTCCAGCTCCTGGGACACCATCACATCTGCAATCCATGAGACCAGAAGCTACCAAGGAACAACAGAGCCTGCCAGCAGAGGCATAGTATGTCCCCATTTCCCCCTCTCCAATGAGCTCTACTCTCCATCTACTGGTAATACTTCATTTCCCAGGTGCCATCTCTATCTTCAGTCCTAGAGAGTAAGCCACTGGGGAAAAACAGGTAAGAGGTCTTCCCCAACTCCTGGCCTACTAGAGCCTGGATGCAGAGGCATGGTTTTGGTCTGTCACCTGGGAGCACCATCCTGGAAGGGAGCTCCACAATCTAGCTTCTGGGTATGTTCCGTCTCCTGGGGCCCCATCCACACCTGTAATCATGAAGACCAGCAGCCTTCAGGGAATAACAAGCCTGCCAGCAAGGTGCAGTCTGCCCTAGGCCATCTGTGCCAGCACCCCATCAGTGTGTTCCATTCTGCATCTCCTGGGCATGCTCCATTTCTCAGGCCACATCTCTAACTGCAGTCCTGGAGACAAGGAACCATCAGGGAACAACAATTCATGAGGGAATAGCACCAACCATCAGGAAGCAGCAGAGACAATCAGAAGCATCCAACAGCTACCTACCTGCCCCATTTCCTGGACCCCATACCTACTTGAAATCCCAGAGATCAGCAGACATCCGAGACTACCAGTTTTCCCTGTATATCTGGAGGCCTGCTACCACCCAGGAAAACCAGAGGTCTGCTATCACCCGGGATTACCAGCTCTACCCACAATCCTAGATACATACTATCAGCAGGTGCAAACAGACTTACTAATGCCAGGGTCAATCAGATGGCTAGAGTTCAGAGGTCAGCATAAGAACACAAGCAACAAAACTCAGGGTCATATGGCACCTCCAGAAGCAAGCCATCCTATTTCAGCAAGCCCTGAAAACCCTAACACACCTTAAGCACAAGAACATTATCTTAAATCTGATGTTCTCAAAAGGATAAAGGGCCTGAAAGAGAAAAATACATCCCTCTAAGAAGTACAGGAAAATACATTCAAATAGATGAAGAAATGGTAGAAGGAAATTAATAAAACTATACAAGATCTAAAGTGGAAACAGAAGTAATAAAGAAAGCACAATCTGAGGCAATCCTGGAAATGGGAAATTTACCAAATAGAAGAGGAAGTAAAGATATAAGAATCACCAAGATGATACAGGAGATGGAAAAGAATCTCAGGTGTAGAAGATATGATTGAAAGAAATCAATATATTGGCAAAAAAATGTTAAATCTAAATATTTCCTAACACAAAACATCCAAGAAATATGGAATATGATGAATAGACTAAACTAAAGAATAATAGGAATAGAATAAGAAAAATACTCCTACCTGCAAGGCTTAGAAAATATTCTCAACAAAATCATAGAAGAAATCTTCCTCAACCTAAAGAAAGAGATGCCTATAAACATACAAGAGACTTACTGAACACCAAATAGATTGGACTAGAAAAGAAAATCCTCCTGCCACATAATAATTAAAACACTAAATGTACGGAACAAAAAAAAGAATATTAAAATCAAGGGGAAAAGGCCAAGTCACATATATAGGGAAACCTAGCAGAATTAGACCTGACTTCTCAACAGAGACTTTGAAATCAAGGACGTAATCCCCCTCAGCAACAGTCATAGGGGAGGGGAATAATGGGAAAATGGAGGGGGGGGAGGAATGGGAGGATACAAGGGATGGGATAAACATTGAGATGTAACAAGAATAAATTAATAAAAAAAAAAAAAAAAAAAAGAAGAGCCTGGGTCAAATGTCATACAGATACCAACAGACCACAGATGTCGGCCCAGACTACTATACCCAGCAGAACTTTCACTGGAGAAAACAAGATATTTCCTGACAAAACCAAGTTAAACAGTATCTATCCACAAATTCAGCTGTCTAGAAAATAATAGAAGTAAAACTCCAATCCAAAGAGGCCAGCTACACCCAGGAAAACAGGAAATAAATAACCCCACATCTGCAGAAGAAAAGACTCTCCTCTCTCTCTGTCTCTCTCTCTCTCTCCCCCTCCCTCTCTCCCTCCCTCCCTCCCTCCCTCCATCTCTCTCCGTCCTCCTCCTTCTCCCTCTTCCACCACCAACTTAAAAATAACAGGAATTAACAAACACTGGTCATTAATATCTCTCAACATCAATGGCCTCAACTCCCCAATAAAAAGATACAGGCTAAAAGGATGATTGTGAAAGCAGGACCCATTATTTTACTGTATAAAAGAAACATACCTCAGCAATAAAGATAGACATTATATTTGAGTATAGGACTAGGAAAAGATTTCTGATGCAAACAGACCCAAGAAGCAAGCTGGAGTAGCCATTTGAGTATCTAATAAGATGGACTTTCAACCAAAACTAATCAAAAGAGATGGGGAAGCAGTTTAAACAGGCCTATAACTCTTATGGAAATAAAATCAGTCATCAAAAGTCTCCCAACCAAAAGAAGAGAGAGAGAGAGAGAGAGAGAGAGAGAGAGAGAGAGAGAGAGAGAGAGAGAGAGAGAGAGAGAGAGACAAACAGACAGACAGACAGACAGACAGACAGAGACAGAGAGACAGAGACAGAGAAGAGAGACAGAGAAGCCCGGGGCCAAATGATCTTAGTGCAGAGCACTACCAGACATTCAAAGAAAAACTTATACCAATACTCCTCAAAATAATGCACAAAATAAAAACAGAAGAAGAATTACCAAACTCAGTCTATGAAACCATGGTCATCCTGATACCTAAACCACATAAAGACTCAAAAAAGAAAGAGAATTTCAGACCAATTTCACTCATGAACATTGACACAACAATATTCAATAAAACAATCACAAACTGAATCCAAGAACACATCAAACATATCATCCACCATGATCAAGTAGGCTTTATCCCAGGGATGTAGGCATGGTTCAACATATGAAAATCCACCAATTTAATCCACCATATAAACAAACTGAAAGAAAAATAATCACATGACCATCTCATTAGAAGAAGAAAAATCCTTTGACAAAATCCAACCCCTCTTCATGATAAAAGTCTTGGAGAGATCAGAGATACAAGGCTCATACCTAAACATAATAAAGGCTATATACAGCAAGCTGATTGTCAACATCAAATAAAGTGGAGAGAAACTCAAAGCAATTGCACTAAAATCAGGAACAAAACAAGGGTTCTCAGTCTCTCTACATCTCTTCACTATAGTACTTGAAGTTCTAGCTAGAGCAATAAGACAACAAAGGGAGATCATGGGACCCAAATGAGAAAGGAAGAAGTCAAAGTGTTGCTATTACCAGATGATATGATAGCATATGTAAGTAATCCCCAAAATTCCACCAGAGAACTCCTACAGCTAGCTGATGAACACCTTTAGCAAAATGGCCAGATACAAGATTAATTTTTAAAAAATCAGTGGTTCTCCTTTATACAAATGACAAGAGGGCTGAGAAAGAAATTAGAGAAACTAAACCCTTCACAACAGACTCTAACCAACTAAGTAAAAGACTTGTATGACAAGAACTTCACATCCCTGAAAAAGTAATTAAAGAACATATCAGAACATAGCAATATCTCCTGTGCTCATGGATTAGTAGGATTAATATAAAAAATGATCATCTTACCAAAAGCAATTTACAGATTCAATATAATCCCCATCAAAATACCAATACAATTCTTAACAAGATTGTAAGAACAATCCTAAATTTCATATGGAAAATCAAAAAATTTAGGATAGCTAAAACAATCTATACAATAAACAAATGTCTGGAGGTATCACTATCTTTGATTTCCATCTATAACACAGAGCAATAGTAAAAAAAAAAAAAATTGCATGGTACTGCCATAGAAATAGATTGGTTGGTCAATGGAATCAAAGTAAAGACTCAGAAATAAACTGACACACTTATGGATATTTGAATTTTGACAAAGAAGCCAAACCACGCAGTGGATAAAAGACAGCATCTTCAATATACAGTGTTGCTCTAAGTGGATGTCCACGTGTAGAAAAATGCAACTATTCTCATATTTATCACCCTGCACAAAACTAAACTCCAAGTAGATCAAAGACCTCAACACAGCATAAGATACAGTAAACCTATTTGAAGAGAAAGTGGGGAAGAGCCTTGAACTCACTGGCACAGGACAGAACATCCTGAACCCAAGACCAGCAGCTCATGCTCTGAGATCAACAATTAGTAAATGGGACTTTTTGAAAGTGAAAAGCTTCTGTAAAGCCAAGGACACCATCAACAGAACAAAGTGACAGTCTATAGATTGGAAAAGATCTTCACCAATCCTACATCTGACAAAGGGCTAATATCTAAAATATGTAAAGAACTTAAAACACTAAACAACAAACAGAATAACACAATTAAAAAATAGGGCACAGAACTAAACTGAAAATTCTCAACAGAGGAAAATTGAATGGCCAAGAAGCATTTAAAGAAATGCTCAATGCCCTTAGTCATTCAGGAAATGCAATAAAAAAGAAACAAAGACTCCATCTTTCACCTGTCAGAATAGCTAAGACAAAAAAAAAAAAAAAAAAAAAACAAAACAAAAAACCTCAAGAGACAGCACATACTAGAGAGGATGTGGAGGAAGGGAACACTCCCCCATTGCTGATTGGAGTAAACTTGTACAACCCCTTTGAAAATCAATCTGATGCATTCTCAGAAAATTAGGAATAGTTCTACCTCTAGGTCCACTATACCACTCCTGGATGTTAACCAAAAGAAATTCCACCACACAATAAGGACAAATTATTCAACAATGTTCATAGCAGCCTTATTTATAATAGCCAGAGTTTGGAAACAATCTACATATCCTTCAGTTGAAGGATGAATAAAGTAACTGTGGTACATTTACACAATGGAATATGACTCAGCTCTTAAAAAAATAAAATCTTGATATTTGCAGGCAAATAAATGGAACTAGAAAAGGTCATCCTGAGTAAGGTAACCCAGACCCAGAAAGACAAACATGGTATGTACTCACTTATAAGTGGATATTAGTTATATATTACAGGATAAACATATTACAATGCACAGACCCAAAGAAAATAAGTAACAAGGAGGATCCAAAAGAGAATGCTTAAATCTCACGCAGAAAGGGAAACTTAGAATTGACAGAGGGAGTGATTAAAGAGTGATAACAAGGCAGGAGAGTAAACACAGAGAGAACTGAGGATGAAGATAAGATCTGGGGAGAGCAGGAATGGGAGGACAGAAGGCCTGTAGAGAAAAGAGAAACTGTGGGTGAGGGCATATATGTGGCAAACTGGAGACCTAAGTTAGCGTATCATGGGGAGTTGAGAGTGGAGGAGGGATGTGAGAAGGAATCTAGGAGAGACTTCTAGTAGCCGGGGGCATGGAGACTGAAAATGGCACCCTTCACTTCTTCCAGTAGAGGGAGAGAAACACCAAGTCACCTACTAAAACTTACATTCAAAATTCACTCTACCTACAAGATGTGAAGGGATAAAGATAGAGCAGATAGAACAGAGACCGAGAGTATGATCAACCAATGCCTAGCCCAACCCAAGACCCACCCCATGGGAGAGAACCAACCCCTGACACTATTAAGGATATTCTGCTATGCTTACAGATAAGAGCTTAGCAGCATTGTCCTCTGAGAGGTTCCACTCAGGAGTGCTTTGAATGAGATGCCGAGACTTACAGCCAAACATTGGCCGAAGCTTAGGGTGTCTTTTGGAAAAGTACAAAGGAAAAAAATGACCTAGAAGAGACAGGAGCCTCACAAGAAGGCCAACACAGCCAACTGAGCAGGGCCCAGAGGGGCCTGCTGAGACTGAGGCACCAACCAAAGACCTTGCATTGACTGGACCTATGCCCCCTACAAAGATGTAGCAGGTGGGTAGCTTCATATGAGTCCTCTACTGAGGGGAGGGAGCTGTCTCTGGCATGGACTCTCTTGCCAGCTTTTTAATTACTTCTTCCTGGAGGGACTGCCTTGCCAGGCCACAGAGGAAGAGGACACGCTCAGTCATGGTGCGACTTGGTGAGCTGTAGTAGCTGTGCAGGAGGGCTCCCCGTTTCTGAGGAAAAGGGGAAGGGAGAGGAGGGGAAAGGAGAAAGGGTGGGACTGCAAGGAGAAAAGGGAGGGAGAGATGTAGAGTGAACAGACAAACAAATAAGTGAAACTTCAAAAAAGAAGTCTGTAACAAACTGGTAGGAGCTTAACGATTTTAATCCTGACCTCCTATGTTATCTCTATTTTTGGCTAAAGCCATATGATGTGCAGCATCCTGCTGAAATATATCTGTAAGCCAATCCTAGAATTATAATGCGAAATCAGTTTACGGAAACTATATTTTCTTCAAAATATGCTTGTTGCATCTTTATCAATAATTTCTATAACTGCTTGCTTGTCTAAGGGGAAAATAGAAATATTTGTGTGGCTTTATACACACACACACAAAATCACATATATTCTGTTAAAACTGGCAAACAACCAAGCATATATTATAACTTTTATTAATGCATGTATAATTGAAATTAGCAAACTAAATACATCACTTTTCCACTTAAGTTCATATTATACAGTGACACACTCTTATGTGGTATTGAGTCATTCATCTTAAGCCAGTTCTCAAACTGTGGGCTGCAACCCCATTGGGAGTCACATATCAGATATTTACATCATAATTCATAACAGTGTAAAATTACAGCTATGACATAGCAGAAAAATCATTTTATGGTTAGGAGTCACCACAACATGAGAAGCTGTATTAAATGATTGCAGCATTGGGAAGTCTGAGAACCACACTTAAAGCAAACATGAGATGAAATTGTGTTGTTTGCTTCATTAAAAATATTTGTAATTACTTGCCCTTTTAAAGCAGTCAGTTCTTCCAACCCATGAAGACACACTGGGCATTTGCATCCATTACTTTGGATTGATCTCAGTCTCTGACACATAGATCTACCCATTTTATAAACCATAAATTGTGCTCTAAATTCTAGTTGCTACAAAAAGCCAAGAAGCCAAAAAGAAAGTCATGGAGCAAATACACTGTCTCCTCACAGAACACAGTTACTTATTAATTTCAAGTGAAGGCACAGAAGTTCGGACATCACTGGAGGGTTAAATTGAAACTCAACTATTGGCCTTCTAAAAGTAAGTCAGATTGTTGGAGAAAGTCGCTGTTAGAAAAATAAGAGATTCTCTTCATAGAAAAGATTTTTAAAAACCCAATGAGAGGAAATTGGTTGAGAGGAAAACAGCTGTGTTTCCCATCTGCACTCTCACAAGAGACAACTTTAAGCAGTACATCAAGGCAGATTGCCACTCCTCAGTTGTGAACACAAGAATAACAAATCCCAGTCACTGTAGTTGGTCTATATGCATCGCTCTCTCTGACTTGAATGAGAAGATCCTGTGAAAGAGACATAACACACTTGTGCATCTTCGTAAAATGAGAGAAGGATACCAAGCGGCGTAGATTGTCTTCTGAAAACACACAGTGCTGTCATCCTGAAGGAGCAGAGCGACATTCAATAACAATGATTCCATAATTAAAAATGCAGTTATTAGAATGAGGCAAGGTAAGATGGATCCCAAGCGCAATATGAAGAAAGCACAAGAGTACAAGATTCGCTTCTAGATTGAGGAATAGTATTTGTTATGCAAATATAACATTTAATAGACTTGGGAGCTAGGTAGTAAAATTGATTAGCACTAAAAGAAAATAAATACAGTTACTAGGTAACCTGGTGTGCTTCCATTTTTCTTCTCATCACAGGCAGGAATATTATCTCATCTTGGATGATGAATCACAGCATGAAACAATGTTTCTACCTTCTAGTTTAGGATCATGAAACGCACACCCTTGCCATTAGGCCTTGGGTCAAATTGTGGAGGAAGAGAAGATGTGCCCTAATGATTCAAACACGTGGGCTGAAATAAGTGGTGACTTCCAGTAGCATTAAGTCAGAAAAAAAAGAGATGGGTGATTCTATAGGAAACGAAGAAGCTTGTTTTGAACATTTCTAGTTTGAGCTAACAGTGAAGATTTAAAATTATTTTTTACAAAGAAAGCAGCAGGTTAGAAAATGAGCTTCCAAAGACAACTAAAAGCCAACAAGAACTCTTTGATCCACTTTGACTTGAGTTAAATATGAATCTAATTGCATTTTTTTACACATAGACATCCAGTTAGACCAACACCATGTGTTGAAGATGCTATCCTTTTTCCATTGAATAGATTTGGCATCTTTGTCAAAAACCATATGTGTGTGGATTCATTTCTGGGTCTTTGATTTGATTCCATTGATCAACCAGCCTATTGCTGTGCCAGTACCGTGCTGTTTTAATTACTGTTGTTTTATAGTACAGCTTTAGATAAGGTATGCAGATTCCTCTGGAGGATCTTTTATTGTACAAGATTGTTTTAGCTATTCTGGGTGGATTGAACTAGAAATGATCATAATGAGTGAGTTAACCCAGAAGCAGAAAGTCAAATGGTATATACTCACTTATATCTGGACACTACTAGTCCAAGGGGCATGTCCCGTGAAAGTCTTCACTTACCAGGAAGGTGAGACAGAGGGGAGGACATCCTATTGACACTCTAGGTGAGAGAACCATGGGAGAATGGGGAAATAGAAGGATCCAGAGGGTCCTAGAAATCTACAAGAAGAACATTATGATGGGCGGATCTCGGCCCAGGGGTCCTGCTCAAACTATGGCACCAGCCAAAGACAATAGGTGCAGTAAACTTCAAACCCTTACCAAGATCTGGCCAATGGACAGAGCATTTTCCACAGTTGAGTGGAGAGTGGGGACTGACTTTCACATGAACTCTGGTGCCCCATATTTGACCACGTCTCCTGGATGCGGAGGCCTGGTGGCACTCAGAGGAAGGATAGCAGGCTACCAAGAGGAGACTTGATACCCTATGAAGTCCCCCTCAGTCACAGTCATAGGGGAGGAGAATAGGAGGAAAGCAGGAGTGAGGGAGGAATGGCAGGATACAAGGGATGGGATAACAATTGAGATGTAATAGGAATAAATTAATAATAAAAGCAAAAACAAAACAAACCCCAACAAGAAACTGTTTTGAGTTAAGGTTTTGGACTGCTTTGCACACAAAGCACCACACAGTGGCCTTGTATGCAAATGTCATAAATGCTAATTTTACATATGTCATTTATCATCTCAAATATCTTTTAACTTTACTATTAGTTTCACGTCTCAGATAAAAAAAGGACTTAATGAAATGGATGTTATTCTCTGAATTGGATGTTGACACGTGATGGGAAGATGTTTAAAAGCAGATTATGTGCTAATGGGTCCTCTGCACTTTTGCTTATTGGATTACAAATAGTCTGGACTTGCATAGAGCCTGCATAGTTCCTCACCCTGTTCAAAGTGTCAGGCTCCCTCACCAAAGCAAAACAATGAAGATAGTAACTTACTTCCTTGTTGTTTGTACGTCTTCACTATATTATTCTAGCTTGCATTAATTTAACCATTCACAAGGTAATCTGATGATAATGTATACTTTACTGAATAGGGAATGGTCCATTATAAAAACTTCTAGCATTAGAAAAGAAATTCAATATTGATATGAATCCTTACAAATCCTTACAAATCTAAACTGTCCATGTGTGCAATATTATGGGGAACGCATAGCAAAGCTAACTCAGATATATAGTTGGTGTTTATGATTGGTTCTGGAATCAGTTCACATAAAAAATGGATACTATCTGAACAAAGGTGGATTGCTTCATATGCAGAGAGAAAACCAAAAGAAAGCAAAACCAGTTGATCTTCATGATGCAGGCTACAATCGTGGCCACTAGGAGGCAGAAGCTGGATAGCAACTTCAAGCCAGCGCAGGCAGTTTAATGGGACAGGGTCCAGAAGCTTAAAATGTAAAATAAGAACTGGAGATATATGTCGCTGGTAGAATACTTGCCTAACATCCATAAGGCCACAGGTTTAGTTCCAGAAGGAAGAAAAGGATGAGGGAAGAAGGGAGGGAGAGAAGAAGAAAGGGAAGAAAAGAGAGAATATGCAATAAAAAGGGAAAATAGAGACAGATGGAGACAGAGTGAGAAAAAGACAAACAGAACAAAGGAGGCAGACAATGCCAAATTCCTATTCCTAGCAGGATCCACAGAGAAGGGGTTCTTATTATGGAAACCTGAGGTGGATGCTTCAAGTCTCATTGCGTTGGAGGAATAATCTATGTCAAGGCACAGTTGGGTTTTATGATCCTAAGCACAGGAGACTGCATTCTGGTTTTTCCTACTATGTCCGGACCAAAAGAATTGTTTCAAAAAAATCACATTTAATAACAGTAATTATCTATGAAATTATAAAGTCACTTACATACTAATGCTTGCACATTTGTACAGACCACACACACATACATACATATGTACATACATACACACACACACACACACACACACACACACACACACACACACACACTGTGAGTCCATTCCTGACCTACAGAACTGTAATCTTCCCTTTGAGTTGTTGAAGAGTTTGGGAATATAGATCTTAAACATTTTAGTTAGATCCTGCCATAATTTTACAATCTGGGAACATTACCAGAATATATTATTGTATACAAACACAAACACACTAATTTCTCCAGCCAAGGTTCATCTTTACATGAAAACCTTCTACTTCATTAGGTTCTGCTTTTTAATTAATTATTTTCCTGGTCATTGTTGATTAGTGCCATCATTTGAAAATACTAAGTTTTTACGTTTTTAAACAGGAAGAAGCAGGATTCCTCAATTCCATGACATTAATCAATTCTTTTTTCTTTTCCTTCCTTCCTTCTTTCTTTCTTTCTTTCTTTCCTTTTTAAAAAGTATCCTCCTCACACTTCCAGAGGCACAGAGTCATATTAAAATAATTAGACGTGCCCAGGGCTCTCCCAGAATGTCTTACCTAGTTAGTTAAGCATGAATATGGGTGTGCAGAGTAAGACACATCCACAGTGATTTATTACTTTGAGAAACACTTTCTTTTCTATTTAACTCATCAGTCAGTCAGAACTTCATAAAATATATTTATCTTCTTGGCCTTTCTTTCTCTTCCATTTTTCCTTGCCATACTTAGCACTTACCAAGTGACTATAAATATGATGTAATCAATAAGAATCCTATTTGTTTGAGTGGGGATAACCACTGTGATTTGCAAGCAACAAATGGCTTTGAACCTGTTAGGTAGAAAAACTACAATGGTACTTCCTATGAGGTTTTTTTTTTTTTTTTTTACTTAGGTCAAGTAGTTAAGGGAAAATAAATAGTTAAATTAAGTATATTAATCATGGTCATTTTTGTATGCATAGGAAATAAAATCACCCAAGGACTACTGAAGCCCTAACAAAGCATTCAGATTTATTTTACTGAGAAAGATACCAGAATTTTTATAGAGCATGGTGTTTTCTTTTAGGGTTCTAAATAATTAAATTGGGCAGAAATATTTCAGAGTTCATAAATTCTACTCAAGAGAAAAGACAAGGAAATATATACCTCAGGAATCTAAAAGCAGTGCAAGAGAATAAGACTTGAAAAAAAAAAGAAGAAGAAAAGGATGTACAGGTATACACATAGTGGTGGAAGGGAAAATGGAAACATTGTTCAAGGAGAGAAAGGAATCAATGAAGATAAAACTCCTTTCTCCAATACCTGCTATAAAAAGAAGTTGGAGAATTCAAGTGGGATTGAGGGTAAAGTTTTTTGGATGGATTATGAACAGACGGAGTAAAAGGGGCAGCTGCTACTTCCCACTACAGAAATAATGGAGAGATTAGAGCCATTCCTCTTGACTAAAACCCAGAGAAAGCCAGATAGAAAGCCTGGGTGTTGCAAAGAATAGTGTTATGAATGGCTAGACAGAGAGTAAAAGGAAATGTAATAGGTAGATGTCTGAATACTTTAAAATAATAAATACTGAAGTTCTGAGTAGGTGAGGAAAAATTAAACTAGTGTCAAGAGCACAATAAAGAGTAAGGAAAACCATGAAGAGCAATTTATGGTCAAGAGTCCTTTGTTCAGCTCATAAAAGGTTTATATCTAGCATGATTCAGAGCAGACCAAAGAAAAGAAGGTTAATGGAAAAGTTTGAATTGTATTGCTAGGGTACCGTGGGATTAAGATGCTATGCTTTGGCATGCAGGAAGAAAGGTGCACAGTTATCGGGGTTATCCTTTGATTCAAAAAACTGGAATAGGCTGACAGTGCTTGAATTCTTAAATATAAAGTGACAAAATGTTGTAAAACATACTCCTGAAAGAACCAAATAGTAAGAAATTCTCTATTTTATTTACTTAAATGAATTAAGAGAAACTGTAAATCCAGATAAAATTCTTTATTCTGTGCAACAGATGAGAATCATTCTACATGAATTCATGTAATAGATACTAAAAATAAATATTAACTTCTCAGCATTGCAATATTCCTTTTTTAACAAAGAAATAAGCTTGCATTGATCCTCCAGTGCTGTGATGTATTACCATAAATTACCTACACTCTTTATAGCAATGAAACCATGGGACACGAGCATGCTAATTATTAAGCTGGCTAGTTTTTATGTCAACTGGACATAAGCTAAATTCATCTGAGGATTCTTTAGTTGAGAAAAATTCCTTCATAGGATTGAACTATAGGAAATTATGTAGGGCATAATCTTGATGAATGATTGATGTGGCAGGGACAAACTGTGAGGGGTGCCACCCCGGGGTAGCTGATTCTAGATGATATAAGAAAGAACTCTGAGCAAGTTATCAGGATCAAGCCAATAAACAAACTTCCTAGATGTTTCTGCTCCAGTTCCGGTCTCGGGTTCTTGCCTCACATTCCTACTTTTACTTTCTTTGATGATAGACTGTGATGTGGAACTGTAAACCAAGATCATCTCTGTTGTGGTTTATTAGTGATGCTCCCCATAATTTTGAGCATCTGAATACTTTATCTTCAGTAGGTCGCTGTTTGGGGAGGCTTAGGAATGTGGCCAAAATGGGGAAGTATATTATGTAGGGCTAATATCCAAAATATATAAAGAACTCAAGGTATTAAACACTAACAATCCAAATAAGTCAATTAAAAATGGGGTACAAAGCTAAACAGAGACTTTGCAACAGAGGAATTTCTAATGACTGAGAAGAATCTGAAAAATATTCATCATCCTTAGTCATCAGGGAAATGCGAATCAAAATGACTCAGATTCCATCTTACACTCAGAATGGCTAAGATCAAAGACTCAAGTGACAGCATATGCTGGCAAGCATGTGTAACAAGGGGAAAACTCCTGCACTGCTAGTGAGAGTGCAAACTGTACAACCACTGTGCCAATCAATCTGGCACTTTCTCAGAAATTAGGAATAGTTGTACCTCAAGATCCAGATATACCACTCTTGGACATATACTCAAAAGATACTGTACCATACAACAAGGAAACTTGCTAAACTATGTTCATAGCAACCTTACTCATAATAGCCAGAATCTGGAAACAACCTAGATGTCCCTTGATGGAAGAATGGATAAAGAAACTGTGGTACATTTATATAATGGAATACTATTCAGCTATTAAAAGCAAAGACATCATGAAATTTGCAGACAAATATGTAGAACTAGAAAATATCATCCTGCGTAGAGTAAACTGGACCCAGAAAGACACACATGGTATGTACTCACTTATAAGTGAATATTAGCCATAAAGTACAGGATAACCAGGCTATAATCCACAGACCAAAATATGCCAATTAACAAGGAAGGCCCAAAGGAAGATGCTTGACTCTCACTCATAAGAAGAAGCAAAACAGACATCTGAAGTAGGAGGGAGGGAGCCGGAGGGGAGAGGGACAGGGCAGGGGTGCAGGGGAGGGAGGAGAGGGGGGAAGGGAGGCAGGAAGTGGTGGTGGTGAAGAGTGGGAGTAGGGCTGAGAATCAGGAGTGAGGAAGGAGGAAGGCTGGAGAGAGAAAGGAAGTCTGTGGGGGGCATCTCTGGGATAGGGGAGGCCTCTGGAAGTCTATGAGGATGACCCTAGCTGAAACTTCTACCAGTGGGTGATATGGAGTCTGAAAAAGCCACCTCCAGTGGAGGGAGGGAGACACCAATTCATCCACAAAACATTGAATTCAAAGTTTGTGTTTCCTACAAGTAGTTCAAGGATTAAGATGGAGCAGAGATTGAGGGAATGGCCCAACTTGAGACCCAACCAGTGGGAAAGAGCTAACCTCTGACACTATTAATGATCCTCTGTTATGCTTGCAGACAGGATCCTTGCTTAACTGTCTTTTGAGACGCTTCTTCCAGATCTACATAATCAACTAACCTGGCCCATGGGGGCTCACAGAGACTGAACCAACAACCAAAGAGCATGCGTGCATGGGCTGAACCTAGGCCCCTGCACAATGTAGCAGATGTGGGTTCTTCATGTGGGTTCCCTAACACTTAGAGTGAGGGCTGTCTCTGACTCTGTTGCCTACTTTTGGATCTCTTTCACATAGCTAGGCTGCCTTGTCTGGCCTCAGTGAGAGAGGATGCTCCTACTCATGCTGAGACTGGATGTACCAGGGTAGCTTGATACCCATGGAGGGCCTCCCCTTCTCTGAGGATAAGAGGATAGGGGAATGAAAGTGGAGGGTGAGGGTGGACCTGGGAGGAGAGGAGGGAGGGGGTCATTTATCAGCCTGTAGAGTGAATTTTTAAAAAGATCTTGAAAACCTCAAGCATTGTCAGTTGAGTCACTCTGACTCCTATTTGTAGATAGAGACATAAGCTTTTATCTTCTGCCTTTTTTTGTGATACTGACATGCTTTTTGCCATGCTTCCCACTGTGATGGTGAGAACATTTTTATCTCTCTGTAAACATAAGCCCCAATACACCTTTCCTTCTATAAGTTGATCTGGTCATGGTCCTCCTGAACAGCAATAAAGCCCTACGTATGAAATGTATGCACTCTTTGGGCCTTATAATAACACTTTCTTCTTTGCTATTTTGTTAGCTTTCTTCAATATCCCAGCTTGATATCTTCAGAGATAGAATTTGGAGCCATTGACAATATAAAGAAAACCACTTTGCCTCACATAAGCATTATAAATGATACATATAATACATTCTTGGTTTCTGATTTTTGTCAAAATCATTCCATCATGTTAAAAATGTAAGAAAAAGAGATAAATAAAAGTACAATATTTTCTAGAAAAACAGTAGAGCAGGTAATTGTAATTTCTTTCTTTTCCAAATGCAATCTTTTCTTTCCACATGCATAACATTTTATTGGGCTTTTTCTTTCATTGTCTTTTCTGTTTGGGTTTGAAGGATACATTGATAAATTGTAAAGTCAACATTTCTGTCACTAAGTAACCATTTGAAACTACTAATTATCCAAACCCTGTACTTTCATATCTTTTATGACAATTACATACAACAATACCCTGTGTTTCCTCTCTGTCTGGCTTTTTTTCTGATGTTTCTCCCATTATATTCTGTGGATAACATTATTTATATCAATAAATTCCAACATAGTTAATGTTGTAATTCAGTATCTCTTCCATGGACCTCTCTCCTGATCTCCAGACCCATCTCTACTTCTCTCTTGAACTTAGTATCTGTTGTGTTAGCCAATATGCCTTTGAGCCTGTACACTGTATACAATCCTAGAAGTATTTAAAGCAAATTCTTGTTCCCTAGTATCTTAAACCCAGTTTACCACACTGGAAATCTTTCAGGTTTTTTTAATGTTTAAATTGACCTTACAGTACAATTTTAGTTAAAATACATCATGTGTAATAATAACATGGGACAATTAGCAAATTTACTGTTCAACTAACATGGGTAATTATCCAGGTATTGTCATCCTTTCCTTTGAGTTAACTGGTAATTAAATCTGAAAACTTCATGCCACCTTTAGGATCTCTTCCTTCTTATTCAGACCTTCATTATCTCATTCCTATAATTTTTCAGGCGAGGTTTTTCTGCTTTTCATATGGTCTCTTTGATATTATTGTGGAGTTATTTTGTAAAACTCAGATCTGACTGTCATTCCTATGAACCTACTGGAATAAAGGTAATCTATAGTATAAAATAATGTAATAACTTATAAGTACAAATTATGTAGTTCCAACCTATTTTTAAGCAGGGTAAGACTAATGGATGAAAATAAAACATTGTCAGAGAGGTGAAAATTCTCCTGTGAAAGCAGGACAATAGAACTTTATCATTTGTGAAAGAACACAAAAGAAGGAGACATTATCTATTTTACAAGCAGAAGAAGCACACTTCAAAGCAAACACTGAATTGCTAACGTTAAGCGTGACAATACAGAATATCTCTGATCCTCAGCCCCAAGCAGAGCTTTTGCTCTCATGTTCCATATTACAATGTTCTTCACTCACTTCCACAGGAAAAATAAAATATCAGCTGGAAATATGTGGAATAAGCAGGGCCTGAGACGATCTTTTAGGCATTCAGGAACAAACCCTCTAACATGATCCTCCTTGAACAGAGCGCCAAAGGCCCAAGCCACCAAAAAAGGATCATAAACCACCATTAACTTTCGTTGAACAAGTAAATATACAGTTATAGTACAAGAGTGACAGAAGGAAAAAACCTTGAACTCCTAAAGAACGACAAAGAGTGGTACCCTGCCTAGCATCCTATCTTAAGAGGATAAGTGGCAGGGTATTTTCACATAAATGTTACTACATATTTCGATGTGGTTAGAAAAGTGTGGTGCAAATGCTGAGAAAGTCCCTTTCCTATGGTCTGGAAAAACAGCATGTTGAAGCCTGAATTAGAGCTAGAACATCAGAGAATGTTCTGTCCCCGTCACAGGTATCAAGGAAGAAGTTTCAGAAGTCTGCTTGTCAAGTAGCAGACACCTTGTTCCAGGGCAATACAGAGTGATGCGAACTGAGGTGTGAACAGGACCAGGGGTCACTAGGACTTGGTATCAATCACCTGCATTGATGTGTTTCATTGTCATTTTGATTATGGCCTGACTTACAGCTAAATTCAGTCTGATGCCCAAGTGTGTTTCTGTGGACTTCTAGACCTGGCAGTTTCTAGAAGTTCAACACAGGAAGATATGTGTGCCTAGAAGTTTGTGTGGCTCACATCAAGCACTGCAAGCAAAAGAGATAATGCACCTGAGATTTTATTCTCAAAGAAGCAGATAGAACAACGAGCCAACATTGAATTCTACCTAATGTCATGCACGCTCAAGTGTTAGACTAACAAATTAACAAATGGCGAATATATCCCTGTGAAGTTTAATAATGACTGACAGGTTAGTTGGATCTGGAATCAACTAAGAGACAAGTTTATGAATGAAGAGACACATTTCCAGGAGAAACAGCAAATGAAGGAACTCCCTCCTCCACTGTAGGCCTCTCCTTGCGGCAATGACAGAGATAGGACAAATCCCAAATAAACACAGTGCTATGCCCTGGCCTGTTTTGTGCCTTTATGCTTCATCTGTGTACTTGGGGGTTGTAGGATGTGTTTGTGGGGAACCTTATAAGATTAAGGAAGGACCCCTGATAACTCAGGGTTGATGATGGGGTTACTTTTTTTTTTTTTTTTTTGCACCAGGTTGGGAAACAGGAGGGAGCCAACTTCTGCCATTGCCAGATTAGTGGTTTAATAAGGAGAAGAGACCTGGGTAGCCTGCTCTGTTACTGCTGCATTCTCGAAGAGGTGTTTAGCCTTCATTCCCAGCTGATCTGGATTTAGTTGCCTAAATAGTGAACCTTTGTGTGTGGCTATAGGGGACTTTCCAGACAGATTTAACAGAGGAGGGAACTCTCATCCTGACAATGGATAGTGTCAGCCCATGAGCCAGGTTCCCAGGGGAGCCTAGGCTGAATAAGAAAAAAAAATTCATTTCTCTGCCACATGACTGTAGACATAACATGGCTACTTTAAGCGACTACGGAAAGATCAAAAGCAACTCTGACCATCACACCTTCTTCAAACAAATTCTTTCTTTGTAAAGCTGATTCTGTCAAATATTTTGCCATAGCAATGAGAAAATTAATATCACATGACACCTTTTGTCATACAATAACATAGCAAGAGACTCCTTATTGTTGCTAGCACCTTGATATTAGTTCCTCGTTTCTTCAACTGTGAAACATTTCTTTCCTTCAAGAATTAACCAGTGTATGTTGTTCATTTAAAGAAACAGAAAATGGTGGTACAGCTCTTATTCCTCATGTTCTTGTACTTGTCAGTTTTAAGTGTATGTTCTTCTAAACACAGGACTTTATAAACACACTTGCAGAGAATTTGTCTAATTAACATACATTTTCTGATTGTATATAATGCATTAAGATAGGCAATCATTCTTCGTGATATGCTTCCAATTGGATAAAACTCAATCACACCATCTACATCATTAAAAGAAATCACTTTGATTGGGTAATAAGTGCTCACTATAAGCAGTTTTCCATGATTACAAAAGAAAGTGAAAAAGAAAAAAAAAATAGCTGTGATTGGGAAAATATGCTAAGTAGAGAAGCAGCTTCAGAGTAGTTGGGATATAAATTGTTCTTTGCTATTTATTTATAATGTACACAGTTTTTATCCTTTAACTTTATTGTATGATTTTTATGTCCTCCAAATGTTCACATGGCCCAGATAACCCACAACTAGGTTTGGTTAAGAATCATATGTTAGCAAGGTATGGGATTTCGTATCTCAAATCTCAGCAACTTTGAAGCTGAAGCAGGAATATCCTTTGTTGGAGAGAAGATCAAGTTTCCTAGTGAACTCTATTTTAGTTTAGCTTATATACTAAGACTGAACATCAAAAAAGCAAAGAAACATATGGCTTTAGCACAGAATTCTACAAATTAAAAAAGCCAATGTCAATATTCCTCAAATTATTATACAAAATAAGAACTGAAGAAACTTTTTATGAAGCCACAATTACACTGATAAATAAACAGCATAAAGATCAAACCAAGAAAAGAAAAAAAGAATTGCAGAACAATATATCTTATAAACATTGATTCAAAAATTTTTCAATAAAATAATTGCAAACTGAATCAAAATCCAAATCCTAAAGATCATCCACCATAATTTAGTTGATATCATTCCAGCAATGAAGGTATGCTCAAACATTGGTAAATTGGTATATGTAATCTATCATATAAATAGGCTGAAAGATAAAAACAAGCACACAAACAACAAAAACAAGGTCATCTTGTTAGGTGTAGAATCCAATTCCCCTTCATGTTGAAAGTTTTGAAAGAACTAGGGATACAAGGCACATACCAAAACGTAACAAAGGCAATTTACAGAAAACCCAAAATCTCTGTCAACCTAAACAGAGGAAAACTTAAAGCATTTCAACTAAACAGGACTAGGTTGTCAAATCTGTCTAAACCTAGTAAATATAGTACTTGAAATATTATTCAGAGCAGCAAAAGACAACTGAAGGAGACAAAAGGGATACAAATTGGAAAGGAATAAGTCAAAGTATCTTTATTTGCAAACAATATATATTATAATATCGTATTTATTGTATTACAAACAACAACAACAACAACAACACACACACACACCAGGAAACTCCTATAGCTGGTAAACACTTTCAATAAAGTAGTAGGATACAAAATTAAAACACAAGAATGGAGCCTTCCTATATACAAATGACAATCTGACTAAGAAAAACATCAGGGAAGCAATACCTTTCACAATAGCCTCAAAAATATCTTGGAGTAACTCAGCTAAGGAAATTAAAGATTTCTGTGATAAAAAATGTGAGACACTAAATAAATAAATTGAAAAATACATCTGGAAACCTCAAAACAGTTGGGCATATCTGTGAGGGACTGTTTTGCTTAATTAGATCATTTGAAGTAGGAATATCCACTTCTAATGGCTGGAAGCCTATATAGAGGACATGCAAGAGGGAAGCTCTTTTCCCTTTTGCCTGCTTCCCCCTATCCTTGGTAGCAAGTCCATTCCTTCATTGAAATTAGAACCTACTTCTTTAGGATTCTGCCTTATACTAAAAACCAGCTGCAACATTCAGCCTTGTGGAATGAACAGATACTGGATTCTTGGGCCTTCCATACATAGACAGCCATTGTTGGATTAGCTAGACCACAGCCTTAAGTCATTATAACAAATTATGAATAATGGAGAGGGAGAGAGAGATTCACCCTAAAAGTTATGTTATTCTGGTACAAGAGGTAAATAGATGGATTTAGAAGTTATCATTCTGTGCCTGCAGAATACCAGATAGAGTAGACCAGAAAAGAAAAACCTCCTGCTACATAATAATCAAAACACTAAATGTACAGAACAAAGAAAAATATCAAAAGCAGCAAGGGAAAAAGGTCAAGCAACATATAGTAGCAAACATATTAAAATCACATCCGACTTGTCAGCAGAGACCATAAAAGGTAGAAGAGCCTGAACAGTTGTCTTGCAAACCCTAAAAGGCCACAGATGTCAGTTCAGACTACTATAGCACGTATAACTTTCAATAACATCAAATTAAATGGAGAAAAACTCAAAGAAATTCCCCTAAAATCATGGACTAGACAAGGCTGTCCACTCCTTCTATATTTCTTCCATATAGTACTTGAATTTCTAGCTAGAGCAATAAGACAACAAAAGGAGATCTAGGGGGTCCACATAGGAAATGAGGAATTCAAAGTATCGCTATTTGCAGATTTTGATAGTATACATAAGTGAGCCCCATAATTCCACCGGAGAACTTCTACAGCTGATAAATACCTTCAGCAAAGTGGCCAGATACAAGATTAATTCAAGAAAATCAGTAGCCTTCATACATACAAATGACAAACAGGCTGAGAAAGAAATTATGGAAACTACATCCTTTACAATAGCCACAAATAATACAAAGTATCTTGGTGTAACTCTAACCAAGCGAGTGAAACGCTTTCATGGAAAAAACTTCAAATCTCTGAAGATAAAAATTGAAGAAGATATCAGAAGATGGAAAGATCTCCAATGCTCATGGATCAGGAGGACCAACATAGTAAAAATGGTCATCTTGCCAAAAGAAATCTACAGATACAATGCAATTCCTATCAAAATACCTAAACAATTTTTTACAGACCTTAAAAGATCAATTCTCAACTTCATATAGAAAACAAATTGTAACAAAACAAAAAACAGAATTGCTGAAACAATCTTGTACAATAAAAGATCTTCCAGAGGAATCTCCATCCCTGATCTCAAGTTACATTATAGAGCAACAGTAATAAAATGGCATGGTACTGGCATAAAAATAGGCAGGTTGATCAATGGAATTCATTTCGTGGCCCAGAAATAAACTCACACACCCATGTACACTTGATTTTTGACAAAGAAGCCAAATCCATACAATGGAAAAAAGATAGCATCTTCAACAAATGGTGCTGGTCTAACTGGATGTCTACAGGTAGAAAAATGTCAATAGGCCCTTACTTATCACTTTGCACAAAACTAAAATTGAAGTGGACTAAAGACCTCAACAGAAAAAGAGACACACTAAATCTGTTAGAAGAAAAAGTGGGAAGGAACCTTGAACTCACTGGCACAGGAGACAGCTACATGAACAGAACACCAATTGCTCAGATTCTAAGATCAATTTATAAATGGGACCACATGAAACTGAAACACTTCTGCAAGGCAAAGGACACTGTACACCAAACAAGATGACAGCCTACAGACTGGGAGAAGATCTTCACTGACCCTACATCTGACTGAGGTCTAATATCCACACTATATAAAGAACTCAGGAAATTAAACACCCACCAAACCAAATAATCAAATTAAAAATAGGGTACAGAACTAAACAGAGAATTCTCAACAGAGGACCATCTAATGACTGAGAAACATGTAAAGAAATGCTCAATGTCCTTAGTTATCAGGGAAATGCAAATCAAATTGACTCTGAGATTCCATCTTACAATTACCAGAATGACAAAGATCAAAAATTCATGTGACAGCACATGCTGGTGAGGATATGGAGAAAGAGGAATACTCCTCCATTGCTGCTGGAAGTGTAAACTTGTACAACCATTTTGGAAATAAATCTGGTGCTTTTTCAGGAAATTGGGAATAGTGCTACCATAAGACCCAGCCATACCACTACTTAGCATAAACCCTAAAGATACTCCACCATACAAGATCATTTGCTCCACTATGTTCATAGCAGCATTATTCATAATAGCCAGAATCTAGAAACAACTTAGCTGTTCCTCAAGTGAAGAATAGATAAAGAAAACGTGGTACATTTACACAAAATGAAATACTACTCAGCTATTAAAAACAAGGAAATATTGAAATTTGCAGGCAAATGGATCAAACTAAAAACAATCATCCTGAGTGAAGTAACCTAGACCCAGGAAGATAGGCATGGTATATACTCACTTATAAGTGGATATTAGCCCAACATAGATGTTCTGTGAGAGACTCCACTGAATGAGGGATCAGGACAGATGCTAGAACATGCTGCTGGACTCTCTGTGGAGCACTGAGAGTGGGATGGAAGAATGGGGGGGATAGAAGGACCCAGAGGGTTCAGGAGCCCCAGAAGGAGGCCATCAAGGCCTGCAGATCTGGATGTAGGTGGGCCTCCACCAACTGTCGCACCAACCTAAGACAATGCATGAAGTAAACCTAGAACCTCTATTCAGATCTAGCCAATGGACAGCTCATTCTCATGGTTGTGGGGAGAGCAGGGACTGCCTCTGACATGAGCTCTGGGGCCCCGATTTGATCACTTTCCTTTGGTGGGGAGGCCCAGCAGCACACAGAGGAAGGGGAAGCAGGCGATCCAGATAAGAACTGATAGGCTGTGGGGGAGGAGGTCCCCTTCTGTCAGAGGTCTAGGAGAGAGGAACAGGAAGAAAGAGGGAGTGAGGTTGGAAATGGGGAAAATACAAAAGAGGGGATAACAATTGGAATGTAATTTGAATAAATTATAATAAATTAAAATTTTAATGTTATCATTCTAAGATAATCAAAACCTCAAAATACAAATATAATATTTATTGTCTTATATGTGGATGTTATTTTTTAAACCTTAGATGGGCATATACAATTTGTATAACCACAGAAGTGTCATTAAGAGTAAGGTTCTAGGGTGAAGGGAAAGATTTCCTGAAATAGGGGAAATAATATATATAGTTATAGGGAGACCAGGGTAGGAAGTGTGTAACAGGAGAATTTAATGGAAAGGAGGCAAAAAGGGAAAATAAGGGAGGGTGTATGGAAGGGACAGCTAAAACTAAGGACAATCTGAAGGGTCATACAGGAGCCTACTACAGTGGAAGCCTCTTAGTATATAAACAAAAAGAAAAGAATGTAAAATCAGATCAGCAAATAACAGGAGGCAAATCCCCAAGTGAACACCTTCTCATCACCAAGTGAAACCAACAGTGCCTGAATTGGGTTACATCTAATAAGGCTGTTGACCAGTTCAGTCCCCGGAAACCTCCAAACAACTCAGGCTTTCGCCAATCTATTGGCAGCTCTCCACAACTGAAGTAAGGCCCTATGTGAAGATTACCTCCATATCTCATTGAATATGCAGAAATTGAGCTGGCACCGGGCTAGAGCCTTCACTCCCTACTTACTCTTGTTCATGATACTGGAAGGTACTTTTCATGCTACCAAAGGAAAAAAATCTAAGCATGAATCAAGCTACAGGGATCTATAGTGGTAACCTGTCTGCACCATACACTGACGCTATAGTGGCACAAAAGTTGCGGAGTAACAACCAATATCTGCTTGGGTTTAACGCCCCCTTCATGAAATTGACTGATGCCTCACACTGCTCAGATTCCCAAGATCCTGGGAATACGTAGCCTTTCGGCCTAGAGGAAAACCAAACACTATTTTTTCTGGTAAGGAAATATAATGACTCCTGATGGCAGTCTGCTACACACATAGATCACTAGCTCCCTCAGCTCTTAGAAAAGAACTTTCCACCTGTAGTACATGGGGAAAATACATGGAACCACAACCGGAAAATATGCGGAAAGTTAGCAACTTTGGATCACACAGTTCTCAATGAACTGTCTCCATCAAATCTCTCCCCTCAGGGCTCAGGGAACTTTGGGCAAGAGGAGGCAGAAAGATTGCAGGAGCCAGTAGGGGTAGAAGTTACCTAGGAAACAGGTCCACCTAAACACAGCAGGACCAATGCACATGTGAACACACAGAGATGGTGTCAGAATACACAGGGTCTGCACGGGTCTAGGCCAGGGAAATCCCAGCACTGAGAGGGTAGTTTTTATGGTCCCTGAGTTTTACTTCAGTGTGTGCATTTATCTCTGCATTGTACATGTGCTTCTCATGTTTCTGCTTTCTGTTTTTTTTTTCTTTTGTATTGTTCCATTCTGTTTTTGTTTTGTTTGTTTGTTTCTGCCTGTTTATTTTTTTAAAGAGAGGGAGAAAGAAGACATTGATTTAGATGGGTGAGGATATGGAGAAAACTTAAGAGGAGACAAGGGGAAAATGTGATCAGAATGTATTCTATGAAAAGCTATTTCCAATAAAAAATATGTAATTAATGGTTTTTTTATATCAAAATAAGTTTACATCAAATGACTATATTTGAATCGTTTTTGTTATCATGATGGAAAATGCCATTAAATATGTCTTTGAAAATAAATTAATGAAATAATTCTACATATGAAGGAAACATTTAAAATTAGTTTTTCTTTCAGCTGTCACACTCATTTAGATGCCAATTTTCTGCAAATGCAAATCTCTAGAGTCAAAAAGCCTGAGAAGGCTGGTTGTGATGGGAAAATATTTCCAAAATGAATAAGAATATTAATTGTTTTAGCTGTACCAAGAAAGAAACTGACAACAGTTTTTACTATTTGCTTTTGTTTAAATGATTAAGCTTATTCATTGACAGTTTCCTGCATGTGTATAGTGCACTCAACTTCCTTAATCCCACCCCCATTCTTCTCTGCTCTTCCTTGTATATTTTCTAGGTTTACAAGAAGAGACACACAGAGAGACACAGAGACACATACACACACATGAGAGAGAGAGAGAGAGAGAGAGAGAGAGAGAGAGAGAGAGAGAGAGAGAGAGAGAGAAGAGAAGAGAAGAGAAATTGGCAGAAATGAAGACTCAAATACAAGTCATTCACTCAGCATCCTCAGTCTGATGTTATTATAAAAATTTGTACCTTTGCCAGAGTTCACTGCCTTATCTGTGTTATCGGTCTTCATAATCCACTCTTAAAAACTTACAATATTTCTAGGACATGGAGGTAAAAAAAAGGAAAACTAACTTTTTCATGTTGTCCTGCCTTTATCTATATAACACACCTAATTTTTCTATTCCTCAAAATTTCATTTCTCTCTCTCTATGTCTCTCTCTGTGTCTCTGTCTCTCTCTGTCTCTCTGTCTCTGTCTCTCTGTCTCTCTGTTTCTCTGTCTCTGTCTCTGTCTCTCTCTCTCTCTCTCTCTCTCTCTCTATATATATATATATATATATATATATATATATATATATTATTTTGTTTTAATATTTACAAAAGAAAACCACTGAAATGTTTGAGAATAGTCTGACAAATTGTACAATCTTTTTTGTAACTAGTGGGTTACAAGGATACCCAAAGCATAGACCCTTCAAATGAAGAGTCTGTATTATAATTAACTTTATCTCTTTTAGCTAAATGAAGCTACACAGTCTTCACTTCTATATACAAAATAGCAATTCCTTTGCTATTTAAAACTCCTGAGATGATTAACTGTAAGATTGTATAATATACTGAAAAACTTTCAGACGTTTTAATATTGTATAATAGGAAGTAGTTGGGAATTTGGATAAGAGTCGTTGGTATTGTTTTTAATCATAGAAATAAAGTTTTGGTATAAGTGAATTTATTTTTATAGTAAAATAAATGACATACATAGAAAACAAAATAATACTGGATTTTCTCAGAATCTCTTAAATGTAGTATCAGAAGATTACAGTCCCAAGACTTAGTTGTTAAGACCATTATTAGTAATTTTTAGTTATGTAAATAAACTTTTAGGTATATTTGTGAGGAAAATTATTACATTGTTTTAAATTGAGACTAGATTCCTTTATCATACAATGTGTACTGATTATGGTTTCCCTCCTTTCACTCCTCCTAGTTCCTCTCCACCTCCCTTTCCTCTGGATCCCTCCCTTACTGACTATTATCAGAAAAGAACAGGCTTCTGAGACGTAACAATCAAACATGACAAAATAAGTTATAATGAAATGAAGCAAAAACCCTCATATCAAAATTGGGCACGGCAACTCAACAGGAGGAAAAGAGTCCCAAGGGCAGGGACAAGAGCTAAAGTCCCACTCATTCTCACACTCAGGAATCCCATAAAAGCAGTAAGCTAACAGGTGTAATACATACACAGAGGACTTGGTGGATCCATGGATAGGTCCTGTTTTTTGTGCCTCAGTCCCTGTGAGCTCATATGTACCTTGCTTAGTTGATTCAGAGGGCATTGTTTTCCTACTGTAAGAGCCATCCCCTCTGGCTCTTATATCCTTTCTGCCTCCACTTCTGTCGCATTCAGTGAGCTCTGAAGAGAGGGATTCTGTGGAGACCTTTTGTGGGAAACTGTCTACTAATAATATACTATTATCCATATACTTATTAAGGCACTTATTTTTCTAACCCACTATGATATCAATAAACAACTCAGACACCGGCTATATTTTAATATGCCTTCAACCTGGGGTTGGCCAGACAAAAACCCCCCATGCTACCTTGTTATCTCCCAGCCGCACATCCCATGCCATTTGCTTTAATCCTTTCTATCTGGGCTACTTCCATCCATAATTCCATATGTACTTGCTTTTTCTTTTCATCTAAGCTGTTTCTCACCAGCCTTGAACTGTTGTGGTTAATTTATCAATATGGCCTAATAAAGTTTATTATCAGGCCTATAATTATTATTACAGTGGTATTTTCTAACCCACTAGCAATCAATCAAGACACTGAAACCTGTTATATTTTAAAATAGCCTTAGTTAACCTGTGGCAGGGCAGATATTAATCCCTAAACTACTTCCCACGCCATCTGCTTCTGTAATTTCTATCAAGCTACCTCCCATCCATAACCCCAAATACTTGCTAATTATCATCATCTGGGTCATCCATATTCCTCCAACTAACCCATGTCACAACCTTCTCCTCTGGTCCCCATCAGTCCTCCCAAGATATTCTCTCTCTCTCTCTCTCTCTCTCTCTCTCTCTCTCTCTCTCTCTCTCTCTCTCTCTCTCTCTCTCTCTCATAGCCTGAGAAGCTTAGCCACTCCTATCCCATTTGCCCTGCACAGATGTGATGGCCTTTTATTGGTCAAACAGGTTAGGCTCTTAGGCAGAGACAGCAAGCAGTAATTAACATGAAAATACGTACAGGAGGTAAACTTTAAACCCCTTCCCAGATCTAGCCAATGGTCAGAATATTCTCCACAGTTGAGTGGAGAGTGTGATACGACTTTCTCACATACTCTGGTGCCTCACATTTGACCATGTTCCCTGGAGGGGGAGACCTGGTGGCACTCAGAGGAAGGACAGCAAGTAGCCAAGAAGAGACTTGATACCCTATGAGAATATATAGGGGGACGTAATCCCCCTCAGGAACAGTCATAGGGGAGGGGAATAATGAGAAAATGGGGGGGGGGGGAGGAATGGGAGGATACAAGGGATGGGATAAATATTGAGATGTAACAAGAATAAATTAATAAAAAAATATTTAAATGTAAAAAAAAAAAAAAAGAAAAAAGAAAATACATTAGACTAACTTACAACACTAAACCTCAGAGTAAACTCCTTCTGGCCTGTATGGTTTTTCTTTACTCTAACCTTTGGTGACTCTGGCTTTTTCTCTTTCTGTCCTCTACTTGTGTTTCTGGTCTCCTGGTCTCTCTTCCATCTCTTTCCCATGATCCTTCTCTCCTCCCCTAGCCTATGAACCTTAGCCCCACCTGCCTGCTTTCTTGTTTGCCCAAGTGTAGGCATTTTCTTGGTCAAACAGTGATAATTTGGGGGATAGGTTACAGAAATGTCATTTTATTTTATTTTTTTTTTCTCCTTTTTTTTTTTAATTAATTTATTCTTGTTACATCTCAATGTTTATCCCATCCCTTGTATTCTCCCATTCCTCCCCCCCCCATTTTCCCATTATTCCCCTCCCCTATGACTGTTCCTGAGGGGGATTACGTCCCCCTATATATTCTCATAGGGTATCAAGTCTCTTCTTGGCTACTTGCTGTCCTTCCTCTGAGTGCTACCAGGTCTCCCCCTCCAGGGGACATGGTCAAATGTGAGGCACCAGAACACGTGAGAAAGTCGTATCACACTCTCCACTCAACTGTGGAGAATATTCTGACCATTGGCTAGATCTGGGAAGGGGTTTAAAGTTTACCTCCTGTATTGTCCTTGGCTGGTGCCTTAGTTTGAGCGGGACCCCTGGGCCCAAATCTGCCTATCATATTGTTCTACTTGTAGATTTCTAGGACCCTCTGGATCCTTTTATTTTGCTGTTCTCCCATGCGTCTCTCATTTAGAGTCCCAATAGGATGCCTTCCCCTCTGTCCCAGTTTCCTGGTAAGTGAAGGCTTTTGTGGGACATGCCCCTTGGGCTAGTATGCAGATATAAGTGAGTATATACCATTTGATTCTTTCTGCTTCTGGGTTAACTCACTCATTATGATCATTTCTAGCTCAATCCATTTATCCACAAATTTAGGGAATTCCTTGTTTTTAATAGCTGAGTAGTATTCCATAGTGTATATGTACCACAGTTTCTTTATCCACTCTTCTACTGAGGGACACTTGGGCTGTTTCCATGTTCTGGCTATTATGAATAAGGCTGCTATGAACATGGTTGAGCAAATTTTCTTGTTGTGTGCTGGAGCATCTTCTGGGTATATTCCAAGGAGTGGAATAGCTGGGTCTTGAGGAAGCCCTATTCCCATTTTTCTGAGATAGCACCAGATAGATTTCCAAAGTGGCTGTACTAGTTTGCATTCCCACCAGCAATGAAGGAGTGTTCCTCTCTCCCCACATCCTCGCCAGCATGTGGTGTCGCTTGAATTTTTGATCTTAGCCATTCTGATGGGTGTAAGATGGAATCTCAGAGTTGTTTTGATTTGCATTTCCCTGATGACTAAGGAGGTTGAGCATTTCTTTAAGTGTTTCTCAGCCATTTGATACTCCTCTGTTGAGAATTCTCTGTTTAGCTCCAAGCCCCATTTCTCAATTGGGTTATTCGGTTTGGTGGTGTTTAATTTCTTGAGTTCTTTATATATTTTGGATATTAGACCTTTGTCAGATGTAGGGTTGGTGAAGATTTTTTCCCAGTCTGTAGGCTGTCGCTTTGTTCTCTTGACAGTGTCTCCTGCCTTACAGAAGCTTCTCAGCCTCATGAGGTCCCATTTATTAATGGTTGACATTAAGGCCTGGGCCGTTGGTGTTCTGTTCAGGAAGTTGTCTCCTGTGCCAATATGTTCCAGGCTCTTTCCCACTTTTTCTTCTAAGTGGCTTAGTGTCTCTGGTTTTATGTTGAGGTCTTTAATCCACTTGGATTTGAGTTTTGTGCAAGGTGACAAATAAGGGTCCAGTTTCATTTTTTTACACATAGACCTCCAGTTAGACCAGCACCATTTGTTGAAGATGCTATCCTTTTTCCATTGAATGGATTTGGCTTCTTTGTCAAAAATCAAGTGACCATATGTGTGTGGATTCATATCTGGATCTTCGATTCGATTCCACTGATCAACCAGCCTGTTGCTGTGCCAGTACCATGCTGTTTTAAGTACTATTGCTTTATAGTACAGTTTGAGATCAGGTATGGAGATTCCTCCGGAGCACCTTTTATTGTACAAGATTGTTTTAGCTATTCTGGGTTTTTTTTTTTTCCATATGAAGTTCAGAATTGAACTTTCAATTTCTTTAAAAAATTGTGTAGTTATTTTAATAGGGATTGCATTGAATCTGTAGATTGCTTTTGGTAGGATGGCCATTTTTACTATGTTAATTCTCCCGATCCATGAGCAAGGAAGATCACGCCATCTTCTCAGGTCATTTTCAATCTCTTTCTTCAGAGTTTTGAAATTTTTTTCATACAAGTCCTTCACTTGCTTAGTTAGGGTAACTCCTAGATATTTTATATTGCTTGTGGCTAATGTGAAGGGTGTGGTTTTCCTAATTTCTTCCTCTGCAAGCTTGTCATTTGTGTATAGGAAGGCTACAGACTTTTTTGAGTTAATTTTGTATCCAGCCAATTTGCTGAAGGTGTTTATCAGCTTTAGGAGTTCTCTGGTGGAGTTTTGAGGGTCACTTATGTACACTATCATATCATCTGCAAAGAGGGATAATTTGACTTCCTCCTTTCCCATTTGGATACCCTTGATCTCCTTTTGTTGTCTTATTGCTCTGGCTAGAACTTCGAGTACTATATTGAAGAGATATGGAGAGAGTGGGCAGCCTTGCCTTGTTCCCGATTTTAGAGGAATTTCCTTGAGTATCTCACCATTTACTTTGATTTTGGCTATTGGCTTGCTGTATATAGCCTTTATTATGTTGAGGAAAGTGCCTTGTATCCCCGATCTCTCTAAAACTTTAAACATGAATGGGTGTTGAATTTTATCAAATGCTTTCTCTGCATCCAAGGAGATGATCATGTGGTTTTTTATTTTCAGTTTGTTTATATGGTGGATTACATTGATGGATTTCCGTATATTAAACCATCCCTGCATGCCTGGAATGAAGCCTACTTGGTCATGATGAATGATATCTTTGATGTGCTCCTGTATTCGTTTTGCAAGTATTTTATTTAGTATTTTTGCATCTATGTTCATAAGAGAAATTGGTCTGAAATTCTCTTTCTTTGTTGAGTCTTTGTGAGGTTTAGGTATCAATGAGACTATGGCCTCATAGAATGAATTTGGTAATTTTCCATCCATTTCTATCTTTTGGAGTAGCTTGAAGAGTATCGGTATTAGCTCGCCCTTAAAGGTCTGGTAGAATTCTGCACTGAAACCATCTGGCCCTGGGCTTATTTTGGTTGGGAGACCATCGATGATTGCTTCTATTTCTGTAGGGGAAATGGGACTATTTAGCTTGTTTATCTGTTCTTCATTCAACTTTGGCAAGTGAAATTGTTCAAGAAAATCGTCCATTTCCCTTAGATTTTCAAATTTTGTGGCGTATATGCCTTCAAAGTAGGATCTTATGATTCTTTGAATTCTTCAGTGTCTGTTGTTATGTCTCCCTTTTCATTTCTGATTTTGTTGATTTCAATACTGTCTCTCTGCCTTTTAGTTAGTTTGGCTAATGGTCTGTCTATCTTGTTGATTTTCTCAAAGAACCAGCTTTTGGTTTTGTTGATTCTTTGGACTGTTTTCTTAGTTTCTAATTTGTTAATTTCAGCCCTGAGTTTGATTATTTCCAGGCGTCTACTCCTCTTGGGTGTTTCTGCTTCTTTTTTTTCTAGGGCTTCCAGTTGTGTTGTTAAGATGCTTATGTGCGATGTTTCCAATTTCTTTTTAAAGGCACTTAGTGCTATGAATTTTCCTCTTAGCACTGCTTTCAATGTATCCCACAAATTTGGGTATGTTGTTTCTTCATTTTCATTGAATTTCAGAAACTCCTTGATATCTTTCTTTATTTCTTCCCTGACCCAGGTGTCATTTAGCAGAGAGTTGTTTAGTTTCCACAAACGTGTAGGCTTTTTGTTATTTCTGTTGTTGTTGAATTGCAGCCTAAGAGCATGGTGATCTGATAGGATACAAGGTATTATTTCAATCCTCTTGTATCTGTTGAGGCCTGCTTTGTGACCTACGATGTGATCAATTTTGGAGAAGGTTCCATGGGGTGCAGAGAAGAAGGTGTATTCTTTCTTGTTTGGGTGAAAGGTTCTATAGATATCTGTTAGATCCATTTGACCCATGGCATTGGTTAATGATGTTATTTCTCGGCTTAGTTTCTGTTTCAATGACTTATCCTTCAGTGAGAGTGGGGTGTTGAAGTCTCCCACTATTATTGTGTGGGAATCGATGTGTGGTTTAAGCTTTTTTAGGAGATCTTTTACATATGTGGGTGCCCTTGTATTGGGAGCATAGATGTTCAGAATTGTGATGTCATCTTGGTTGACTTTACCTTTGATGAGTATGAAGTGTCCTTCCTCATCCCTTTTGATTAATTTTGGTTGAAAGTCTATTTTGTTCGATACTAAAATGGCTACGCCTGCTTGCTTCTTGTGACCATTTGCTTGGAATATTTTTTTCCAACCTTTTACCCTGAGGTAATGCCTTTCATTATGGGTGAGATGTGTTTCTTGAATGCAGAAGAATGTTGGATCTTGTTTATGTACCCATTCAGTTAGTCTGTGTCTTTTTATTGGAGAATTGAGGCCATTGATGTTGAGAGATATTAATGACCAACGACTGTTAAGAGTCTTAATTTTGATGTTGTTTCCAGTCGAGTGTTTGTGTAGTTGTGTTTTTGCCATGGGATAGTTATCTATTTCCTGGGTAGTTTTGGTTGTAGCTTGACCCTTTGGGATGGAGTTTTCCTTCTAGTACCTTCTGTAAAGCTGGGTTTGTGGATAGGTACTGTTTGAATTTGTTTTTGTCATGGAATATTTTGTTTTCTCCATCAATGGTTATTGATAATTTTGCTGGGTAAAGTAGTCTGGCCTGGCATCTGTGTTCTCTTAGGGTTTGCAGGATCTCTGTCCAGGCCCTTCTGGCTTTTATGGTCTCTGCTGAGAAGTCAGGTGTAATTCTGATAGGTTTACCATTAAATGTTATTTGGCCCTTTTCCCTTGCAGCTTTTAATATTTTTTCTTTGTTCTGCATGTTTGTGTTTTGATTATTATGTGGCGGGCAGTTTTTCTTTTCTGGTCAATTCTATTTGGTGTTCTGTAGGCCTCTTGTATGTTTATAGGCATCTCTTTCTTTAGATTGGGGAAATTTTCTTCTATGATTTTGTTGAGAATAGTTTCTGGGCCCTGGAGTCTGATGTCTTCTCTTTCTTCAATGCCTATTATCCGCAAATTTCTTCTTTTCATGGTGTCCTTAATTTCTTGGATGTTTTGTGTCAGGAGTTTTCCAGATTTGGCATTTTCTTTAATGGTTGATTCAATATCTGTAATTGTATCTTCTAGCCCTGAGATTCGTTCTTCCATCTCTTGGATTCTGTTAGAAAAGCTCACCTCTGTGTTGCTCGCCTTCTTCTCTGAGGTCTCACGTTCTCGTTTTTCTTCTGTCTGTGTGTTTATCATTGAATCCATTTTCATTTTCAGATCTTGAACTGATTTTTTGATTTCTTTCATCTGATTTTTTGTATATTCCTGGGTTTCTTCCATTGCCTCTTTATAGGTCTTCAGAGCTTGAACCGTTTTACTTATTTCTTTCATCTGGTTGTTTGCATTTTCCTGCAATTTTTCCAGTTCCACTCTATGTGCTTCTTTTATGTCTCTCACCTGTTTGTCTGCGTCTTCCTGCATTTGATTACGAATTTATTTGTTTCCTCCATTATCATCCTCATTACTAAGGATTTGAGGTCATTTTCTTGTATTTCCGTTGTATTTGAGTTCTCTGGGTGGTTTTCTTTGGGATAGCTGGAAACTGGAGATGCCATGTTGTTTTGGGGTTTTTTGCGTATGCTTTTTCGTTGTCCTTTAGACATCTTGCCGTCTTTGTTTTTGTTGGGTAGCTTCCAGAGTTGAATGGAGGGTGTCTGATGATAGATTCACTTGTTTTCTCACTATTTCCCTAGGCTGCGAGCTCAAAGCTTCACTGGTGTGGATGTTAGGAGGTTAGCCCTGTTGTTCTGGTCTCTCACAGCCAGTGATCCTCAGTCCCCCTCTGCTGTGGATCCTGCAATTGTTCTGGGTCTCTGAATGAGCGTTGGGTCAGGCCAAGGTATCCACAGCCTTCTGTGTTCCCTGCCAAGTCCAGCCAGGAGCACTGGGACCGAACCACGGGCAGAACTCAGCTAGATTCTCAGGGCCTGAACCGTCTGCCAAGCTCAGCTAGGGATTTTGGGCCCAAAATGCACACAGGGTCCAGCCAGAATTTTTGGGCTGGGACTACGCACCAAGCTCCACTAGGGCCTTTTGGCCCAAAGTGCGTGCTGTGGTCAGTTATTGACTCAGGGCCCGAGCTGACCACCAATCTCAGCCAGGAATTCTGGATTCAAACTGCACACTGTGTCCAACCAGAGTCTTAGAGCTGGTGGAACCGAGAGCTCTGTCCAGCCTGTGCCACAGCAGGAGGACTGCGGCTGCTCTGAGTTAGCGCCAGTGGTGGAACAAGTGATCCGCCCGCACTGTGTCACTGCAGGGGAGCTGCCGCTGAGCTGAGGTGGTGCCTAGGATGGAACCGAGCACGTCACTAAGCCTGCGCCACAGCAGGAGAACTGCGGCTGCTCTGAGTTAGCGCCAGTGGTGGAACAAGTGCTCCGCCTGGACTGTGTCACCTCAGGGGAGCTGCCGCTGAGCTGAGGTGGTGCCTAGGATGGAACTGAGCACGTCACCAAGCCTGCGCCACAGCAGGAGAACTGCGGCTGCTCTGAGTTAGCGCCGGTGGTGGAACAAGTGCTCCGCCTGGACTGTGTCACCACAGGGGAGCTGCCGCTGAGCTGAGGTGGTGCCTAGTGTGGAGCAGCGAGCTCAACTAAGCCTGTGCCACAGCAGGGGAGCTATGGCCACGCTGAGTTAGTGCCTCAGGCAGAATTGCTTGCTGGGCCGGGCCAATACCCAGGACTCTGGGGCCGAACTGTCCGCCGAGTCCAGTCTGGGTCCAAAGGCTCCACGCGACCCAAATCCTGCCCCGAGTCCCCTCTCCCGCAGCAACTCCCACCAGCCACCACACCAATCGCCTCCACCGGAAGGCTATGAGCTGCAAACCTCAGCCGCCGCTGCTGGTGCCGCTGGTGCTGCTGCCTCTGCCGCTGCCGCTCCGATCAGAGAAAAACCACGCTCCTCCCGTGTACCGGGGCACGCAGGTCCTCCGCACCCTGGTCCCTCCGAACCGTGGAGCACTCCTGCTGCCGTGATGTTCGGACCTCAGTGTTCCTGGCTCAGAAATCTGTGCAATTCCCTGAATTGTTCACTGGAGCCTCCAAACGCGGTCCACACTGCTCGCCGCCATCTTGGATCTCTCAAATGTCATTTTATTTACCTGTGGATTTGCTTGTAGAACAGAAAGAATCTCAGAGGGCAAGCAATTAACATCTGAATACATGGTAGCTTTAGACCAACCACCACAACTTCCCCTTTCTGTTTAATTTTTAAAGGCTTTTAAAAACATAATAAACAATATGCTGTAAGAAAAATAATGAAATAATCAGGAAAATCATACACAAAAGTTATATTCACAATATTTATCTTATTTGTATCTGGCAACCTTGAAGAAAATATTATCTATTCTATCTAGGTGAGTCTAAAGTTATCTACCTAAACTATTTTCTATCATATTTTGTATAAACTTTAAAACATCTATCTAGACTTTAAAACATCTTCTTAACTCCTGAGAAACTGTTTAATTGTAAAATAATAACTATTTGGTTTTCAACTCCATCAGAGATTTGAGAAGGAATAAAATTATCTGAGTAAGCAGGAAGGGTAGGCAAGCAGATTCCAAAATAGTTAAAAATGACAAAGACAGTTCACTGCCTGGACAGTTACACAGTATCTCTGTATAACGTTGCAGCGCAGCTGTAGGCATTTTATTGGTCATAGCTGGATAATTTGGGGGCAAGGTTACACAATGTCATTTTGGTTAACCAAGGTTTTTCTCTTAGTTCCATCAAAGTGGGGCAGATTGCTACAAGTACTGTCCTTCATTCTCTAACTTTTGGGGTTTGGTCCCCGCTTGTTGCATTCTTGGGGAATATCTGCATTATGATTCATTTTATGTCTTTTCCTGAGAAAATTATTTGAGTCCTTTTAGAAAATTCCTAAAATTAACTTTACCTGGCTACAATTTGGGGTCTTTCTTATGGCCTGGAGATCATTCAGCACAGAGAAGCACATAGCTAGATGAGGCCATTATTCCAGGAATCTTCTTGGGGAATCTGCCCCTGAGCAAACTCAAACAGCATAACTGGTTCAGAGAAAAAAGAGACAATTGACAAACTCTGACAGGCCAGGAGAATAGGTTACAGATTCAAGGTCTCCTTTTATTATATGCCTAGAGGTCTCTAAAAATGTAGGTTAAAGATAAGAGGTCATACAGGGTACATGTCTGGAGGAATAACACTCAGCAAACAAGATAGCTTGACTAAAATAAACTTTTCCTACTTTATACCATAGATGATGAAACACATAGTACAAGAAATTAGGTATTGGTATTTACTATTCATAAAAAGACTGGTTCAGATATTTTCTGTTTGTCTGGAGTGTTCTCAAACTACAAACTCTGCCAGTCTAAAAGCAGGCTGTCATATGATAAATGTGTTTGCTTTGGAGAAGATGTTTAGATCCTTTAAATTGGAGTTATAGGGATAATACTAATACTAATCTGTTCTGTTCAGATTTTCTAATTGTAATTGTACTTGTAACCCTGGGAATGTAATGAAAAATCAAACACATAATCTGTACCACTTGGATAAGGATTTGTCTGTCTTTACTCTGTGAAACTTGTATAAATAAAGAAGCACCTGGCAGATGCCCAGCTTTAATACTTGGTGGTCTGATGGGATGCAGGGAGTTATTTCAATTTTCTTGTATCTGTTGAGATCTGCATGTTGTCTTCAGCAATTGAACCTTACCTTCATCTTCTAGAAGGCAATTAAAGGCAGCGGCAACAGTCTGTGTTGTCTTGGGAGTCTCTTGAAAGGCTTGGAAGTCTTCTCTTACCCTCAATATCTCTTTTCACTTTTAGTAGCAACATGCTTTCATTCATCCTTGCCCTGACTCAATCTAGAAAACAGAAATGAGTGTTTGTCTTAAAACAACAGATGAATCGCACGCACGCTTCCCTTCCTCCACCCTCAGGAGAGAAACACAGTCAACCCTGTGCTCTGAAATAAAATAAACCTTAAAATATTTATTTCTGTATTATTTTCTCTTTGTCAGGAAAAATAGAGAAAGGATATTTTGAGTTTTCAGCTAATGAGAGACTCTTTGGTGTGCTGCCATATGGGCAAAAGGTGATTCTCACTAGCATCATACCCTGGCTCATAGATTAGTTTTAATTGGCTTGTTAACTGTCTCAGGGAATGTTGCTTAAGTAAAACTAGAGTCTTAGAAACATCTAACCAAGCCTAGGTTTATTTTAATTCTTTTAAATAATTAAGATAGCATTTTATGATATTGACCTATGATATAGTCATTATGGCAGAAGATTTCATTACCTAACATTACCTACAAGCTCCATGATAGAACAATGCCTGATGCTGTTATTTGATGAAAATCCCTGCTAAATGATACATTCATTTTCAGATGGTCCCTGAAATTGAACCCATGGCTTTGCAACTACTACCTGAACATTCTGCCACTAAGCTATATCCCCATCCTTACAAACTTGTGCTATGATTTGAATATTTTCTTCCAAAATTCATGACTGGAAAAGTAATTGCCAGGTAGTGTATGAGTAGGAATTTAGGTGGAATATTTGCAGGTGGTAACTGGGCCTCAAATTCTGTAGAGAATGTCTTTGGTATAAAAACAAAGTCCTTCTGTAAGAATGTTCCAGTGTACCCTGCCATGCTCTGGCTGCCTTTTTGCAAAGCTATTCAACAATGAGAAGACCTTCATCAAGTGTTGCATCTTTGGCAGTCCCTTATTCAAAAATTGTAATACAATTATTTTTTAACATAAATTATGACATTTTGGACAGTCTCTTTCCCCCCAACTTTGAGTATTTATTAGTTTTTAAATAAAGAGAAGTACTACTTTAAGTTCACACCTTAGCTATGTTTCAACATAGGCAATGCCACAAAGAATACCAAGCTCTCAACCTAAGCCAGGCATCAGTTTCCCTCTCACCCTCTTTGCTGAAGGCCCTTTCCAAGTAAAGTCTTTTATAGCAACAGGAAATGCACTATGACAACCAGAACCAAAGGGAACTAAAATGTGGAGAGTGAGAGAGAGACAGAGACAGAGACAGAGACAGAGACAGACACACACACACACACAGAGAAAGAGAGAGAGAGAGAGAGAGAGAGAGAGAGAGAGAGAGAGAGAGAGAAAATGGTGGTCAGCAACTTGGGCACTGCAGAGCAGCTCTTAGGAGACTGAGAAACCCACAGATACTCTGAGGTGAGACAAGGTGGCAGTGGAGGAGGAATCTTCGGAGACCCCAGTATCTCCAGAACAACTAGATGAGTTGTCTGTGGTCAGTGGTGTGTCTGGAAACCATGTGGAAGTCCATGATCCCTGCTGTTGCTAGCTGTTATGGGTAAAAAAGCTGTTCCTCCTCCTCCTCCTCCTCTTCTTCTTTTCTTCTTCTTCCTCTTCTTAATATAATTTATTTAATCACTTTACAGAATGATCCCAGCTCCATCCTACCTCTCCTCCAGGTCTCACAGTCACACCCACTCTCTCCATTTTCTTCTCTCCTTCTCAAAGAAGGCATGTGGCCTAAGGGGTACCAACCCACCCTGGCACTTCAAGTTGCAGCAGAACTAAGCACATCCCCTTCCACCGAGGCCAGACAAGGCAGCGCAGCTAGGATAGAGAGATCCAGTGGAGGGCAACAGAGTCAGAGACAGCCATTATTTCCATTGTTAGGGGACCCACATGATGACCAAGCTACACATCTCTGCTACATAAGTGTAGGGGGTCTAGGTCCAGCCTGTGCATGCTCTGTGGTTGGAGTTTTAGTGAGCCCAATGGGCCCAGGTTAATTTGCATTGTTGATCTTCTTGTGGTGTCCTTGACCCTTCCAGCTCCCTCTACCTTTCCTCCTGCTCTGCCACAGAACTCCATGATATACACCTAATTGTTTGCCTGTAGGTCTCTGTATCTGTTTCCATCAGTTGCTGGATGAAGACAGTTATGCTAGGCTCCCATCTTCAAACACAACAGAGTATCATTAATAATGTCATGAGCTGGTTTTCTCCTATGGGGTGGGTATCAAATTGGGCCAGTCATTGGTTGGCCATTCCCTCAATCTCTGCACCATCTTTGTCCTTATATATCTTGTAGGTGAGACAAATTTGGATTTGAAGGTTTTATTGGTGGGTGGGTCAGTATCCCCCTTCTTCCACTGGAAATCCCACCTGGCTACAGGAGGTATTGATTTAAGGTTCAGTATTCCCTGCTGCTAGAAGTCTCAGCTAGGGTCACTGCCATGGACTCTCTGTAGCCTTCCTTGTCTCAGAGACGTTCCCTGCCACCACCAATTTTCGTTCTCTCTCCTGGTCCTCCCTCTCTCCTCCTCTGTTCTCCCCACACTGGATCCCAGTTACCTTCCACCCCTTCTTCCAGCCAGGCTGCTCCTTCCACTCACTTCAGATGGCTATTTTGTTTCCCTTTCTGAGTGAGATTGAAGGGTCCTTCTTTGGGCCCTCCTTAGATTCTATGGGTTAACCTGTACATTATGGCTAATATCCAATTGTAATTGAGTATATACCATGCCCATCTTTCTGAGTATGGGTTATCTCACTCAAGATTTATATATATATATATATATATATATATATATATTCACATTCAAATTGCTTGATGTCTTTGTTTTTAATAGCTGAATAGTATTCCACTGTGAAAATGTGCCATGGTTTCTTTCTCCATTTCTTGGTTGAGGGACATCAGGTTGTTTCCAGTTTCTGACTATTTTGAATAAGGCTGCTATGAACATAGTTGCACAACTGTCCTTGTATGGTGGAGCATCTTTTGGGTATATGCCCAGGAGTGGTATAGCTGGTTCTTGAGTTAGGTCTATTCCCATTTTTCTGAGAAACCTCCAAATTGATTTCTACAGTGGTTGTACAAGTTCCCACTCCCACCAGCAATGGAGGAGTATTACAGTGGTATAAATGACTGCAGACTCATTGTTAAGAATGACAGACATTGAAGACTACTGTAACATTTCTCCCTCCCCACAAAGAAAGAATCTAGTCTGGAAGCCATTGGAGATGCTCCTTAAAAACTGTGATAGGGATGCTGAAGCGTAGCTCTTCACAGTTGATGGCAGGGGTGCTGAAGGACTCAGCTATCTTTTCGTTTTATTATTAATTTATTCTTGTTACATCTCAATGGTTATCCCATCCCTTGTATCCTCCCATTCTTCCCTCCCCCGCCCCATTTTCCCATTATTCCCCTCCCCTATGACTGTTCCTGAGGGGGATTACCTCCTACTGTATATGCTCATAGGGTATCAAGTCTCTTCTTGGTAACCTGCTGTCCTTCCTCTGAGTGCCACCAGGTCTCCCCCTCCAGAGGACAGGACTCAGCTATCTTTAAGTGGATTACCACTCTTGAGTTTGACCATGCCCAGTGAGTAAATGGGCAACACAAATTGGATTTGGTGTATTTCTTTTCTTTTTTTTTTTTTTTTTTTTTTTTGGAGGGTTATGGAACACATGTGGGAAAGTGGACTCAGGAGGAATGGAAAGCAAGAATGATTAAGGTATATTGTGTAAAATTCCAAGATAATCTATCAAAATATTATCTTGGGAGGGAAAAGAATGGAAGAAAGAGAAAAAGAAAAAAAGAAGAGAGAGAGAGAGAGAAAGAAAAAGAAATGATCTTCTGAAAGCCATGCAGAATCAGTGGCTATTGTGACTTAGACTAGATAGAATGAGAATTATAGATCCATTTCTGATATAAAAGAAAACCAGTTTCCAGCATAGTTGTCCATGCAAGTCAATGTATAAAGATCCATAAACCGGATAGGGCGAAACACCGAAACTTGCTCACTCTTCCCCTGGGTTCTGGTTTAATGCAAAACAGAAGAGGGAGGCAGAACACAGACACTGCACATGAGCACCAGTTGGAAGGCAAAGAAGAGGCGGCCTGACTTGAAGTAGAGGAAAGAACTATGATGAAGTCTACTTAAGAACTAGTTATCAGTATTAAAAGTTTCCCTCAGAGTTCTAGTAGTGAATTCTTATACCAATTTGTTGTCTTTGTATAACTCAAATGATGGATACATTGTAAAATCTTTCTTTCCTCATCTTTTCTTTTCTTGGTCATAGGAACTGATCTTAGGTCCTTGGCCCTGCTAACCAAGCATCCTTCCACCGAGCTACAAATCAATGTTCCTTTTGCTTTTCACTTTGATCAAGGGGCTATGTTACCCAGCCTAAACTAGAACTCACTCTGTGGCCTCCTAAATAGCTGAACTTGCACTATGAATCACCAAGTCTGGCTTTGTGAGGTCATTTCTGAAGCTTTAAAAATGTATGAAACCAGGAAATTATTTTAGTCATCTCAAGTAATTAGTCATATTAATTACAAACTGTAAGTCAGGAAATATTCTTTAATTTGGTGTGCTAGAAATGTGACTGACTGTGATGCACTTTAACAAAACCACTGTTCTGATGGCCACAAGCTGGAGGAACCATGCACTGTCAAATGAATAGCTGTTTGCAGGACAATTCTGCCCCCTTCCCCCCGCCCCCGCCCCGTGCTCTCAACTGAAGTACACCCCTCCACTTTAAGGGCTGGTCTCTTTCTTTATGTGTAGTCTAACCCTGTTCACTCCTATTTTGCAAACAATTGCTTAAAAGGTGGATACTTTGCCTCTCTATTCTGAAGCTTCAGCTCCCCTCTCAAGGGATACAGTGTGCAGAAAGTGGTTACAGTATGTTAATTCTAACACCAAGCAGAGTTCTGGAGTCCCTGGTCCTCTAGAGCTGTCCTTGGCTTTGACATTTCAATGGGCCTGTGTCTTAGCTGTTGTTTTTCTGCATGTTAGAGTAGCAGACCTAAGTAGAGCAAATTGTTTTTTTGTTTGTTTGTTTGTTTGTTTGTTTGTTTAATTTAGTCAAAGTTAGTACCAATTATTAGCAAAACCAAAGACTTCAAATTGTACATGGAATAAACTGTTACTTCCCACAGTGTGTTAGACAATGAACAGTCTACACATATTTGTAACAGTTGTGTGGTAGCAACAAAACAAAAGACATCTTACTATACCGACAATGTTTTAACCTGCAACCCCACTCAGATTTCTCTGTAAGAATTCTTAGGACAAATGCTCCTATCAGCTTTCAGACTTTTCAGTCCTCTTTCAGTTCCACTAACATAAAATCATATGGTGGTATTGTCAAGCTTAATAGATTTTGTGTTGCACTGATGGTAAACATGTGTTTCAAGTTTGACTACTAATTATATTAGTCTCAGTCAAACAGTTTCACAAAGAAAATAGTAACACACACATACAGAGAGGGGAGGAGAGGGAGAGGGAGAGAAACAATGAACAAATTTCAAGTTTTAGAGCTTTATAAAATGTTAAATGTTACCTGCTATTTGACATTTAGTTCAAGAACACTGGATGGCCCATTAAGGGAACAGATGTTTTTAGGTACTAACTTCTTGAAAGGCTAATATTTGAGAAGAGGAAATCTTCCCAAAGTGCAAATTACTTGTCAATATTAATGAGAAAATTCAAATAATCTAAGTACAATTCTTCTAGTTTCCAGTGTTCCTTTCCTCTGCAAAAGAATTTCTCCACTTATCTATTATGCTAGTGTTTGAATTGACATTAAAACCTTGAAATAGATTGGTTTTCCTTGCTGATATGATTCATAAATAATTATGTCCAATTCTCCACAAAAGGCCCGAAGATAATACGCAGACTAGAGGAAGCTTAGGGTTCTTTATTTGGTCCTTTCAGTGGTGTCACTTACATCCACCCTTTCTGTCATCTCATCTATGAACACAGATCTACTCCACTTCTGAATCTCAAGTTCAACACCAAGGTCATAGGTTTCAGTCTTCGAACATTCGTTTTACTCACTTTGTTAATTCCAACAATAGGTTTTGAACTTCATTATGACTGTCAGTGTCTGAATTCCTTGATTCCTGCAGTCTTGTCATTATAAACATCTGTACATTCTAGGCACTGTGAACAAAATATTTAAAAAGTCATACAGCCCACTTTCTTAAGTCATTAAATTTCAGAAAGATGGACAGCACTATCAAAAATATGCCTTGTTATTTTGTTGAGAAGTAAATAGAATATTGGTGACTCTTTCAAACAAAGTGGCAGTTCTTGCTGCAATAGTCCTATTTTAAAAAGCAGCTTCGGTAGTTCAGTCTGCTGCAACACAAGTCGCCACAGGTTGGATGGAGTTTAGAGATTTAGTCTTTCTTTGCCTCTTTGCTATAGCTTGGGCCCATTGATTAACTACATTTTCACTTTGCTTATATCAACAGGTACCCATGCATGGTGCTTCCCTTGTAAACATAATGAAAAATAAAGGGACACTAATTGGACACTTGTGTTTTCAGCCTTGACACAGTACATGGAAGAGACGATTACTGGCAGTGAAGACAATGTAAAAAAAATGGATTTCTCAGCCCAAGAAAGTGTTAAATCCAAATAAATCCAGGCATAAAGTGTCTAGGAAAGCTGATACACTCCGAAAACACCAAATTTATACAGACTAGTAATAGAGGAAAGAAATAAAGTCCAGGTGACAGGCACAGAAAATATGTTCAACAAAATCATAGGAAAAAAAAACCCTAACCCAAAGAAGAAAGTGTCTATTAAGGTACAAGAACCATAGAACAGCTAAGAGGGCAGACCAGAAGAGAAATTCCTTATTACATACAATTATCGAAATGGATGGCACAAAACAAGAGTATCAGTACTTGCAAAAGAAAAAGACAATATGATATATAAAGGCAGACCCATTACAAAACCCCTGCATTCTAAGATATTTTCTGAACCATAGGAGCAAGAGTTGTTTTATATCCATATTCATTAGGTCTCTGCATTTTGAGTACTTACAGTTTTACATAGTGGTCTCTATCTGCTGCAAAGTGGAGCTTCTGTGGTGCAGGGGGAGGGCCATTTGAGGATATAAGGATAAATAGTTAGAATGTAGGTAGGAGTTATGTTAGTTAAGTACCAGCTATAGAGTGTCCTCTAGGACCCATGACCTTACTACCCCTGGCTAGCTGGCTAGGTTTTCAGTACCAGGCATGATTTTCTTCCTGTTAAGCAGGCCTGAAGTCCAATTAGAGAGCTGTTGGCTACCACCAAGACATGAGTGAACCTAACCATGCTGGCCACTGTGGAGGTTTATAGGCACAATAGCTTAGGAGAACTATATTTTGCTTTTCATTCTTAGAAACTTGCATAGCAGCTTCTAGTACTATGAAAACCAGGCTTCAGGGAACGAGGGGCTTTTAGGCAGATCCAGGTTGAAACTTCAAGATCCTGTGTCTGAAGTACATGGTGTCTTAAGCACTGGGAGTTTAACTTCAAATTCTGAGCCAAGCCACGGCAGCAACGATAGTCCTTATGGTTGAGGAGTCACTTGGACTTCCATGATAAACAACTTAGAAGGAGATTTCTTCTGCCTTCTACTCAGGTTTTTTTGTTTGTTTGTTTGTTTGTTTTTTGTTGTTGTTGTTTTTTTTTAGTCTATACCTTTTGGTCATGGCATTGTCAGCCCAAGGAGAATTGTTTGATTTAAGACATCTATGTATATAGATGCACTTATATGTATTATATATAATTTCAAATAAGCATAAAATAATGTACTTGTTTAAAAGACTTTAAGTATCATTTATCCCTCATCTCCATAACCTAAATTTGAGAGGTTGTAGAAGCTTCAAATTGGAGAGGTTATGTATCAAAGAGCGTAGAAACAGAAGGGAAGTTAGATGGTGTTTAAGACCTTGTAAATGGATGAGATCACCAAGGGAATTAAGAAGTAGAGGAGCAATGATTTAACTCTCAATGTGTCTAAACCTCAACCTTCCAAAAGAAGAGTTAGGGATAAAGGTGCGGCTCAGGAATAGCTGGAAAGGGAGGATTGACATATGTGTGACAGAGATAGAGATAGGTGTGTCAAGAGAGACAGAGAGACAGAGAGAGACAGAGATAAATGGGAGACAGAGATAGAAAAATATCCTGGAAAGAGTGGCATACTGTGTCAGATGTCTCAGAGGATCAAAAAGATGAGGATTGAGGATGATTCATTGGTACTTGTCAAGAAAGCAATTATTATGAGTGAGTACCTCCCAAGGGGCAAATTCTACTGAGAGTTGGAGATGAAATTTTACTACAATGAGTTAAAACGACAGAAGGAGAGAGAGGAAAAATAAGAAAGGATAAACAACCTGGACACTTGTAAGTTTTCTATCTTACTTCCTGGTCATGCTAGGTTCTATGATTCAAGTTTCTAATTGAGTTAATTCCATCCACACCTTCCCTTTTCACTTTCTGGCCAACCTACCACACATCTATTTGCCTGTGTATGCTGGAAATTGACTTGCTACCTGCATTGAAGCATGGATTCTACTACAGAGATAAATTTCCAGGCTCAAAGCCTGAAATCGTGACCTATAACTGCCACTATTCAGTTTTCTACATTTGAACAGATGGACATCTAAAAGAAACAAAATCACAGTTACTTAGACTTGGGTCGTGAAAAATGTGTGTGTGTTTTATATATTGTATGTACAATTTATTTAATATATAATATATAAATATATATTTTATATAATATATTTTATAACATAATATTTTATTATATATTTTATCAAATTTTCTTTCAAGTGGTATTGCTGCATAAAATTTATGGTCTAATATTTAAAAAGAAAATTTTCCACTTCTTAAATGATCTTGCTTCATCACTCTCTTATTTCTCTTTTTCTTATCTTTAAATCTTTTCCTTATTGTTGTTTTCAACCAACATTTAATTATTCACTGCAACTGTCTATCTTAAATTCACCAATTCTTTTCTCATTTCCCTCCATTCTGTTGTTGTTCTCCTACTCAACACAGAATTCTTTAAAAGACAGTATATCTATGGTTATCTGTTACCACGCATTTTTATTTATTCTGAGACATATTCACATTCATAAGCCCAATTTAAGTTCTCCATATTTGAAGTCAGAAATGCCAGTAAATGTTATGGTCTTTTCCAGAAACTTGATTTAATTTTATAATTTTCCTTTTACCCTTGGCATTGTTACAGAGTTGTTCTTAGTAAAACATTCTATTTTGAAATGAAATTACTGTACCAAGGAGGTACCTATGCCTCTCTGTATATTGTATAGTAATATCATAACAAGAAAGGTAGAGTCAACTGATGTCTGTGTTAATGGGTAATAATTTTAAAATAAGATAATAATTAAAGAAATAGATGTATTTCTACAGAACAATAGAAATCTGTTTAATCAGAAAAAAGACTGACATTCTATCATATATGGAACATGGATATAACTGGAAACTATCGTTACATAAAATAACACAAATCCTGAAATATAAATATTATATGATTTTACTCATATTCAGATGCTAAATATTTTATCTCATAGAAGTAGAATGTAAATTAATGGTCACTAGTGGCTAAGAGTTATGAGAATAGAAAGGACTTGGAAAATGAGTACAGAAGTATTTTTAGAAAGAAACTATGGCATATGGCACAGGAGTCTTCCTGTAACTTACACCATACTATATAGTTTGCTGCAAGTTTAAGAGAATGTTAGTCCAACTATGGCAGGGTGTGTATTGTAGCTGCAGCAGCCCAGGCGTTTCACACTTTTGAATTTGTTTCAGTACTTTTTGGCTTGATTTCAAACCTTTAGACTTCATTCAATTTATTTTTTTTTTTTTAGTGCCCTTCCACATTTTTCCAGAATCTAGCTATATCATACTTAGACTAGAGCTTTCAGATGTTGCTCTGTCTCAGATATTTCTCACCACTTAAATTCTGACTTTTCCCATCTACAGCACACAGTACATTGACCAGAGTGATTCCTTTATGCAGTCTTCACATACAAGTTGCCTCTGTAGTGTCATTAATAAACATGCCCTGCATCCGCCCTCTAATGTCATCTACGCAAAGTCTACTGTTCATTTTCCCATCAATATTTCTGAAAATTCTTTAAGTGAGTAATGAAAATTTATGGACCTATTTTGATGCTAGGTAACACTTATTCTCACAAAACAAAACAAAATAAAAACCAACAACTGAAAAGATGAATTGTTAATACGATTGTAAGGCCTTCACAAAACAAAAACATACTACAAACACATGCAGAAGTTAAAATGTGAACAAGTCCTAAAGCAATTAACCAGGACAAAAAGGACTAAAGGGTGAGGAGAAGGAACTGAATGTATAGTCATCTCGAGGAAAGAATTTCAAGCTGGAAGAATATCCAAAGCGTCTATGGAAGAGCACATTTGACAGCAGAAATGAGACTCAAGAGATGTACATGGTCTTTTGATGCCAGACAACAGAGACATAGAAGTAGTTTGGATTTTATTTCAGTCTATGTTAGGTTTGATAAACTGAGGTGTTTTGAATGCAAATAGATCTACCTTGATAGTTTATTAGTTTCTATGGGTGAAGGAGGCCCATACTCTCTCAAACTCATCTCCTCATACAGTCAGCTGGTAAGAGTGCTCTTGTCTTCCAGAGCCTGAAAAGTAGAACAGTTTAACGGACAAGCTTGTTTTGTTTTGTTTTTAACTGTCTCCAAATGAGTAGCTTTGTCACATCAGATAGAATAGACTCCTTGCCTTCTAGGAGCAATGCGCTGTAGTGCAGGGATTCACTACTTATATTTGAAGAAAAGGGGTATTCATGGAGGGAGACTAGGGAACTTTAGCATTCTGCTCCTTTGATCCTTGACATAATGAATTCTTCATTGGATCTAGCTGTAGGCACAACATCCACAATTCACTTCCCCAAAAGAGCAGTGCAGAGCTCACTGCAGGTTTGCAACCAGCAGTATGAATTACTAGAGTATCCTTGTATATGTTAAGCTTTCCTTCTTGAAACCTGACTAAGGTTAGCTAAGCTCACGTTGCCTGTTTATATAGATCCTCATTCTAGAAACGGGAGCAACAAAACACTTAGAAACTCAAAGTCTTTCAAAGAATTGGATTGTAAAGGCGTCTGTGTGTGTTTGTGTAAGTTTGTGAGTGTGTGTACGTGTGTGTGTGTGTGTGTGTCTCTGTTCGTGTCTTTGTCTGGGTGTTTTGTGTGTGTGTTTATTTTGTTTTGCATTTGGAAATTTAATGACAAAGCAAAGTGTTTCAGGAAATGTTGGTGATTGACAATAATGAGTAATAGTTCAGGAATTATGAAAAGAGAAATGTGCATCTAGAGACAAACTTCAAACATCCTAAACTCCTAAACATCTTCCTTTTTTTTCAAAGTTGGCTCTGTTTGCATTTGGTTATTATTAATATTATCACTGTTATTATTATTATTATTATTTATTTTCCAGAGAGTTGTAGCTACTGTTCTTATCTCAATTTCTTTTAAATTTATAGTCACAGAATCAACAGAACAGCAAAACATAAAAGCTCTCACTTTTCATGTTAATATATTGACAGCTCCTGTAGATCCAGATCAGACTCTAACAGTCAAAGGTTAATACCTAAAAGCACCAATCAGAAATAACTCTTCCTGTGACAAACAACAATGAGGAGGAGATGAATGAAAAAGGCACAGGAACCCAATTTAGTAAAGATTACCCTAAAACTTAAACCTGCCATTTGATTACTAACTTCCTTTGTAAAATTTTCAAAATGAGCCTCTGAAGAACGTGCTTTACATTTGATGCAGGCTTAGAATAGAGAGCTGTGGTTTTCTGGCACTTAACAATGTTTTACTTTAATTTTCCTTATTGTGCCAGGGACCCCAAATTTTATCTCTGCAGCTCTGCCCTGAGTCTTATCTCTCCACAGTTCTCCTTGAAATAGCTCTTAGAGCTCTAGCATAGCACTGGAGTTTCCCTTTCTAAGATCTGTTTCCCTCCTTGTAGTGTACAGACCATTCATAAAGCAGAGCTCAACTTTTGCAGTTATGTTTTATGCCAGAATTTGATAAAAAAAAATACAGAAAGCAGGAAGGCAAAGAACTTATAGACAGTTTTCAAAAGAGTTTGGAAATAGACTTTAACACCCCTGTAAATCCATCAAAGTCTCGGGTTAGGAAAACGTTTTCAAGTGGCTGTTTGACGGGATGTTTTTCATGTTCCTCTGAGATATACTGGAAGCCTATAGGAAACTTATTTTTAAAATGGCTTGAGCTGTTTCAAAATGATAGACATGATAATTTAGAAGGATTGACCTTCCATAGAGCTCACATTTATGCATCTGCAAATAACTATTGAAATTTGCCCTCTCAGGGGTTCTATTTCCTTTTTTATCTATAAATTTCTGCCCAAAGAGTGACTGTACTTCATTAATAATCTCTAGAATTATTTAGTAGCCTGGTATATACTGCCCTTTCTCTGTTCTTCAGGCATACCACTGTTCCTTAGGGAAATTTAGAACCTTTAATCTGACGGTGGCAGCCTGTTGGAATTACAACTGTTTCATGCATTTGCATCAGGATGCTCCTGTGCCTTGGAGCTCCCTAGTGAAGACTGAGCTTGTTCAACAAAAGATAGCCAATTGATGATGTTGATTGGTAATCAAGTTAGTATTTCAAAAGATAAATCAGAGACTTTTACTCTATCTTTAGGCCTCCTGCCCCTAGACAAAGAGCTGCCTGTTTTTTCATAGTTTACTAAGTTGACTTTAAAATGTAATATTTAGTTGGGAGGTACCGGGCTGTCCTGTTTGTGTCCCAGAGAAAATGAAGAAAAGACAGAGGCATGTATGATAATTGCTCCCTTCTTCTTGATTATTGTCCATCCAAAGATCAATGTCAAATATAACCATTGTATCTGCCTTATTGTTCAGAATATCTGCAAAAAAATGGTGCACATACAAGGATTATCCCTTTATATCTGGCTTTATTTATTCAACACAAGACTTGAGAGACTTAGCCATGTCATCCTCTGCAGTAGTAATTTGTTCAATTTCCTTACAGAATAGTGTGTAGTGTATTAATATATTAGTGTTTACCAATTCCATGTTTCCTGAGTACTGAAGTTGTCTGAGGTTTGAGCTATTACTCACAATGCTGCAAGAACTATTTCTTTATAAATCATCACATACATGTGGTTTGTTTTTATACCAGGGAAATTATGGTTAATGTTTATCTTCAAAAGTACTTTTACCAGCTTTTATCCATTCATCAATTTTGATGACCCTAGGAGCTTGTCTGGAAATAGTTTGGTATTTTTGTGCATACACTTACACAAACAGTTATTCTGTTTCAACATTTTGTTATTTATTTTCTTTATACTTTGTTATTTATTTTTATTTTGTTATAAATAACTTTGTTATTTATTTTCAACATTTTGTTTTTCATTTTCATCACAGAGCTGATGAAATTTCACATCATAAACTTTTAATACTTTATTAGAAGTGTTATTTGAACAAAGTTTCAAGGAAGAGCTATATGTGTCTGTTCATAATAATATTAATATATACAGCACACTTATATATGTCAAATTCTTTATTGCATCAAACTACTTTTATATAAGAAAATAATTTGGATTCAATTTTATCTCTGAACTACAATTTTTTTGAAATATTATTTTGTTAATTGTGGGTTTGTTCATTGTTTAACATTTGTTTGTATGTATGTATGTATGTATGTATGTATGTATGTATGTATATATGTTTAAATATACTGCCATTGTTATTGTTTGAGGTTGAACTGTACTTCCTAAACTGATGGTGCCCATTCCTAACCCCCAGCATCCGAGGGTGATCTGGTCTGAAAACTGCTTCTTTGCAGCTATATTTAAGGATTTAGATTTGAGACATGCCATCTTAAAACTGTTAAGTTTCAAACCCTGGCCAAAGACTGAGTTTCCTAGTTAACATATCAGAGCAGACCTAGCCTATAGGTTTTCTGTCATCCCTTAGTTCCTACCTGTTACAGGTTATGATTGTAATACCCCACCCTCTTCCCTGAACTCCCCTGCTGGCTGGACTGCCCTTCCCTAGAGGCTCTTCCCTATATAACACATGAATGTCTTTACATACTCTTCGCCCTCCTTTTGCATCTTTGGCTTCCTGGCTCCTGCGTCTGGTTTCCTGTCTCTCCTCTTCCTTCTCTTCCCCTTCTCCCCACATGGTCCAGCTCAGTCTGGCCTTGTCTACTCTGGGCTCTCCCAGACATCTCTCATTCTCCTTTTGCTCTCCCACATATCTATAATAAACTTTCTCCTCCACCATAGCTTAGAGTCAAGTCCTTTCCTTTCCTTTTATTTTTATTTTTCATTCAAAAACCAATGGCAAGTGTTCTTGGCAAAAATCACAGGAGAGAAGAGGACAAATGGAGAGGGCATACAGACCAGTTGTGTAAAGAAGGAAGAAGAGTTTGGAGTTGTAGCTATGAGTCAAGCATAAGATCCGGGGACAGATTTCCACTCACTGCTCTCAGACTGAACCAGCCTCCCTCACACTTTGGTTTCATATTTCTGGCCACTAGAAGATCACAATCTCATTTAAAGTAATCTCTAACTGAGCCTAGCAGTGCAGGCCTGCCTATTTATTACCCTAGCTACTCGGGAGGCTGAGGTCAAAATATCACAAGTTTAAGACCTGTTTGAGCCAAGAGCATAAGTTTAAGAAAAACTTGAGAGCAACTCAAAGTCAGGAAAGAACAAAAGAAAAATATAGAAAAGACAGAGAGTAGGAAGGAAGGAAGGAGAGAAAGAAGGCAGGAAGGAAAGATGGAAGGAAGGAAGGAAAGAAGGACGGAAGGAAGGAAGGAAGGAAGGAAGGAAGGAAGGAAGGAAGGAAGGTAGGAAGGACAGGCACAGTAGGGTTGTGACTTAATTGTGGAATGCTCATTTAGCTCATCGTGCCTGTGAATCAACTCATCACTTTCCATCTCTATTAACTTGCTGTCTTCGGAAACTAACAGAGCTGTAAGATGACTCCTAATGTCTTTAAAGTATTGATGACTCAAAGAAAGGCAATCGTGTCTCTTTACTTTTTAAATTTTTTAAGTTATTTTTAAAAATTTTATTCGCTTTACATCCTCTCTTTCTTTTCCTACTGCCCGCTCCCTCCTCCCCTTTCCTCTACACTCCTTCCCACTTCCCTGTTACCCCCTTCCTCTTCCATAGCCCTCCACATGGGGAGGGAGCCCTTCTCCCCTTCCAACTGACCCCACCCTATCAAGCTGCCTATAGGTTACATCTGAATGGGGGTTGGGGGCCTAGGTCCTCTCCATGCATGGCCCTTGCTTGGTGCATCAGTCTTCTCTGGCCCCCATGGTCCAAGATTTGTTGACTCTGTTGGTCTTCTGGTGGAACTTCTGTCCCTTCCGGTCCTTCTCTTCCCCAACTCATCCCTAGGCCCTGTCCTCTGCCCAAGGTTTGGCTGTGAGACTCGACTTCTGCTTTGATCTTCTGCCGGGTGGAGTCATTCAGAGAACAACTACCATGTTTTCCAGCCGTATATGAAGACGTTTTGACCCCGGAAAACCCGTGCCAAAGTTGGGGGTTATCTTATACGCAGGCTACTTACCTGCAGCTTGCTTCATATTTCTGGCTGCATATAGTGATACAGTAGGGCGTACCATGGCCAATTCCCAGCTCGGTACAGGGGAGTATGAAGCAGAGAGGAGCAAGCTGCACACATCTTCCTGTACTTTGAGGAGGAAAATGTGAGTGTGTATTGTTTCTCCACCAGAACCTGCCCGTTCAACTCAGCGGGCTGCCTGTCTTCTGGTTGAGTGTGGAGCATGTCTTACAGGGGCAGTGTAGGCTGGCACTGGCTCTCTGGGGATATTTAATAAAACGTCTGGCTGTCTGTGCCATGCCTGCAAATATACTCATGTCTGAGTCTTCTGCACAGTGTGTGTGTTGGAAGAGAGGTAATCTTATATGGTGAGTATATTCCAAGCTCTATATTTTAACTGGAAAGTTGGGGGTCATCGTATATGCTCAGTCATCTTATATGCCAGAAAATACCATCTACCAAAGTTAAAAAATATAGTAAATATTTCCATGCAATTTTACGTCATTGAAACTTCTAGTGTATACACACACACACACACACACACACACACACACACACACACACACATATATTTTCCATGTGTGCCTGCATACCATGTGACTGCCTAGTACATTTGGAGACCAGAAGAAGGTATCAGACATCCATAACTAGAGTTATAGCTGGTTATGAACTGCCATGTAGATTATAGAAATTGAAATTGAACTTGTGTCCTCTGGAAAAGCAACAAATGCTCTTAATGGCTGAATCAGCTCTTGAGTCTAATTTCTTCAGGGCTATTTATTGAACAGAAAAATCTAACTTAGAAAGTCTTCTTACAAACAGAAGATCGCTCAAAACTACCCTAGTCTTTAAAAGTTCAAACAAATACTGGAGGAAAGTAAGTCACTTGAAGTGTTTAAAAATCTAAGTACATTTCCATATCTATTTAAATATTTACATTATTACTACTATAGCTCATGTCAAAGGCTTGCTGCAATATGACTATATGAATAGATTGACAAAACATCACTTTACTGAAGTTTAGTGAGAGATGAGAAAGAGACTCAGAATTAAATGTGATCAGTGAAAAATTCTTATCCCTGGCAAGGAATATTCTCTCCAAATAGTCTCTCTTCCTTCCCCCACCAGGCCCCTTCTCCACCCCCCCCCTCTCTGTGTTTATTTGTTTCCCAAGAGCATCCTGATGCTATGGACCCATCATCTCTCCTGTGTAGAATTACTGTGTAAGCCATGGTAAAAGATTATGAGAGGTATATGCAATTGACATTTATTTTGATTGAAGACATTTGATTGACTTTTGAAAGCTGAGCTACATTCAGATTACATGCAACTTTGATTATCCTTATCTGTATAAAATTCTCTTGTTGAAGTATTCATATTTAAAGTGAGGGTTTAACTTTGGGAGTTGAATTGGGGCCCCCCAAAAGAAAAAAAATCTCTTATCAATTGGATCAGTACCTTATTTAAAAAGACCCCAGAAAATGATCCTATCCATTCCACAATGAGAAGGCACAAAGAAGATGAGCTACCTGTAAACTAGGAAGTGTGTTTTCACTAGATGCCTCATCTCGCGGCTCCTTAGGCTTTGTGAGCCACCTAGTCTACAGTGTTTGACTTTAGGGTGGGGCGAACAGACTGAAACAACATGAAAGCACACATTGCTGAGTGTTTCCAGAGGCACAAGGTTTCCGGGAGCCTCAGTTCAGCATGACTCAGTGCACCTGCATGAGTACACTCTTGAAGCACAGATGGAGAAGAAGTTCAGCAGGATTCTGTCATTCCCAACAAAGGAGTGGACTTTGTGGGACAAAAGTCACATCAACAGGAAGAATCTACTTCCTAAGTGGAGAAGGGAGGAAATGTTTCTGGAAAAGATACTAAGGAGTAAGATGTTGAAATTTTTCCTCGGCTACAAGAGAAAATCCTGTCTTGCTTCCCAGGCCACTGGAATAAAGGAGTCTTCCACAATGCTCAGTGCTGGGGGAGATGCAAGAAGCAGAGGGAAGAGAATGGAGATTTTACTGGAGGATGAAGACTTTACTGACAACATCTTGTTAACAAGATGGTACCTTGGTGGACACTTTGAAAGAAAACAGAAACAAAAAATTAATCCCTCTTCCTTTGCAACCAACCTATGTCTACCTGAGGACCAGTGAGTGACAACTGTATGCACATGACACTTTTACTTCTGTTTTTAAAATGATTGTGTGTGCTAGAGGTGGTGGATAGCCTTGAACTGACTGTTTAGCTGAGGCTGACCTTTAATTGGTCCTGTTGCCTACACCCGTCAAGGGCTTGGATTATAGGGATTGTACCCATACACCACCCAGCCCGACATCTCATTTTTCATATTAAAGATATCGTTTTCCTTCTATAGTTACATATTATAATATGAGAGATTGAATAATTTACTAGTTAACTTCAGGTTCAGAATTATAAGAAAACAAAACAATATTTATACCAAAGAAAGAGCTTTGTCCATCATATGGAGATGAATCAACTGTCCTGACTTTCGTTTCAGTTGCTTTAAAAAGAAAATGAATGTCTTTTAGCTTGTATGCTGAATAATTATGTTGGTGGGTCAGGACCTCCTATTTATGCATTTATATGTGCCTGAGGATAAGTATGGACAGTTATGTTATATGTTTGTCTTCACACATTCAATGAAGAGAATCAACCTATACTTTGAATTAGTGTCCCCTTTTATCATTTTCTGGTGTTAACAGTCTCTACCCTAGACAACTGTATTCTATACCTCCATCTTTCTCTGTCTAGCAAGCTTCTAGAATTTGCTATCCACTGCACTGAGTCTACCTGGGCATGAAAGTATGGCTTTGTCCAATTAATGTGCCATCCTCCTACTTAAAGATTAATCAAAAGAATTACATACCTTATAAATTGAACAATAAGACAATCTTTATAATTTTCTGTTCAAATGTTGAGAACAGACAAATGCTTTCTTCTGGGGACATAATCTCATTTTATCTGCGTGAATGTGAGGATGTCTCCAGCAAGGCCCAAAGTTTGTCTTGGAAAATGCCTTTATAAATAGGAACGAATGATTCAAATACATAGAGAAGAGCTGAGGTGAAAAATAATGATAGTACGGTATATAGTTCATGTTCCTGGTTTTGAAGAATCCACATGTCTTTTGGACACAGAATAGATATGTGATTTCTATTCATGCCAAATGGGGTTCTGGTTTAAATCCCAAAAGACTGCAATGCAGGGAAAAAAATCATAGGAAGTTAAAAGGAGTTGGCTGATGTCCTACCATGGGCTCCTCAGCAATGCCTGGAATTAGAGGACGTTACTCTACCTTTCCTAGCCTTAGTTTTCACCTCTGAAGTGCAAAGTTACCTTCTGCTTTTTCAGTGATAGTTAAAACCAGAAAAGTATGTGTCCTAGACACTTCTATCCACATTGAAATAACTGCCAATCTGCGCATAGGTAGGTGCCTTGTAATTTTACTTTTGATAATCATGCCTTTTTTTTTCCCTTTCCATTTCTTCACATATAAACTTTTAGCTTGAAACAGAACAAAAAAAAAAAAAAAAAAAAAAAAAAACATGATGCTGCCAGATTAATCCAGTGAGATGTTAATGTAATCAGTGACTAAATCAGACGTGCCTGTAGTCCACGACACTTCCACAGCAAAAACAAAATTATAGATCCTTCTAATTCGAACCAGCTGAAGCAACCACTGATTTCCACAGTTTCTGTGAAATAGAGAACTGCTGGAATTGATTATCCCTGAACACTTTTCTGCAGAGATTCAGCAGCCCCACCTTAATTCTGAGGTCCTTAGAAGTCAGCATTGGCCATACCCTTTGTTTGTCAATTCAGTGAGCTCTTGACCATCCCTGACAGTCTCTCTAATTCCTTTCTCAAGATTAAGATAGTCAGGAAATCCTAAGGGCTGACTGAGGCAAGCTGTAAGGCCTGCATGGGCAGGGGAGTTTGGCAGTGCTAGAGGTTCTCAGGATGCTAAGTACCTTGTCAGGTCTGGGCTAAGGTATGCTGCAATGATCACACCATACAACAGATCTCACATGAGAGGGTTATTGGGGGAGAGGACTTATACAGAGGCTGCCTCTGAGTGAGGGTGAAAAGGGAACAAAAGAAGTGGGCCAGGAAAGCACTGGCTTTTTATTAAGATATATAGAATACACATGTAGGGAGAATAAATGACTCAATGGGACAGTGGAAATGTGTCACTTTGGGCAGGCTGGTGTTGATGTGGCCACTATTGCTGAAGGTGGGATTGGGGGTGAGGCTTTCCAACACTATAATGCCCTGAGTCATGAAACAGAGTACCTCACAAATAAACAGAGTCTGAAATAATTCAGAAGCTAGGAGAGAGAGCTTCTGGGTTTCAAACTTTATTTGTATTCCAAAGGCTATTTGCCTTTAGACAGAGAACTTTTATATTCAATTTCAAAATTACAGTACTGAGCCTTTGGTTTATGTGTACCATACACAACCATCTCTTCTACTTTCTGGCCATGCTAAAACAGCATGAATTTAGATCCCCGGTGTCCTTCACAATGCCAATTTGTTCCCAGCATGAAATACCACTTTATATTAGTTTGAAAATCTATTCTAAACTTAGATCCCACAGTTTCTGTGTGGGATGTAAAGTTGACAAAACACGTGCTTTTTCCCCAATGCAAATCCTGCGTGCATTGATTTTCAGGTAGTTAGGCTGACACTGCTGGGGGCGTACAGGACAAAAAATAACTCTGGCTAAGTAAAAGGGTATGTAGAGAAAAAAGACAAGTGGAGTTATTTTGTTAACCGAGTTTTTTTTTTTTTTTAAACAGCACAAGTGGGTTGATGTTGAAGAAGATTAAGGAGTAAGATTAAATATTGGAAATAATATTGAATGTTCAATAGGAGGTCAAGGAAGGCTGATAATCTGTTCATCATGACAGCATTCAATAACACAACAATTCATTATAATATTGAAAATGGAAAATTCCAACATCCAATGAATTATGGATAGCCAAAGAAGATTTGGCTCTGAGGTGAAATGTGATTTTCATGAGGATGGGAACATTTAACATTTATGCAGCAGTTCATATTCTCAAAGTCATGTGGCAGTGACGACTGCAAGATGCATCCTCAATTTGCATTGATGAAGCACTGTTTAGGCATACACTGGGGGAGGAGGGGTTGTAGTAAACTCTTCTCCACCCAAAAAACAAACAAACAAACAAACAGAAGAAGAAGAAAGAAAGAGGAAAGAGAAATGAATAAAGGTATGCTAAAGTCTGCCTGTAAAAATGCAGGCAGCCTTCAAATACCCACGTATGAATACATGGAAAATGACTTAATAAGATTTAAGAAGATATGCCTTTGTTTTACATTTCCATAAATATTCATGGAATGCAACAGCTTTTCATGTGCTTAGATGTTAAAGCTTACTCACATTAGCAATGTGGAAAAAAATCGATGTATAAATCTACATTGCAATCTTTAGACATGCCTTCAAGTGGAAGCCTTTTACAACACATATTTTCTGTAGGTCTCTCATACCTGCCCTGCCCATCTTTTATTATTGCCACAGCTGAACTTTGTGAAGTTGTTTTCCTGATGGCTGCACTTGTATCACGATATCTGTCCTCTTATGTGGAACTTGTTAACATAGCTATGCAAAAATTCCCAGACAGTTCTATGTTCTTTCAGTTCTAGGACCAAGATCTGAATGTCAAGACCTGGTCAAACTCAACACACCCTGAAGCGAGTTGTAGGCTGGAATTAAGTTCTAGCCCTGAAAACAGCAACAGAGTCCATGCCTCTTCCAGGTTGGATCCATTACAGCATAGGCAGGCCTGCCCCCTGCCTGTCTGCTGGGGAGCTAATGACCAGAGCAGTTTCCACTGTCACATAAAGATTGTGGAAATGCCTAGATCTCTACATGATCATGCAGGGAACAGCTGACCACTAACCTGATACAGCTCGCTGGGCTGACAGCATGGAACGGATATGAGTTGTTTTATTTCAGAAGTAAATTTGAAGGTCCTTTTGCTCTTGTCTTTTTTAATGTGCCAATTAACACACCGTGCTCTATTGCTGCACTCTTGATTTGGAAGTCCAGCTGGCCTCTCGTTGTGCCCTGCAATCCTTTTGTGGTTTGCCTTTCCTCTGCAGCTGTTTATAATTCTCTTGAAGATGTCATGTCCAACTTAACCCATTTCTTCTCATCAGCTATTAATATAGAGAAAACAAGGACATGAGCGATGAATTTCTTTTTTTATATATTTTTTATTTTTTACATATACATTTATATTATTACACATATATACAATAAACTGCCTACAGCAAGAAGAATGGTGACACAACTGGGAATTACATAAATATTTACATAATTACATAAATTCTTAGTGTTTTGGCTATTTGTATTTGGCAGCCTTGAAGAAAACATCTTTCCTATCTTGGTGAGTCTGAATGTATATCAATATCTACCATATCTCAGCATTATCAACTTAAACCATCTGTCTAGCCGCCAAAATATCTTAATGCTTAAACAACTAAGCTTAATTGTAAAACTAAAGTATCTGGTCTTCAACCCAATCAGAGACTTGAGAAGGAATAAAATTAATTATCTGAGTATACTGGGAGAGCAGGTTAGTAGCTTTCCAAATGAGAAAATGACAGAGACAGTTTTCTACCTGAATAGTCACTCAAAACTCTCTATAACGTTGGAGCATCATCTTCAGCCTTCTGGCCCAATATATCTGAAAGACATATTTGTGAGGCAGGAACTATTGAGGACTAGCTTACCCTGTCTTGGCAGAGTTTGGCTGTCGACTCTGCCTGCATCCAAGCTTGCCCTTTTTAGCAGAATTCTGTATCTTCTACTTTACATTCAAATAATTGCCACTATCTATACCCAACCTCTCTCCTAGTTTTACTAAGAAGTTTCCTTCATTTTATTTTTTATATGAATACTGTTATCACCACTTTATCTGTCTTAAATCACCACTTCTGTCTTCTTTCCCCTGTATTACTAATTTCTCCTCTCTCATGCCTTTATTTCTTTCTTCAAAGACAAACATGTCAAGATGACATGGTCCGGTTTTACATTTACCATGTATCTCTAGTGTGTCAGGGGGAGGGGCTGGGAACACATGCACAAACAGGAGCATGCAGTCATGCATGCCCTTGTCTGTACATGTGGATGCTGGAGATTAACACGGGATGTCTGTTTCTGTAACTGTATACTTTAATTTTTGAAATACACTCTTTCATTGAATCTAAACACTGTTGCCTGGGCTCAGCAGAGAGCTCTGGTGATCTGCCTATTCTCTTTCAAAGTGCTTGAGTTCAAGTGGGACTCCACTTGGTTTTAGTGTGGATGTAGGAGATTAGACCCACTGAGCCATCGCCACAACCACACTAACCCGAAGTTCTATCTAATTCACTCCTTTGTTTTTTGAAACAGCCCCTTAAGTAGCAGTTTAGGTTCATCCTTCATTAACTGTCTCATGTGCCTGGTGGCCTACATTCTGGCTTGCATTTCTAAGGTTCCACTGAAAGTGTCTTAGGAGAATTGTAGTACCTACCTTGATGTTGTATCTGCACTCGATTTTGAAACAAAATAAAACATGCCCTGCATTTCTTTTTGTTGCCTAAAATACCTTAGTGTATTTTTAATTCTTCATCTGGACCCAAACACCTCAATAGAACCCATATGAAATGTTCATGCACATGTTAGGCACAATTCTACTGCTATGATTAAATACCATGGCCCATATAACTTACAGAAGGAGGGGTGTATTTGGCTTCTGGTTCCAGGACATTAGAGTCCATGAAGGCTGAGCACCGGCATGGCAGTAGGAACATGAGGGTGAGGGCTCATAGCTTGTACTTCAAATACCAAACAGAAGTACTGAACCAGAAATGGCTGGAGCTTACCTACTCTCAAAGCCTGGTTCCATTGACACGTTTCTTCCAAAGAGCCAAACGGATCATTCTACGTGGGGCCAAATCTTCTCTTGACTGAGACTGTGGGGGCATCTCATTCAAACTACCACAATTTCTGTGTTTCTCTTCATTTTCTTTTTTACAGTTATCTTATGATTACCTTTTGGTCAAATCTTATTGAATTAAAGTTTGTGATTTTTTTTCCCCCTGAGTTATCTCATCCACTTGGATGCTTTGTCTTTAACCAGCCTCTTACATTATCAAGTTTTACACATAAAGACCCCTCTCAATTATTTCCTTTAATTTCTTATCTGTTATTTTAAAACAACCTTTCTGTTCTCAGAGTCTCACATTTGCACTATTTTCCTTGGTTTAAGGTATAATTCTTAGTTTCATTTTAAAAAATTCTTTTACTAGACTAAGCTCTTTGCAGATAAAGTCCTTGCTTTACTTATCTTGGTAGCACTAAAACCTAGCCTGCCTCCTACAAAAAAAAATGTACTATATCTTTGCTGGGCATTGTGGTTAATAGGTATATTTCCCTATTAGTAAGTAGGCTGGTACGTAGCCACAATATGCCTGATAGAACAGAGCACACAGTTGGTAATACCAAACATCAAAATGCAAAGAACAGGGTGACACTGTAATTCTCTTTCAGTGTTAGCAGCCAATAGTCTCCATTTAATGTACCTAAAAGATAAAATGAATTTATATCTAAACTTGGTCAGCATATATTTTCCTTTTCTTAAGAAGGTATTTGTGCTTTCAAAAGAGAATGAAAAAGGATAAATTACATTTGAATAGCAACCGGAAATTCGGAATGAAGGTTACATGTAAAAGGCTGTAGAACAGAAAGTAGCTAGCTGAATTATGATCCCCATGAGGTCTCTCAGTTCAGGACACTGCAGATCCTCTGGAGAGGGCAGCAGTGGAGGAAAGATGCCAGGAGGAAGAGCAACCTCAGCCTGTGTTAGCCTGAGACTGGACTGACGCAGGCAAGTTTGTAAGTGAATGTTTGACAATGTCAGATGTGTGCGAGGAAAGACGCCTGATAGCGGAGACCAAGCTATTTTGAGTCAGAGTCAAAGAGAGGAAAGTTTTTTAATTGTCTTGGAATGCCTTCTAAAATGAGAGGTGATCTGCAGTACACAGTTTCTAAATCATCTCATGGCAAACTAAATCTATGGAATGGCTTCAACATGTGATTAAAGAATGCCAGTAGAACACAAGCTGATTTTAAATGAGGTGATCAGAAATGCTCAAGTGAAGAAATATTAAAGGGAGAATTCTCAACAGAAGAATCTCAAATGACTGAGAAACACTTAAGGAAATGTTCAACATCCTTAGCCAGGCACATGCAAATTAAAACTATGTTTAGGGTCCATCTTAACAACTGCCATAATGGCTAAGATTAACAATACAAATGACAGTTCATTCTGGTAAAGATGATGATTGCTGGTAGGAGCCCAAACTTGTACAGCCACTATGGAAATCTATATGATGGTTCCTCAGAAAATTGGGAATCAATCTACCTCAAGATCTGGCTATTCTTTCTTGTGCATATACCAAAAGGACACTCTACCCTACCACAATGTCACTTGCTTAACTTTGTTCATTACAGTTTTGTTCATAATAGCCAGAAACTGGAAACATTCTAAATGTCCCTCCCTCAATAGAAGAATGGATAAAGAAAATGTGGTACATTTATACAATGGAGTATTATTCAGCTGTTAAAAAATTTTTGAATTTTACAGGCAAATGAATGGATCTAGAAAAGATCATCCTGAATGAGGTGACCCAGACTCAAAAAGACAAATATGCTATGTATTCACTTAAAAGTGATATTAGACATTAACTAAATGATAATCAAGGATAATTCCTAGACACATGCAGGTCAGATAAAGAGGAGGGAGGACTCCAGGGGCTAGGAAACCATGGATTTGAAGGAGAGAAACCTCTTCTTTAGGATCCGAAGTGTGGGATCGAACGGTCTAGTAAGAGAACAGGTGATGTTAATTCACTAGCAGGGCAACCACCTCGTGCAGGAGCTTAATTGCTACCAGATGAAAAAGATCCTGTGAACAGGCTCTGGGAGGAGCTATATAAATGAGCCCAGAACTGGCAGCAAGGCGGATTGAAGACTTGGGATAGATTTGACTGTTCATCGCTGCCCTTCAAGATGCTCCTAGAGAAAACCACTTGAGAGAAGGCTTCAGAGCTCCGGCTCCTGCTGAGGCTCTTGGGTCTGGTTACCCCAGGTTCCAGTGGAAGAAATCCTGCAGCTCCCAGCCGGAGAATCGTTCTTCGGGACTGATATCTTTAAGGTCTTGTTTTCATGTCAATTAATCCACATTTCATACTGTTTTGGTTAATCTGGTTATAATTGACGTAGGCTCAGTCAATAAGTTGTTAATAAAATATTTTGGTTAAGAAAATTGGGTCTACATGGATCTCCCTGGGAAGGGGAAATAGAACAGCTATAGGAGCAGGAGGGAGCAGATGTTGGTGAAATGGGATGGAGAGAGAAAGAATGATGGAAGTGACATCAGGAACTGGGGGAGGGACATTTAGAGAGAAGCGTGGCAACTTAATGCAGTGAAAACTTCCTAGAATCTATGAGGGTGACCCTCAGGAGGACTCTGAGTAATGGGGATGTGGAGTCTGAACTGGCTGTCTCTTCATGCCAGCAAAAGCTTCCAGTGTTGGGACTGGGTTCCATTCAGTTGAATTATTGGCTGAGGAGGTCCTATGGAGATCCCCCCAAAACAAACAAACAAACAAACAAACAAAACAGGCTCATGTTAGCTCCTCACAAACCAATAGCCAGGCCCCATTGCCAAGGACAACATATATACAATGTGGAGAGGTTAAGCTGGTGCTTGCATAGAGGCTTCATGGTCTAGTGTCTTTGATGTGGGAAAGTTCTTTGCAAGCTACCTAAAGAGAAATGTGCACACCAACCCAAGTACAAAATATTTGACTTAAAAAAAAATCTGTCTTGCCTGCAAGATGTGCTGGGGACATGGTAACACAGAGCTTGTAGGAGTGGCCTACAATGTCAGATTTAACTTGAGGCTTACTCCGTGAGAGGAAGCCCATGCCTGACACTTTTAGGATGGCCAGGAACCAGAGACAGGATAGCTCAGAGACCTAGGGTAGAACCATACAACACTGGAATTAAAAAAAAAAATCAATCAAATGATTCCTAATGATAGTCTGCTATACTGATAGATCAGTGCCTTGTCCAGTCGTCATCAGAGAGGGTTCTTCTGGCAGCAGATGGGAATAGGTGCATAAACCCACAGCAAGACATTATGCAAAGTGGGCATAAATTGGAGTCCTCCATCAGTTGCCTTCCTCGTAGTGCTGGGAATCCAGCGGAAGAGGAGGAGGAAAGATTGTTCAGTGAGAACACCAGGAGAACAGGACCCAATCAATGAACAAAACAGCATCCATATGGGCTCACAGAGACCGAAGAAATAATCATGGGGCCTGCATGGGTCTGCACCATGGTCTCTGTGTATATGTTGTGACTGGTAACTTGGTGATTTTGTGGGACTCCTAACTGTGGGAACAGGTAGGTCATTGACTCTTTTCCCTGCTTGCAGGGCTCTTTTCTTCCTGTTGACCTTCCTTATCCAGCCTAGGTTTATAAGCTTTTGGCTTGGCTTACTGTATTTTGTTTTGTCATGTTTGGTGGTTGTCTCTTGGAGGCCTCCTCTTTTCTGAGGGATAAAGATGGGGAATGGATGTGGGTAAGAGAAGAGGTGGAGAGAGCTGAGCTGGGAAGGGTTTGGGGAAGGGAAACTGTGGTCAGGAAGCACTATATGAGAAAAGGATCTATTTTCAATTCAAATTTTTGGTTTAGTTATATATATTTCATAGGATGCAATTATATCCTGTTAAACCTACAGATTAACAGAGAAAATATACATCAGCCAATTCCTCTTATATCATTCAAGGAAAGAGTCCTTAGTGCTCTTTCCTGATTGGATATTCTAGTAATTTTTTGAGGTGTCTAGTTGTACCTTATTATACAACATTTGCTGTTACATTATCTCCGTTCATCACACATAAATGTGTATATATGTACTCAGACACATAGTCATAGATGCTCACACCTTAACTGTGTATACAATAAGCATCAGACGGCATTGAGAATAGCCTTAAATAACCTTAAATTTTTACTTCTCTTTCAAATATCTATTGGGAAAATATGTGCCTGGATAGCAATGTCAGTTGCTATTGCTTCCAATTCTGTTTCTTCTCATTGCTCTACAGAAGGTATCTGACAATTAACAAGATAATAAAATATTGTCTTAAATGGTCGTTTAGTTTAGGTTTTGAAGCCAGAAGCCAACAAAACTTCCCACATTACTTTCTGTGTCTTTTTACATTTCGACATTCAAGATAGATGAAATAATCTTAATTACAGCTTGGTACAGTCTGTGTTATTGTTTGTTAGCTTATCATAGTAAGAGACCAAGCTGCCAGGTTAAAAAGATTGCCTTCAGGAGGGATACTCTTAACCACCAGCTTGAGGTTGTAGAGCACCAAGTGAAATTCACAAAGGCTAATGATTTGTCTGATCAGAGAGGAGAGGCATGTTGACCTAAATGTAGCACTTAAGGAAAGAACACAATTTTTTATTTAATCATTGACTGTGTAGACAAGGTCAGTTATTAATGCCCTAGTTTCATAAATGTTGCTCTATGCAATAGCTGGTAGAAGGAAATGGTCACTGTGAGAGAGAGCCAGATGCCACAATGAGAAGGGAACCACACCTTTCTAGGTCATACTGGAAGAGCCCAGCAGACTGCTAACATCTGTTAAAGACCAGTGCTTTTACAAATGAGGGAGGCTATGCCTTATTTGTACTGCCTTGTTCATTGAAAGCCATAAAATCCTGGGCCTATACATTTGGAAGTGTTAGAAATTTGGTTCCAGAGAGATTTTCAGAGTTTCTCTTGTAATTCAAAGGCACACCTCATGAAGCAGCTTTCAAACTTGAAAGAATTTTTATAATAACATTCCAAACTGAGAAATACTCTAATTTTTAAATGTCCATTGAGTCATTAGTTCATCTCTCAGATGGAAGTAAGAGTCTATTACCCCTACAAACACATTGTTTGGCTAGAATAGATTTGTGGGATTTTGTTGTTGTTGTTGTTTATTTGTTTGCTCTTGTTTTTTTTAGTTTTAACCTTTTCCTTCTAGCATATAAGGCTTGACTGTAGCACCAATCACTTGAAATTCAGCATGCTCATTTTATCTTAACATTTTACTGAGTAAGAATTAGAAACAGGTCGTTTATTTGTTTTGTTTTTTAATTCCCCTTCAAATTTTGTTCAGGTCGTTGATCTTGAAAGTGTGTGTACATTGTTCGGATTTATTATTTCTTCAGTTAGCTATAGTCAAGAATCATGACAGGGTTGGTCTATGGAGATGAAGCACTATGCTTTCTTTAAACTGTAAGTTTGTGTTGGCGTCAAATTAGGGGGAGCATTATTAAAGTTACTTCTCTACTGCTGTTTGTGGACATCATGACTAAGGCAGCCAATGAAAGAAAATATTTAACTGCGCGCTTGCTTATGGTTTCAGGGTGAGTAGAGTCTGCGATCACCATCAGGAAGAGAGGGATGTGGCAGCAGGCAGATTGGCATGGCACTTGAGCAGAGCCTAGGACTTAAAACTATGAGGCAGAAAGAAAGAGGGAAAGAAATTTAACCAGAAACAGCCAAGCGTTCAAACATGTAGCCTATGAGAGCTATGCTTACCCAAATCCAGAGGGGAAGAACCTCAGTGTGAGGTGGGCTCTGATTTCAGTGCACTTCTCTAGAATGGCCCAGTCCTCCAAAGGCTGCTGCATCATTCAGTCCTGTGAACGGCTTTATTTGCAATGATCCCTTCAACATGGAAAGAGGACTGTCTTCACAAGGCCTTAGCTCTCAGGCAAGGTATGAACAGTATAAAATCAATGTCAATCACCCAGGTTCAGTCCTAGCTGCGGGGTTTGTGTAACAGTAGGAGTCTACCTGGAATCATGAGCTCCTTAGGAAGGATGAGTGCTTACTTGTTTGTTTATTCATCTGGTGTCTGTGCAATTTCTGTTGTGCCAGGAGTTGAGGCGGCCAATAAAGACAGCTGGTGACATGGAGGATGACATTGTCTATGCAAATAGGCGTCAGAGCATTCTTCTAAGCCCCACACTTTAAAACAACAGATAGAGCTTTGTTTTGTGAACTATGAAGTGCCATACACATCCAAGAGGTTCTGGCAGCAAAAGGCAGGGAGAGATGAAACTGCAAGAGTGTATTAGGCTGGATATGAGAAGAAAATACAAGATAAGGGAACTTGGCTCTTGATTAGTCTCAGACTGGCTAAAGTTTATGATTATCAATGCCCTTTGATTCTCCTTCCCCTTGCAGCCGCCAACTATTGAA